>NW_004524597.1:4286335-4315600 GCF_000260255.1 Octodon degus
CCTCCTCCTCCTCCTCCTCCTTCTTCCCAAGATACTAATCCTATCATGGGGCCCATTCTTTTGACCTCATCTAAACCATGCTATCTCTTGAAATCTCCCCAAGCCATGATATTAGGAGTCAGCTTCAACTCTGGAAAATGAGGCTAGACACAAAAATACTATCAAGCAAAGCCCACTGCACCTGGGAGTAGGAAGGCCTACAGAGGTAGAGCAAAACTTATGGCATGTGCTTAAATTAAAATAATTATGACAATAAAAGACACATTCCCATTAATTCCCATCAAAACACTGACCCTGTCTTGGAACACACTTATTCCATAATTCTTGCCATTTTCCAAAGCAGGTCTGGAAGTTTGCTTTTGTCAATATCTTTTCAAGGTATGATCTAAAATGCAGTGGATGCTGGTGCCCCACATCCATTCCCGTCATCCTGGAAATGCAGGCTGGTGAAAACAGGACAGTGTCCTCATCTGCCTTATACTAGATCTCACACCAGGATCCACTGACTGCTCTCTAAAGTCAAAATGATTGTGAAAGAGCAACATTTTCAATTGGGTCAGAACATCAAGGCAGCCATGACTGTGTAACTAAAGACAGTACTGAAAGAGCACTTCCAGAAACCCTTCAGAAAATGGCAAAGGATGATGGGATAAGTGTGTTTGAAGCAAGGAAGTATGCTTGGAGAGGGAGTAATGGCAATGAGTCTTTTACTGTGATTTTTTGAAAAAACCTAAAACATTCACCACATATCTCCATTGTAACTATTTATTCATCCTACAAAGGGATATGGTTCACTCAGCTTGGAACATGTCTTCATTTATTCGAACATCCAACATTCATTTATTAGGCATCTACTTTATATCAGGTAATGCTGGGAGCTGGTGTCAGTTAATCTGAGGGCCAAGTGACAATACTGCAGAAAGGATTTCTCTACTACTTGAAGTTCCAATACAAAGAAACAGTGGTCTCCTCCTAGTAGGCAGCAGCTCCAACACCCTTCCCTGCATGGATTCTCTTGCAGCTTTCCCATCTCCTAGCCAAACACCTCATATTTTTTCATCAATCCTCTGTCCCATCCAGAAATCAAGCCCAAGCTGAACATCAATGTAAAAAGAATTCCTGATATTTTATATTCGAATCTTCAGTTCTACCTGGCTCAAAGATTTTTTCCCCTAGTGTATTATGCAAGATTCAAATTAACAAAAGGCAATTCTATACATTATGCTAATTTTCCAGGTCTAAGAAAACTGCTGAAAGCACAATTCAGTTATGGAAAATGGGTGATGCATTCAAGATGGTGATTCACTAAGATCTCAGTGAACATCTCTAGGTTTTTCTCACTAATTGCTTCTTTCTTTGTATAAATGCTGCAGCAAAGAGACCAGCACTTGAAGGGTTTTTGTTCTAAAACTATTGAGAGTTTTTCTAATATACACTGATACACATAGATACTATTCTTTTTGAACACTGATATGTTTAGTCAAAGAAATCTAACAAAGAATCCTGCCACATGAAGTACACACCTTCTGCAAAATGAAAGAATTCAAGTGATTCCTGAGTTCTAAATCCTATTTGTAAATAAACTAATTTCTTTTGCACCTATGGGCAGGGAACAAAGCACATATGTGTTAGAAAATGAACATGCTAAGAAATCTACTCTGAAAATAAAAATGTCTTCACTCCTTTTCTGGGACACCCTTTAGCTAGAAAGGGTAGCAAATTGCTTCTTAAAAGACTATAGAGTGAATGCTTTGGCTTTGTAGACCATGTATGTCTTGTTTGCACAGGGAGGTGGATATAGAAAATATGGAAACAAATGAACAGTCTGGCTGTTTTTCAACAAAAATTTATAAAAACAGATGGTGGTCCAAATGAGTCTGAGATAATACTTTTGCATGCTAACTTTAGAGGTACAAATATCCTGGGTCTATAATGTCCTAATTCATAGCCAGAGCTTCAGCTTAAAGTTCAGAGCTTCTGCTTATATAAAGAGCATCTTCTTGATGCAAGGAGAAAATAATAAATAAGACACACTCTGAACCTCCTATTTCAGGAAGGGAAGTGGGGGCAAAAGATGACAAACCACACACCAAGGAAGACAATAGCTGTGGTGTCTAATTGAAAAACCTTTGGATCCAAAATTTGTCCAGAGGAATATATGGAAAAAATTTTTGAAGAAAGTTTTATTCACTTACAAAATCAGTTATCATGCATTAGCAGAGTGCTGTAGCAAATCTTTTGGTTTTCTAAAAACTTAATTCTTCAAGTAAAGAAAGGGCAATATTCACAAGTCCTGCAGATATCTCCTATCAAGTTTTGTCATTCATGGCTTTACTGAGAAGACAATAAACTTGGAGTAATAAGGATTGGTTGGCAAACATGATGAAGTGTGACCACTGGTAAGTCATTCATCCTGTCTCTGTTTCTTCAGTTCTAAGAAAGAAATGGAAACATCTGCCCATTCTTCAACAAAAGGAAAACAAGATTTTGGTCCAAAAAGCATTTGGATGACTTAAAGGTGTTGTACATCTGTAGCCAGCAATATCTATTTTTCTGTACTATTCTACATAAATAGCAATATTGGGTCATATAGCAGGATAACAGTAGGGAAACTAATGTGGCAAATATATCATTGGGTGAATGTCCTTCAGTACAAGACACTGAAAATCTAGCTCAACTGTTATTATCTTCTGACTATGTCATCTTTCTGGGATGAAATTTGGAGAGCCTGATTAAGTGAAGACATTGAATTCTGTGACCTTGTAGGTACCTATCACTTCTACAAAACTGAAGGTTTAGAGACTTGGAGAGAGGTAAAATGAAGAACTCACCCTTGGTAAGGACCTTTAAGTCACCTTATCAAGACCCAGGTTTTGTGATCAGAAAGGCACAAAACTGGAGATCAGACTACTGGAGGTCTTCAGATATTAACATGGTCTACATCACTCTGTGTCCAAGAGTAATCTTTCGATCACCTCTGTCTCCTTTGCAGTGTATAGTGGAAATAGTATGACATGTGTTCACACTAGGGACCAGCTCGGAGAAGATTGCTGGTCGCCAGCTATTTGACTTGAGCATATCACTTCACCTGTCTACACTGTACATGTCCTACCTGTACAGTAGATATTTGTTCATTCATTGATTCCAAAGTTTTCAAACACCTGCCTTCAATATGACTAGCTCATAAGCAAAAGACAGGAGGAGGATTAAAGTCTTAACACATGCTAAGTGATGGTCATGCCTTCTGTTGCTGTGTGAGAACATAATGATCACTTATTACACATAGAAATTCATTCTAAGCTAGCCTCTATAGCCAACTTCTAGGGTAAGATCACTGTTGCAGATCAAATCCCAGGCCCTGGGCTGATCTCCTGGGGACCAGGGTGTGTTCATCACTCAGGGAAGCCAATGATGTGAAGACATGATTTCTTCCTGGAATGAAACCTCTCCACAGGGAAGGCTTTTATCCTTAAGGTAGATGGGATGGGGCTGCAGGTAGGTGCTGTTTCAAGTGGTCCATCTCATTAAAGTCAAGCAAGACTTCCTCATAAACCTTAGACATGCCCTATTTTTCATAAAGATATATACAAAGGGAGAGGAGTACAATGTGTGTATCACAAGGTAGTCATAGACCTGAATTCCACTCTGATAGAACATTCTGATGGAAAAGCTCAGCACTGACTCAGATTACTCAGGGCTTTCTATCTTTTCCATTGCATATGGGATTGCAAGTTGCCTTTCCATTTCAGTCCTGGCCTGCAGCTTCCTGACAGTTTGCTGTCCTTGCCTAAACCTTTCACAAGTGGCCTCTATACTATGCTCCTACACTGGCTGCAAAGAAATAGAATTACTGTCTTATCTAATACAGAACAACCACTTTTCATAAGAGTAAAACAAAATAAAACATGGAATACACTTATTCAATACAAAAAGAAAGAAAATAATGTAAGAGCAAGCAAAAAAGAAAGAACACAAGAAAGAAAGAAATCCCTCTAAGAAGAGTGGAGCCTTTAATACGACTCTCCATGACCAACTGCTGGGAGTGTGAATCCCATTTGCGTCGCTCAGATGACTATTATATGATACAGTATTTTCTTTTTTATGTATTAGTTATTTAATTAGGTTCTTAGTAAGAAATTTAGGACACCAATTTATGAGGATAAATTCCATTTTTCAGAGCAAAAATGGATCACAGGTAGCCCCAGAGCTGAGGATCAACTTTGATTTTTGCTAAAATCTGAGTCCACCACTTTCTGATCCACTTTGCACTGCTCTGAAATCTGGTATCTCTCTTTCTCAGTGTTGAAGATCTCACCCTCCTGGTATCTGGGTTTCCACAGCTTCTTCTTCTGGAAGTAAGCATCAATGAGGTGTTTGGGGATTTTCACTTTGCTGATATCAATTTTTGTAGAGGTGGCAATGACAAATTTCTGGCGTGTTCTTCGTAGAGGAACATGATTAAGGCTCAGAGGCCCAGTCACAAGTAGCAAGTCACTGGCCAGCTGCTTCAGGAAGACCACTCTCTTGCCTCTGTGATGCCCGGTGAGGATGATCAAGATGGTGCCAGGAGTGATGCTAGCTCGAAGTTTCCGCCCATGCTGACTGAAGGGTTTCTTGCCGTGGCTCAAGAGCTTTTGGGTCACATATTCAGAAAGGTAGTATGTAGGCATTTTTTGAAGCTTAACCACTTGGGTACCTTCATTCTTTCCCCCATTGACCAGTTTTGTTATTGTAGCAAGAACTTTCTCCCTTTTCTTTTCAACCTTTGATGTAGCAGCTGTGCACTTTCTCTTGTACAAAGCCTTTCTGGAATACATAGCAGATTGGGAGAAGTATCTACCAATTCCTCTAACCAGGACAGGATTTCGTCTACAGTGGGGCTGCCCCTTCTTGGACTTTTTTGCCTTCTCCTTACCCTTTTAACTAGTACCACTGGCAGAAGGTTTCTTGACTTTGGGTTTCTTCTGTTTAGTATCTGGCTTCTCAGTGTTTTCACCCACCATCTCGCAAGGCAGGAAAGAGAACTAAGTTTCCTGATATGGTATTGTCAAGTGCTTCTTTCAGATGCCCTCTTGAAAAGGCCTATGGTCTGGCTCAGGAATTTGAATTTGCACCAGGATCACCAGGGGGCTCTTTAGAAATCCAGATGCTAAGGCTGCAGCCTCTTCAGGGTTGACTTCTGTCACTCTGGCATAGAGAATGACATGTCAGAAGTTGCTCATTCTATTTTGTGAGCACCCACTATGACCTTGTCAGGAAATGTGTCACCCTGATGTTAAACAAACCGTGATACAAATTACATTATGTAAACCAACAAGTGAAGCATATAAAAGGGTCATGCATCATCAGAACTCATCCTTTCCAAATTCTCATACTCCATTTCACTCTCATGTAATATTCCACTGCTTATTATAACTACACAGGAGAACAGCTTTTTTTTTTTTTTTTTGGTGGAACTCAGGCCCTTGCACTTGCCAGTGAAGTGCTTATTCTACTGAACCATCTCCCTGGCTCAAGAACAGCTTTAAAACGTTTGATATTGCACATCTTTCCCTAACTCTGTATTGAAAGATGAGGCATTGGTAGGTTGCAATAGGCTGCGGCTACATTTACACTAGGGTTATTGGTAGCTGCTTCAAAATCACTTCCTGAACTCCCCCCACAACCATCTTGTGCAGCTGGCTATCCAATATTCTCCAAACATTCTCCAACATGAATGTATAGTGTTGGTGCCAGTATTGGTTGGAGCCACTAATATGCATCTGCAATGAGCACTCTAGGCAATCCCAATAAAAGTGGCTTCTTGGGTACCAGAATTAAGGAAGCACTGATAAGGGCTTTGAAAAAGCCAAGTCTCAGACAAGATGTCTTTCGATTATTTGCCAGATGCCTAAAATTTTGCTCAAATACGTAGTGTCTGGAATTGATGACAACCTCAAATATAAAGTAAGAAAGACCTGGGTTCCAGACATGGCCTGCGACTTCAGGATGACACTAAGTAAATTACTTCATATCCATAAAATTTTAGTTCTCTCATCTCAGAAGTGGGTTTTTAAAACTCACTTTGCAGATTCACAATAAAATATAAAGATATAAAGAACACAGGGTCAAGCCTCATACCTAATAATTATTTGATAAATAGTAAGTGTTTTTAATGATCACTGTGATAATGCTAGTATTGTTTTTTAATAGGGCTATTTGGGGGAAAGGCCCTTGAAACCATGGAAATAGTCAATGGATGCTAAACTAACTTAGTAATTCATAGGAATTCACTTTACATTAAGCTTATTTAGTAACCTGAAATTCAGAAGGCTTTAGAAGTTACTGTCCATTTCAATTTAAATAGTTACACTGTAATAATATCAGGAGGGCATTCCACTTTATGATAATTGCATCCTGGATCTTTGTAATCCCTTCATGACTGGGTTCTAAAACTGTACCCATTGCATAAATGAGGAAACAAACTCAGGAGGGGTCCCTGCAGATAGGAAGCAAGAGCATGTCCTGGAACGGAGATCGTGGCTCTCAAAGCTACTTTCCTTCCCTTATACTATAAGCCTTCCTGGGAATAAAACTGCCATGCATAAGGGATTTCTAAGCTGAAAACAAAAGGAAGTCTACAAATTGAAAAGTCAAGGTCAAAGTCGTTTCCTATTAGATTAATTATGAAAAGCTCACAACATTCCAGTGTTACCCATGACCACTGAGGGAAGTCATGTGCTATATATAATTATGTTGGATGGTACTGTCACCTAAGAAAGAAGTCAGAGTTATATGGAAAGATATTTTGATGAACTTTGCTATTCACACATCATAGTTTTAATGAAAGAAGGGGAACATGTCAGTCTGACAGGCAAAGTGGTATAATTGCAGGATGATGAGACACAGCACTGGGAGATCCCTCACTTTCAGATCTGACCACAAAACCCCATATCTTGGGCAAAACTTGAGACTTGTCTGAGCCTCACCAATAATAGTCACAGTACTTAAGTTTTACACTGTTTGGAAGATGTCACAAAATCTAAATCTCCTGAAGAGTTTCACAGGATACTCCAGTAATCTACACAATCAGCAATTGTCAATCTCTTCTTTCAGTGTAGAAGTTAATATTTAGGTTCAAAGGTATCTACCAAACACTAAGTAAGTGCTCGATACAGTTTAAGTGCTGGAAGTGCATAGCAGAAAAACTAAGTGAAAATTTCTCCTTGAAGGACCTTAAGTTCTAGTGAGGGAGGAAAACGATAAGGCACAGCGCAGTACCTGAGAGCCTGACTGCATCTGTTAGAAGCGTGAACACCACAAAACTAGGGCCTTGGCAGAGTGGAAGGATCTCAGGGGTGCTGGGGTGGGTGCAAAATTTGTAATGGATGGCTTTCAAGAAGGTGTCATTCATAGTAAAGAAGGGTGAGCTATGGGGAGAGCTGAAACAACAGTGGTTCTCACAGAGACAGCTATGCAAAAGTCCTGCAGAGCATTGTGGGGGAAGAGAACAGGGGATAATGGCAGAGATACGGAGATGGAGGAGGAACAGTCCACAGAGAGCCCCATAGCCTGCTGTAGAAATTTTGGCTTTCTAAAACCATTTTGTGTTTAAGAAATGAAATAATTAGATTTACAGAAGAGTTGCAAAGATAGTAAAGGAAGCTGTGACATACTGTACTTCGGCTTCCTATAATGCCAACGTCTGACCTAACTATGTCCATTTTATCAAAACTAAGAAGTTAACATTAGTCTATCACCATTAACTAAACTACAGACTTGTATTGAAATGCACTCAGCTTTCCCACTAATGTCTTTGTCTGGGTTCCAGAATCCAATCTAGGATCTCAAGTTGCATTTATAGGATTTTGGCTTTTACTCTGACGGAAATAAGAGAGTCCCTTGAAGGCTTTTAGCAAAGGAAGGAGATGAAATGACTTATGTTTTAGCAAGATTTCTAGCCGTTTTCTTTCTCTACTTCTATCGGAATTGAGAATAAGAGGATAGAAGGATTACTGGAATTGTGATTTAATAGGCTCTCACTGCCCTCCCTTATGCTGCCCACAAGAAGAGCAGATGTCTCTTATCAGACCTATACCAAAAGAAATGGCCAGAAACAATTATCAGGCACTTTATAAATACACGATGCTATGTAAATGCTAAATAATAAACATTATATTCATTTCCTTAGTGTGTAGCTTGACTTTTATTACTGCCATTGCTAATTGTCCCAACACCTTGGATTTATACTACTCCTTTCTCCCTAATAGCCAACTATTTTCAACTTCTATTTTCTTAATTGTCTGAACTAATAGGCTTGCTTGGTTAAAACATGGAAATAATGTGGCCAAAATTACGGGTCTGGTGTCCAGCATTTGGTTTTGGATAAGAAACGGCAACAAAATGAGAGTGCTCAGCATCCATAAGGATCATCCTATATTGGGTCACATTAAGTTAGAGGTGTTGGTGCTTGGTTTAAAAGCAGCTGCATTAACTTACTTGAATTTGCGAAGGCTCACAGCTTTTCAGCTAGGTAATGGCTACATAGCGAACATACTCCTATTTTTGCTAGGAAAACTGTCATTCTAACTACTTGACAGAATAGCCAATAGCTCAGCTCAAGTACCTCACTTTCTTCATTCAAATCTTTTCTTTCACACATACTGTACAACTAGACCTCATTAGCTAACCTTCCTGTGTTCAGGTTGCTAAAAAAACACGTGTCCTTTTACATAAGAGTACATAAAATACAGAACTGCTGGGAAGATAAAACTTCATGGAAGCATGTCATACAATGCCCAGAAGATAGTCATCAATGATTAAGTGATCCTGGGATGACTACAATTTCTGTGTCTCAGCAGTTACCATTCTTGCTTCCTTTAGCTATCTACTCGATAATTTGCCATTAAGGTAATCTGTTCATTTCCCCATCAGCTGGAGTAGATTGTGAGCTCAGCTAACAGCGTCTGAGTCCTTTTTGCTTCTCTTGTCCAAAGACTGACACTGAACTTGCCCTTATCTTACGGCTTCTGAGAGAACTGAGCTCCTCAAAATGACTCTCAGCCTAGGTGTCACAAAGGTTGAACACTGCTGTTTACCACAAGTCTTGTAGACAGGACCCGCTTGTTTGGCTGAGGCGTTCAAGATCAGGCTGTGATTTTCCAAATGTGAAGACAGGTGTGTTGACTCCATGTGGGTATGTAAGGAACTGCAGCGGACATTCCATGCTGGGACAGCTGAGCAGTGCCGTCTACAGTGAGCTCTACATTATCCACCTGTAATGGTCACTCCCCTTTTGCCACATGCCTCTCCTTCCCCTGCTGGAGTTTATACCATTGTTCAGGAATGCCTTGCAGCCCTTGGAGAGTCACAGGAATCCTTAACTGTTCTGCAAAATTCAGGCTATCTCTGTTACCTAAGTGGGGAGGGAGGAAAAAGGAGGAGAGAAGTGGAGGAGAAGGGAATGGAGGGGAGGGGAGGGAAGGGACAGTGCACTCCTGGTTCCTTCTGGGGTATCTTATTGACCTAGTCAGAGGACAAAAGAAGTGTGTCAGAGAAATGTGGAAGTGACAACTGGGTCATGCAAAAAAACAACAACAACAACAACAACAACAAACTGATAATGAAAGTGCTTGAGATTCAAACCACCTAAGGTCCTGCACTTTAGATTTCTCTTCTTTATCTCCCACGGTGCATGTTGAGAATTGAGTTGGAGTTCAACTCAGATGTCACCAGAGAAAGCATCACTATCAATAAACACTGGCCAAATGGTCATTCTGGCTATTGGTCCACTGAGGCTATTCTTTCAGCTTAATTCAGTAGCTTTTGTGGAGATAGTCTGGTGCTCAAAAGAATGCTTTGGAAAAGGTCATTTTCAGAAGGAAAATGTCTCCTTCTGATGCTAAAGTCCTGCACTTTTAGCTGTTCCACAAACTCTTGCTCTTGTTTCCATTTTTAAATCTCCTTTAACTATAAAACAACAGCATGGAATCTAAAGCTTATGTAAGGACCTGTAGCTACTGACTGAAACTCTCCCAGACATATAAATAAAAAAACATTTCTGGGAATAAGAGGTAAAATTCCACGATGGACAAAGAAAGCCACAAACCAGAGAAGAAAAAAAGCAATCAGGAAATAAAAATAAAAGGATCAAGGTGGATTTTCCACCATGCTGGCAAAGGAATGAAACATCAGTGACCTGTTTCTGAGTGTAGAAGAAAGCATACCACGGAATAAAAACCTCATCAAAGGAAAATAGAAGTGGATAAAGCCTCTACCTTGGGCATCAGAGAGGATGGAGGAGCGGGGGATGTGGACACCGGGCCTTTGCACTTGTTGGAACACTCCTTTCATGGTGGTTTCATATGAATGACGGACTATTCATTGTTGTTTCATAGCAGAAGTGCTTCTTCTACACAAAACCTTTCCGGACTAATCATGAAGCAGTATGTTTAAAAAAAAATCCCTGTCAATTTCTGTGGTACAAGTACTTAATCTTGGCTTATCTCTCAAGCTATTAAAATGACATCACTGAACACACACATAGAATAATCTGAGCGCACCCTGTACCCGTACCCACTTCCCTGCACCCCATGCCCCCAGTGACATTCCGCTGCAGGGTCTTTATCTCATTTCAGTACTTCTGACCTCCTGATACTAGCCAGACGGATCTACTTATTGTCTACATCCTCCAAACTATGTGCGAGTGGCTGGGGAGATAGCTCAGTGGCATGAGCACCTGCCTGGCAAGTGCGAGGTCCTGAGTTTGATTCCTGAGTTTGATTCCTGAATTTGGTACAATGGATAGATAGATAGATAGATAGATAGATAGATAGATAGGAGAGCAGGGGATGTGCCCTCAGTATATATATATGGGGAATGTTTAAATTTTAAAAAAATTATATTAGAAGACTTATTCCATCATTCTTGCCATTTTCTGAAGCAGTTCTGGAAATCCTCTTTTGTGGGTGTCTTTACAATACTTTAACAAAAATGAATGAATTCTGCAGTGAACATTCTGTGTTGGTAAGGCTCAGCAGTGCTGTCTACGGTGAGCTCTACGTTATCCACCTGTAATGGCCACTCTTCTTTTGCCATATGCCTCTTCTTCCCCTGCTGGAGTTTACTCCACTGTTCAGAAATGCCTTGCCGCCCTCGGAGTGTCACAAGAATTCTTAACTGTTCTGCAAGAGTTAGGCTATCTCTGTTACCTTTGTGGAGAGGGAGGAGGGGAAGAAAAGGAGAGAAGTGGGCAGGAGGGGAGGGGAAAGAAGAGCAGGGGAGGGGAGGCGAGGAACAAATGACGAATACTCTGCTGAGTGACAGGAGATGGACTTGTAAAAACATCATGGTGTCTCCTTAGCTACCTCCCTCATGGGAACTGGCACCATGGGACTCCTTGGCTCTTCTCCAAAGCCCAAATGATCCTGAAAGCAAAATGTGTTGAATGGGTTCAGGATATGGAGGAAGCCATGTCACACAACTAAAGACAATCATGAAACAAGACTTCCAGAGCTGCTTCAGAAAGCAGCAAAAATAATGGGATAAGTATCTTTGAGGCAAGGGATAGTATTTTGAAGCGGATTTATGGCAATGTGTCTACTATAACATGCTTCTTAAAAACTGATGCATTCACTGAACTGTTTGATCATAGGCATATCATCAATTGAGCAGAGATCTCACCTGACAGGGGCACTGTTGTGTCCCCAGCTTGAAGTGGCTGATGCCAACACCTATTCCGGAACCACTCACTACTTGGGTCTGCTTCTGGCCCTGGGGCATGGAAATTCTCTCCAGACACTGAGCAGGACTGCTGCAGGTTCACCTCAGTCATTTTCCTTCTGTTGTTGTTTCCCACTGTCTAGTGCCTGATACCATTGTTTCTTATCTGTTCATCATTTTTTTTAGTTACTGAGGGCAGCAATGTAAACCCTGCACCTTCACAGCTAAAGGCAAAAGCTCTGTAAGTATTTCAGAATTTGAGCAGAGGGGGAAATCAGTAGGCTGCCTGAGAATGTCAAAATTCAGGACAAGGCCTGAAAATTGCCTGCCGGTGAGTCACATTCTAGAAATTTCTAAGGCTTCTAAATTCTATTAGGTTGGAATTAAAAATGGGAATCCTTTCTGAGCACTGTTTGTTAACATGAAAAGCATCATTTAATTAGGACTAATGTAAGATGCCCTGTAGAGTGATAATTTAATAATTCGGCCGTTTTATTTATACAGTGCCTCAGGGCTCCTCGTTAAAAATGTAAGAGACATCCTAACAGGGCAGCGTGGCTCCGCTGCCACATGCGCGTGAGTGCTCGCAGATCAAAGCGTCCCCATTCTCAGTCCATAGCATCCTGCTATGCAGCCTAGGAGCAGGCATTTCTATTGCCAAATTAACCTGCATGTTTGGGCATCCCAGACACATGAGTTTGTTTCCTTTCTGGCAATTCTATATAGCCTGACTAAGAAAAGACTCCTAGAGCATTTCTTGTAAGAGAAGGGACTCAGAAGGCTGCTAACTTCTCCTTGCTCATAACCCAAGCCTCGCCAAGCAAGGGCGACCTCCACAGCTTCATATCAAGCACATCTTGCTTCTGTCCCCCTCTGAGAACTCAGCAGCTACACCAATCGTTCTAAGCAGGGAGCTGTTTGCACATCGGGTCTTGTTGCTATTTTCACTCCTCCATCATTTCCCAGTCGTTTCCCAGATCCAAGCCTTTGCATAGGTTGGGTCCTCTCCCAGGAGCCTCTTTCTTCTGCTGCTTTCCATACTGAGTCATTTTTATTTTACTTGGGTCTCCATGCCATATCTTCAGAGTCCCTCACCTACCCTCAGAGGCAACGTGCTTCTCTGGGCCCTCACTCTTCTCTCAGCCACAGGCTCAGCTGTGCTGATGTCATTTTTGCCCCCTTGGAATGCAGTAGTTACCATTTTTCTCAACCTCTTTCCAGCCAGTATGCACTAAGAGGGAAGCCTTGTTACGACATGGGCTTGATGAAGCGGGTTCCTAAGCCACAGAAAGCCTGAGAGCAGCACTGGAATTTTCTCTCTGCTTGAACAAGTCTCATGCCTCAAAGACAAATGAGGCACTTCACATGCAGAAAGAAACAAATATCACTGAAAGGGGAATAAAGATGAAAAGCAGCATCACCTGGCTAGAGAGAAGAAAGTTTGTGTCTCACATGTCTACCCTTCCACAATGTCTAGGTCATCATGTGCCCTGGTCTCTACCAGTTGCTTATGACCTGGGGTGGGTTCCCTGTACCTTTAAATGTGCAGGCTTAGAAACAAATTTAATCTCGTTCCCATTCAGAAAAAAACAAACAAAACAAAATTCTTTTTTTTTTTTTTTTTTTTTTTTGTGGTGGTGGTACCAGGGATCGAATTTAGGACCTTAAGCTTGCCAGGCAAGCACTTATTCTACTGAGCTATCTCTCTGGCTCCCAAAATGCATTTCATTGTCAGGGATGATTTAATTTTACATAAACACATTGTTTGGGACTGAAGCAAATCTGACTGTTCTTCAATGTGAAAAAAATATAAAAATTATTATTGGAATTATTTCTAAATAGCATTTGTCTCTAATCCTAATCCAACAAAGCATATATGATGGTCACACACATTATATGTGTGGTAAATTTCCAAGCACAGAACAATACAAATCTTGTACCACTATAATATTTTGCAAACATAAATATGACTACTGAAACCAGAATACTATGAGTTTTCTTTTTTGTCTCTAAAAACTGCTGACACACTAGAGTAATCCAAAGATAATAATAATAAACTTGGAGGGCATGGTTAGGACCATTATCTGTGAATTCCCTTGGTGTACATGCAGCAGCTACAAGTGCCAACAGCAAGGATTCTCAGGGCAGGTGGGCAACGAGTTTAAATGTTATTTTAAAAACTAATCACCGAGGAAGGTGGTAAGAGATAAAAGAAAGACAGCACACTCTCATCTTGGTTTGCTTCAGAATATTTTACACACTAAACAGAGTAAGTTGCCCGTTGTGCACATGTCCCGCTTGTATATGTGTAACACTGTGTATTTTTCTTGAAAAAATCCTTCCCAGCCCTGACACTGCATACAGGCAAACTCAGAGCCGGGCTTAGTAAAGTCTATCTATAATTCTATCACTAAAGTAGCAAAGGTAATGGCTCATGACTGGCGTACCATCTATTCTATTTGCATTCCACTGAAAGAGGGGTCACTCTGCTTTAAAATACACCCAGCCTTGGCTTGCATTAATTATAGTATCAGTCTTCAACGTCATGCCAGGTGACCAAGAACAAAAGCAAGTAACGATGACACTTGTTTCCATCTGCATCTAAAAACGGGATGAGCAAGATCCTTGCATCAAAACTGCAGAACACAAGCAAAGTAATTGAGCAGTCTATTTTCTCAAAGCATGGGCTTTCTCATGGTAGAGCTATTTGTCACCGCTGTCTCAGTGGTGATTCCAACTGCACAGACCACGTGCTAAGTTCACTGTTCATATATGAAAAGGGTTGCTTGCTTTTTTTCTGCAAAAATTTATGTTGGTCTTGTAAAGATCCTTAGCTGGCAGAAGGGATTGAACACATATTCTGAGCCCCTAGTGTATTTCTTCCTTTCCTTCCCTCTGTTCGCTTTCTTCTTGTTCTCATTTCTTGGCATTTCATGGAAGGCAAGGTGCGCACTTAATAAATTATGTTTGCAGAAACAGCTGACACAATTATGCACTTGTTGAGTTAGTGACCACTTACAAGCAGACTTGGTAAGTCATCACGCTTCATACTGCAAGGTGCTAATGCATCATTATGATCTAGCAGGTTGCCGGCTGAATTTTACAGCACTGCACACTACATTAACCTTTGGTACCACCAATATTTATGACCTTATAAGAAAGTATTTATCAAGCTGAAAGCCAATATGCAGCACCCGTGTTTTAGCCACTGCTGTTTGGAAACCATTATCACTCCTTTCTTCGGGCATTTTAAATCACTTGGAGATAGTGCTTGGCACCGGCGAGGGAGCAGAGACAGGGCATTCCAAGCAGACTTGGTGGGAGTTTAAATTGGTATAATCTTTTTAGAGAGTGATATTTTAGTTTTATCTGACTATCAAAAGACTTTTAAAAATGTGCATTTTTACTCTTTGACCCAGCAGTTCTTCTTCTGGGAATTTATCGTGCAGAAACAATCATGAAAGTGCGCGGAGATTTGGGCAAGAGGAAAAATCATGGCAGTGATATCTGCTGCAGTGAAAACCGGGAGCAATCTAAGTGTCCAACTACGAGGGATCATCTAGAAGGGGCAGGACCAGACCAAACAATGCCAGGCAATGAAACACAAAAAGGTCAGACAAGAAAAAGTAGGTAAAACACACTTAATGGCTTTAAAAGATTTACCAGTCTTTTTAATTAAAGAGGAAATCATGAGATAATATGACAGATATCATCTTTGTAATTTATTTTTCATTTTTTCTATAAAGCATTACCTAAATTCTTCAAAGGATAAAAGCAGGTAGCCATTAGGTGATGAAATGACTGTGCATGTTACCATTGTTATTAGCTTATTTGGGTTTTCTATCTTATATACAATGAATATGAGTGATTTGCATAATTTTAAGAAGTCACAAGGGATTATGTTGCATTTGTCTCTCAATCTGCAATGCCTGTTGCAGGGTCAGTAGCTGATTTTTTAATATATACCTTTTAATATGCTTAGAACCATGGTGATGATTGCTTCTATTTTTATAATACTTAAGTCTCAGAACAGTTGCAGGACCAACTAACATCCTTTGCATGTTCCCGAGATACGTAGCCTGAGACTTGGAAGATACGGGTGACTTACTGGTAGTCACGGTGTCACTGTGGCAGAGCTAAGAGCTAACCAGAAGCTTTTGCTTCCTGTGCTCACAGTCCCTGCCCTCTGCTGTTTGCCTGTGTCTGGAAAGGACAGCCCGCAAAACAAGGCAATCACAGGTCAACTGAGCCACAGCAGAGGTCAACTCTTCACTCGAAGTGATTGGCTTCATTCTAAATTCAGTGGGTCAGGAGACAGAGGCAGTGCGTGAGCTGGGGCTCACAAGGGTTGGCAGCAGGAGGATCCTAAGCCCCAGGAAACAGCACAGTCTGTATAGGGCCCATTAGCATGGTTTACAGATTGTGGAAGCTGCGGGCTCAGGGAGCGTGATGCTGCAGGCATTTTGATACCTTCCAGAATTATTGACTCATGTATATCTGTTGAACAGGGAGATGAGATCAAAGCCTCCTTAAGAGTGTAAGGACAAAGGCCCGACCTTGAACGAGGGAGCTACAGACAATGCTCCCACCTCCATCTCATGATGCCCAGGTCCTGCCCCTCTGATAAGCTATAGTTCAGGAAAGGGAGGGCACGGCTCTCACCTGTCTCTGCTGAAAGAACCTTTATTTTCCTAGTCTCAGCCAAGCAAAGGGAACCTTAGAAAACTGTAATTCTTTTCTCAAGTGATAATTATAATACCTTTTATTTTTTGTGCTTGCTCTGGACCCTACAGTTTAATGTAGCTTTTATATCTCAACCTGCCTGACTCTCATCACAGGTTCATTTGTTCATTCATTCATTCCATGAGTACATTTTTATTGAAAATCTTCTTGAACAAAGTATCCAGGTTACACACAGAGAGGATGAAGGGTATATACCATCACATTCCTGCATGGCAGATAAACCAAAATAAGCAGAAAATGATTTTAAGTTGTGGCAAGTAAAGTAAGGCAAATACAATATAGTGTAATATAATGTAATTTAAAGTAATTATCTACACAAAGACTATTTTCAAATAAGGTTTTGTCCTGAGGCTCTGGGTAAACATGGATTTGGGGGGACACACACCAACCCAGAACATCATATTAGGCTCATTTCACAAACCAAGAGAGGCAGCTAGAAAATATTCAGACACATCAGTCTGACACTGACCTCTCATTTCTTACTTATCGTTTGTGTAAACCCAGCAACTTGCCACCCAAAGAAAAAAACAAAACAAAACAAAAACAAAGAACAACCCAAAGCTCAATGGTAGGTTTTAGGAAGCCAGCCTGACGGAACTGTGCAGGAGGTGAGAACCTGTGTTACAGAGTCCTCACCTTGACAGATGTTTAATGCTAGCAGATATAAAATATTCTACATATATATTTCATTGCTCATTCAACGTCTGTGTCTGGAACTGTCATGGGAGGCCATGCTGGACTCAAACCCATGCACCCAGATTCTCCAACCAGAGAGATGGGGAGAGAGCCAGGACAAAATATCATGACTGTCTTAAGCCTTCATATCTGTTGCATGCTCCAAACTCATCACAGGTCACTGTACCAGAGCACATCTCTAGCTTGTATGGATATTTTAAGGAAATATGTGTTCTCTCCAATGGCAAGTCATCTCTGCATGTTTCTCTGCATTGGGTATCCCATGAGGCTGAGGGATTCCCACAATAAGATTAGAATGTTCTGGGTTCAGCCCTTGTCTCATTCAATATTATAGAAATCTTGCTTGAGGCAGAAAAGATAGTGCTACTTTAAACAGCACACACGTGCCCTGAGAAAGCCAGGCATGCTCACGCTGCCAAATCCATGGGATCTGGACCACAGAACCCCATGTCCTCACTTTTCCAGTTCCCAACATTTGAGCCTATCGCAAATGTTATGAACCACAATGTCAAAATCAATGGGTGCTCCCAAATCTAGATACATACGATAGCATCTGGGGCATGGTAGGTAGGATGAATAGGACTTTCACAGTAAAATGACATGCATTTCATATGTCCTAAAAAATAATAAACACTCAAATGTGAGGGCCAAGTCAGGAAAACAAAACAAAACAACCTGATGCAGGGCTGACACTAATGGTGTTGTCTGATACAGGAGGATGAGGGTGTGATAACAGGAAGGAGGAGACAGATTAGGGAGCCCACATCTGGAACTCAGTCTCAGTAGAGAGAAATGGGCCCGGGAGTGTAACCAAATGTGCAGCCAACAAATGGTAAACATTCTTTTTTAGAGCTGTCAGCAATAAACGCCTCCTTCTTAGGGAATGCATCTCATGTCTCTCTGCTGAATGACTTAGTTTTGAACCTTTGTGAGAGTTTTTTGTGCTTGTCCTTAAACATGTGTTCTGGATAATTAGGGTGAATTATCTCTCTGCTCAGGGTGCACACAGCAGGAAGAGGTGGAAAGAGGCTACTGCCCTCCCTGGGCTCTCAGTGTCCAGGTGGGGAGCTTCTCGATGGGGGGCCTGAGCCTGGGCTGAGGTGCGGATACCAAGTCAACCCTGTGAAAGAGACAGCCACCACCTCAAGGGCCATCCATAGGAAGGTCCCTCAGAGACACAGCAGGGGACTCAAAGGAAAATAGTCCTGATTCAGAATCCAGCCCTGGGCAACTGAGGAGTCCAGTTTATGGACAGTTACAAGGCCCCTCTGAGCTTGAGGTTTTCCTTAGTTTTTCAGTAGTAGGATTTCAACCAAGAAACTTCTGTATGGGCTTCTTGAGACACAAACTCACTCCGTTGGCAAGTTGCTCTCCCTGGTAGCTTGAGCCACTCCATGATTTTCTGGCCTCAGCCTTCCAGTGTGCTGGGATCACAGGTATACATCATCACACCTGCCTTGAGGGTCATGTTCTTTATTCTGGAAAAAGGGAATCCTTCATACCAGCCTAACACAGCTGCAGGGAGAACTCTGCAAGAGGCCCCTTCTGGAAAGTCTAATTCCTTCTCCTTGAGTCCATGAAAACCTTAACCCTTATTCTCACCATCAGACTGAGGCATAAATACCACAGGAGGAGGGTGAAGGCTGAAATCAAAGAGTTTGACGCTTTGCATCTGCTTCCACTCCTTGAGGATCTCCATCTTGGAGTCCAACCACCTTGGTTTTGTGAGTGTTGTGAGCACATACATAGGAGTAGCTGAGCAACCACAGACCAACATGGGGGAGGAAGCCACGCCTAATCAGTCACCTGGGGAGGGGGGAGATTAAAGATGATCACCAAATCCAGACACTGGGAGAAAACCAACAACTTACTGCCTAGTAGACTTTCAAGTGGTGGCTGATCTCACCTGATACACCCTGTTGATCCTCCCCCCAAATTCCTGAAGTCCATCGTTGTGAGCAAATTAAATGGGCCGTATGAAATCCCTGTGTTTGGGGTTAGGTAGCTTATTAGGCAGCATGATTTAACTGAAGCAAACATTAAAATCTGTAATTATTTAGTTGTGCTGTTTCCCTCTATCAATGTTTTCTCCAGGAACACAAACACCCCAGGGGCTGAAACTATGCCTATTCTTTCTTCTTCCTGATTTCCTAGTGCCTGGTATATAGTAAATTCTCAACAAATATTGTGAATGAATGTTCTAGCATTAAATAAGACAAAATAACACTGTACACAGGAAGAATAGTAAACCTCGGGGAGGAGCAGCTGTGGGAGTAGGAACAGAGGGGGTCACAGGATCAGCAATGTCACGGTGGTAGTCACTGCTCCTTGGTCTGGTTGATGGAGCCCTAGGAGAAGCGGCTCCAAGGCTGCCAGGGAGAGGGACTTATGGACAGGGGAAGAGAGGTGTGGAAGAGGATGGTGCCACTGAAGCATGCCCAGAGCACCACCTCCCTCAGGGCTCCATGTTCTCCGATTCTCTCTCCTGGGAGGACAGGTCCCTATACACTCCCAGTTTCGCTTCACCTTGAAAGCTGCTCACTGAGCAGGTCCCTTCCCTGATTTCTCCTTCCTGGGCATGCACAATGTCTGCCACAGCTCTGTTTCCAGCAAGAACCTGGCACACAGTAGGTGTTGCTCAATGTTTTCTGAACTAAATGTAATTGGGATCGATGCCCAAAAGGCAGATTCCTTCATTTCCATTGTTTAAAAATACCACAGTTTTCCCCTCATATATTATGCAATGCAGAAATTAATTTATCCAATACTGTTTATTCACAGCTTCAAAGGAGTCTGGTCTGCACTCAACCAGAAACTATGCTCGGGTTCTGGTGTCCTCCGCCTTCCATACAAATCTACATAGGATGTATCACCCAATGTAGGTGGAGATCTTTTGTCCCCTCGCCCCATGTGCAGTGGCTTCTCAAATTCTTACAACCCTGAGGACAGGAAGCACTGAAGTGTGGTTATTAGGGTATGTTGTGTGATTGGACATCAGGAGGCATATCACAAGTGACGTAACCTTGGGAAAGCCATCAAGCTTCACTTTCCTCATCTGTGAAGAGAAAGAAACGCCACTTTGAGTGCTTAACTGTGAGGAACTGTGCTTCCCCAAGTAGCTGCAAACATTGGTGTGCAAACGTTGTTGTGCATGCTTCTTACAATCAGGAGCTTTGGCTTTTGCTTGGTCATCCGATGGTCGTTCCAATCCATTTCCCAGACTGCACTAGGCCACAACCGGCATGCTGTGTGTGGCCCATTCCAACTGCCTTTCCCACATCGACCCAGCCCCATTATTGCTTCTTTCTAGTCTGCTATCCACACTACAGTTAGGACACTCCTACAGTGAAATACACTTATGGCATGGTCTTGTAGAAAGTTCTCCAAAGCTACCTGACTGTGCGTGAGACATAAGATCCCCAGGCAAACTCACCAGGGCCTACATGAGGGCTTTCTACTCTCCCATTTATCTTCCTCTTCAGCCACCTTCTCACACTGGCCTTCTTTTCTTTCAATAGACCAGGTAAGTACCTTTCTTCCAGTGGTGTGGTACTGAATAGTGAGCAACCAGCGCTCCAGGATAAAAATAAATATGTGAGATACAGTGGTGTCCTTAAGGACTTTGTAGCTTTACAGCAAAGATAAAGCTCTACATTTTTATAAAATCACTGGATGCACATTTAATAGATGAATACATATTGGCATGCAGTAAGAATATTCAATAAACATTTTGGTGTCAGGAAATGGGTGAATTTTCAAGGCACAGCTAATGTGCAAAAGAGCACTAACTCTGATCTTCAGAGTTTAAAAAAGAACAAAGATTTGATAGAATTTCCAGCAAAAGCAATTGGAAATACTTCAGAATTTAATTCCATCATGGAAGGGCTGCGTTCTCTCTTAGCTTTCTTCCTGATTCCATCTAACCTAGTTTGTTTTCAAACTATGCTGAGTACCCAAAACTGTTTGTATTACTGAGTAGTAGCATCCATAAAGATGTCTGGGAAGTTGGCTGGCCAACGTCCCCACTGTGAATAAAAATGATGTGGACCAATTGCTCCCATCTGTGAAAAGCTAAGTGACAGTGAAGGCAGACTCCAAGCTCCCAGACACAGAAAGGACCTGCGTGCCCAGCAGCCCCGAGCTGGCCCAGGGAAATGATAGGAAATTCAATTTCAGAAGAGCTGTTTGCAAAGTAATCCAATACATTACAGTGTGTGCATTATTATTGTATTATATTGAGTAATATCACATTTAAGGAGATTTCATAGCATCATAGCCATGCACAAGGGAATATAAAAGCAGTTAATAAAAGAGAGAAGTACAATTTCCCCTCACTGTTAGTTATGCTCCCATTATACTCGGAATAATAATCAGAGGTCCACTTAGCCTGACTTGGGAAGTAACAGATCTATAATTACCTCCTGTCTACCATGTCATTACCAAAGGCTCAGCCCCAGTGCCAGGACATTGTGAATCATCACAAAGCCCTCAGAACTCAAGCTCCAAGCCACAGAAGCAGAGTTAGAGCATCCTAATGTGCACAAGTGCTCAGCTGTATGGGACCCTGTGCAGCCCAGGTGGATTCTGTGCTACATGAAATAGCACACACTTTCTGGATCCTGATCGCTATGATTTCCCTCTGCTATGGGTGGGGATTCACTCGCCCTAGAAACCCTCATTTCCCAATGAAAACATGATCCCACCCAACCCACCACCATAAGGCTTCTTCCACTGAGCTTGAAAAGGCTGATGGGAAAAAATAATCTTAAGGTTTGCTGACAGCAATGGAAGGTTCTCTATGGACTTTATCAAATACTGGTCTTCGTGGGGCTACTAAGACCTCTGAGATGCCTCCTAGGATCAATTACTCGAGCCACAGGAAGAGTCACCCCATTCTGGGGCTCACTGCCTTCTACGTGTCAGTGCCAGAGGCCAGCATCAGCTGCCAACTCAGTCTAATGTTGGTGTCTGTGCCCTTGGGTGTAAAGAGCTGTCAAGGAACATTAGGAAGAGTGGTGCCTTCTTTATCATCCAGGGCAGGGCTTGACTGGCAAGGCCATCACGTCCTGCTGGCACAATGCAAAGCAATTTTCATTGTCTCTCTTAGTCTCTCTTTTCTCTTAGCTGTAAAATAGGGGCAACACTACTCATTGACAAGTTTAGAAGGAATGGCCTCAGCTCACGAATACACTAACCAGTGCTGTTCTTACTGCTCTATTAGTAATACCCATGTGACATTCATGCTATCAACCTCAGCACAATGTCACACTGAGTAGTAACACTTTTCGGATTAAAATCTTAGTCAGTAGTGGTGTGAGTTTTTATTCCGAACAGGGAAAGAGGAGGTGATGGGTGTGTTTGCAAGTGGAAGGAGGTGCTATGTTTCTGGTGTATTAATATTGTTGTTTAATAAATCCAGCACTATGTACATATTTTTGTTTCTTTTAGTTCCTCCAGCGTTCCTCAGGAAAACCCAGTTTTATGGAGGGAAAGAATTAAAAGGTATAATTCATGGGTCAGGCAAAAAATTAGAAATATTTTATTAAAAATAATCCATGTGACCCAAAATTTCTGGAGCAGGCATTCAAACCCATTGCCCATGAGAACCTGCGTGTGCAGAAGGGAAGGCCAGCATGGTGGGACGCTACAGGAGGGGCACCATGCCAGGCACAGTCATGCAAGAACAGCCTGCCTGCAGCATCAGCAGCCCATCACCGCATGCTGCGTTAGCCTGTTCCACCTTGTAATCAAAGCTAGCTTATATTGTGAAGTCTCTCTTCGCAACATGTAGGCAATTAATATTTTTTGTGCGACTTCAACAAAACTGGCCTGAGGTCTTAATAAAGCCAGCAGCCTAACAATACGTAAGCTTTGGCCTGGATCCGTGTTTGGCAAACTTCTTCTGTTTGCCAAACTTTGTATTTTTTGCTTTGTTAATCATAGCCCTGTTGGCAATCGCTCAACTCTGATGTCACAATGCAGAAGCAGCCACAGGAAATCCATGAGCCAATGCAGTAGTTGTGTTTCAATAAAAATTTATTGACAAAAACACACAGAAGGTTAGAATTGGCCCTTGGGCCCCAGTTCACTAACCCTTGGCTTGGGTACTCAGGTTTATAGTAAGGACCTGGAGAGGCTGGAGGGAGGACAGAAAAGGGAGAACTTGTGAGAGGCTCTGGATCTATATCAGCTGGGCCAGGCAAGAAGGAAAACAACAAAGGCCTGAGTTACAGTGGGTCCTGTTAGCTCTACTTCACCATCTTTACCATGTCTGTGCTTATCTTCCCCAAGAGCTTATGAAAAAGCAAGAGGCCTTCCAATTCTGTATCCCTCACCCCGAACTTCCACTTCCTAGTGGTAAGGAAACTTTGTGGAGTTAGTCCTCCAAGACTGCACCACCTCCTGTCGTCTTTCCCTTTTGCATGGGCCCCAGATGAATGCCATCCAGAGACACCGCCTGGGATCCCAGGCAACTCCTGGAATAATTGCTAACCTGACTCCCACTTGCAAGCCAATTAGAGAGAAAAGGGGGGAACCAAGGCCCACCTCCTGTCACTGGGACGCTGTCGCTACCATGGCTTTTCTCAGTTAAAAAAAAAATGTAGTTAATTTCTTTCCCTAAAAAAGGCCAGGGAACAATCTGTTTAAATTACAGTGTTACAATGTGAAGCAAAGATGCAGAAGTCAAATACAATTTGGGTTATAATTAGCAATTTCCTTGTAGCAAGTTTCCTTGGGAAATCCAGGTTCCCTGGAGCCAGTATGCCAGGGATTTGAAGACCTCATCTATTCTGTGGGCCACTATATGCCACCAAGGGAGGCTTGATCTGGGGACAGAAGGAGTATGTGTGTGGGAGGATGAGTGTGTAAACTGAGGCAAGTCCTAGCTACACAGAGTATTTTAACAGGGTACAAATTTGCTAAGGTATCTGTGTGCTGCCATGTTAAAATCATTGGAAAAGCAAGCAGTGTATGTTATTAGAAAAATAAATCATATAAAGTGGATTTGTAGAATCTGCCAAGTTTGTCTGCAGTCACTGAACATCTGGGCCTCAGCTTCCTTGTCTGTCATTCTGGAATTACCAGGATCATCCATTAGAGGGTTATAAGAATCAATACCGAGCACAGCACAGGGCTTCTGGCTGACCATAGTGTGGAGTGGATGCCTCTGAATCTCTGCTCTGCTTCTCTCAGCTGCATGAATTTGGGCAGTCTCATCTCCGGGACTCTTGCTTCCTCCCTGGGCAACAAGGTGAATTATGGGACCTGCCTATACTGAACATCTTAAGGATATAACCAGATCGTGCACAGAAAGCCAGCAGTGTTGCAGCTCTGGTATCCAGTGTAAGCTCAATAGTTTCTTACTGTTACCCATACATGACGAATAGTACACTGCTTCCTCTTTTCTACTTCTTTTCAGCCCCAGATGTTTCTGTTTGTTTTTCCCCACCCGCTAAGCAGGAGTCATATTTGCATTTGCTCCCTTTAAAAGAACAATGTGAACTATATACTCTCTCAACTATATCATGCATATTTTCAGAATTTTGTTTGTTTGTTTGTTTGTTCCAGGTTTTTCTGTATTATCTTAAAAAAACAAAACTGGGGATTTAACTTAGGGCCTTAGGCAAGCATTATAACACTGAGCTACCTACCACCTCAGTCAGCCCTGTTTGTTTGTTTGTTGTAGAAAAACTGCCTTCTCACTTTCCAAACTAGCCTGCAACACTCAAACATTCAAATTGCTTGCTCCTGCTGATTGGTCTGTTTGAGTTGCACAGGTTAAAAACCTAGGTTTACTGTAGAATGAATTTTCCCGTATAACTTTCTTTCAAAGGATTCTGAAATTGCACAAATGTCAGGTCCACAAACCTGGGAATGCTGTTCCTAATGGCAGAGGAACAGTCCATTTTATGGCTAGTAATGGCCTTCCCTTCATAGCCCAGGAGGTAGAGATCCCATGAGCCTCTATGGTAGTGGTAGTGAACCTATGACACACACACCACAACAGATGATTATCATTGAAAGCTCTACAAGGCTCATCACCACTGCTCTGTGGGATCTCCACACTGCTTGGCTCAGCTCAGTTAGTTTGTGAGGTGAGATTCCTCCCCTGTAGGGTCATAACCAACTTGTGCACTTTTGACAATCTTTTGCAGTGATGCAGATCCAGCCCTACACCAAAGGCTACAGGTGATAATTTGGTAGGCTTCACATGTTTCAGGAATGTGATGGTAGAAATCCAGTCCCTGGAGTTAGGTTTCCCAGCCCCAAGAATGATTGGGATTGAAGCTGGCAAGAATATGGGATTCTACTGACTCAGTTCAGTTACCCTAACTCAATCACAAGCCCTAGTAGATAAGAACTAGATAAAATGAAAACTTCTTTTGGGAAATCAGAAATCCTCTGTGAAAATGGGAACCACTCCTGGTTGAAACCTGTGGCTAGAAATCAAAATAGTATGTCAAGGAGAAATGGAGCCTAAAATCATATAGTCCAACAACTTCCAAAAAATGGTACCATCCAGATTTGTCCATTTCAGTGTAGAGAGAAACTTGAGCAGGTGACCTCTGAAACTGCTAAAAAATCCAGGAGAAAAAGAAAAAGAGTAAAAGAAAGAAAAAGAGAAAGAGAGAGTAAAAATAATGGTCGAAGCAAATAGACTACCCAAAGAGGGTCATGGTGTAGTGGACATTGCCTTTTAGGACAACCCTACTCTAGTTTCTATGGTGACAGTCACTATGTAATCCAAGCAGGTCAATTTTCATCTCTAAACCTATCATTTACAAATAAAGTAGGTATGGTCATTTGGGGCTCTAACATCTTTTCTGCACTGCTTGGCTGAAGTATCTCATGTCATTTGTTTTTTAAATCTGGGATACAGATTCCCTTAAAAACTTCAAGCTGTTGATTTCACCTCTACTATTAAAAATAATGTTCAAAAATTAATTCAGGAGTTATAAAATGATCATCTTCTGAGACTCAGCAAGTAACAAATACAGAAATAGGAAAGAATAACAGAACACAAAAACTCACACTCCTGCTTACTCTAGGAGAAAAAATATCACAAGATACTACAGAAATGTGTCATCCACTCGTTATGCCCTGGATTGTGTGGAATGCCACTGCCACTTATAGTGAGCATACCAATAACTTTTTAACTCACCAAAGGGTCACACAAGATCACACAAGTGTTTGTATCCTTCTGAATTAGTAGGGGAAATTACTTACTGTACCTATAAGTGCCTTTCTTTCATAGAGCAATCTCTTTGAAACATATATATTTCTCATCCTGATCTGAAAATATTTAAGTTTTCAATAACTTATCAGATATTGTAGAATCTGTACAATGAGAACATTAGGTGAACTCTTTCATTCCTTTCTGCTCTAACACTCCAGAATCCCAGGTGAACCATTCCTGAATCTTCTCTTCACAGACAACTTCTGTTTCCAGCCATAAGCACAGAAAGAACAAATAATTCATAGGAACTCTCTATGAATCTAAAGAGTATATGGCCACAGATAAAGGGAGTGAACTGATGTTTGGCTAATGAATCACCCAAATACAGCCTTCAGAATAGGTAATCCCTGCTTTTCACTTTATTTGAAAACAAAGAAAATCAACAGAGTGGGTTTGAGTGATGTAAAAGTGGATTCTTCGAGCAATTAAATCAGTCCTAATACCTCTCCTCCACAGCACACTTTATCTTAGCGTCATCCACTATCCAATGCCTTCAGATCACATTGTGTGTTAATACTTGTTCAGAGACGAATATCTTAATCAAAGATAGAGACTGTTGTGGCTTGGGAGATAGCTCAGTGGCCTAAGCACTTGCTTGGCAAGTGCGAGGAACTGAGTTTGATCCCTGGCACCAAAACGAATAAACAGAAAAAAATAGAGACTGTTTCCTTACCTGGGAGATTAAAATGGGCCAAGAAATGAGTAGAGGTATGACTAAGCAGAGAATTCCAAGTAAAGAGGAATTCAGGATCAAAGTTCAAATGGCTATAAGCCTTGCAATGGAAATATTTCTTGAAGTCCCCTCATGGAACATTACATTAAACCATTAGCACATACCTGTACTTTCCTCATTCAGTAAAAGCAAGCTATACGTGGGAGCTATAGACTTTCACTCATTTATTTCTCTGATAAACTTACCATGTTTTCTTATGAACTAGATGCAAGTCAATGAAGAGTCTGTACCTACAAGTTGTACTCAGGCATGAGTGATGGAAAATTGTTTATCAATAAATTATTAGATGGAAGAGTTACTTTTGAAATGAATCATGGAACTTGAGTCCCACCTTGCTTATTAACAGCAAATGTCATCGATTTATATTTATTTTCTTGAAAAATGCATCTGAATGATTCAGGACCAAGGACAGTGTATGAGTTCATGGATATGGAGAGTGTAATGAGTTCATAATTTTAATGCCTAGCACTGCAATAAGACTTTCAGTAACATACTCTTCCCAGAAATTCACAATTCCTAGACACATTACCTACAAAAAGGAAGAAATAAGAGGGTCAGAAAGGCGAACTGACACATCAGTGGTTCCACTCTTGGAATTGGATCTTTATGCAGATTCTTTTATTGTCTTGACAACACCTTAAGATTTTATCCAGTGCCATTGTTCTCATTTTTCATGAGAACCTTCAGCTGGCATCCAAGGCAGAGGTCCCAGGGCTTCCTAAGGACAATGGACATGCTTAGAGCTGTGCTGCATGCCTCTCAGACCTGCACAAAGTTGGGTTCAACTATACCTCTTGGCTCACTAGTACTGAATGCTCTGGAAAACAGACTTTAGAATAGTCAAAGCAGCATAGTATTGGAAAATGAAGGTCTTTAATTTGTGCTCAAAGCCAGCAATCATTTATTCCAGAGCATATAGGAGTCAAAAGCATAATGCTCGGGCTTGAGTGAAAGAACAGATTCATCCTGAGTCCTTAAATTAAATGTGAATCTTAGGAAAACACGAGCAGTATTGACAAAATAGCTCAGCGACATTGTTATCTGAAAAGACAATTTTGAAGCTACTGAAACATGTTATTGGAGTTTGCTCAAGACACAGGTCTCAAACAAGGGCACACTCCAAAGCAGTGATATTGGGCCTGCTAGGCCCTCCCCACGGTGATAGGAGCAGCTCCACGCAACACTTTCTTTTCTGTAAGAGCCATCTTTCCAGACTGGAGTCTAGTCTGCAGGTCTTGGCACTTCTGCAGGAGACCTCCTGAGCTTCTAGCCTGTGTGGGTTTGGGTCCTGAGTCTGGTATGTCTGGGACTGAGCCAGCAATCTGAGTACAAAGACCTCTGACAAGGCACTGGCCTCAGGCTCTGCATCTGTAACATGGGATGATGACAATGTTTCTTACTTCCACTTTTTAGGTATGGAAGTTTGACATGAGCTGAGAGTACGAACCTAAAATTCTCAGATCCTACACTTATACTTAACTGAGAAAATTTTTTTTAAGGTTACCGTCCTCTGCTTCCTATTTTGGGATATCTATGTTCCCTATGTTTAGACCTTCCATTCTTCAATGATTATGCCAAACTTTTGATATAAGGGCCTGAGGTGCAAATCTTCCACAAAAGATAGAAAAATCGCGGGTTCTGTGATCCACTGCCTCATGGCCATTAAGAGGTTGAGGAAGGAGCCCAAAGAAGGAGGAATAAGGAGAACAATAAGGGCAGTGAGAGCCAACCATGAGTCTGAGATCCTTCTGCCCACAAATGGTGGAACCAAAGGACAGATCTTAACTGATCCAGAGGCCAGGACCTTAGCTGACATTCTCCTATCAATTAGAGCAGGATCTAGAAACCATCCTCTGTGGCAGATTCTGAGTCCTTGCCTTGGCCGCAGCTACTGATCCTTCAAGTATTGGCAAAGAGACCTTCCAGGAGACAAGTAGAAATGGGGCAAAGGCCTAGGCTTTGATATCAGGCAGATCTATACAAGGAGCTCAACCACACCACTCTCAAACTCACACTGACCTTAGATGCTTTGTCCTTTATTTCCCCAGAGTAAAGTGCTGGACTTTGAAAGATGTGCGGGTAGAGTCAAAGACCACTTGAAAGGTCTAAGGTGAGGTCAAAGGGAGATGAACAGCAGAACAGCTAGCATGACCAG
>NW_004524597.1:4316040-4333115 GCF_000260255.1 Octodon degus
AAGAATAAATTGGATCCCAAAGTGCAATACAGAAGGACCTCTTTTCACCTGTGTAAAAAGTGACAAGAGGTTTGTCTAGTAGATTTCAAGTCTGTTTTTGGGAGATGAGATCCAGTGAGAAGTTACAAGACACAAGGACTGAATCACAGAGATGATAGGGATAGAGGTGAGACAGACATTGGCATTTGCACTGAACACTTTTGGAAGGGAATAAAATGGATTGGTAACTGTTGTTTTTTGGTAAGGAGCCCTAAGAATGAGAGTTGTGAGGGGGTAGGGGATTTTAGTTTTTATTTTACACTCCTTTTCAATCGTTTTAGTCACATCTTTGAATTGCTTTAAAACAATAGCTAATTAACAAAAAGGAAACTGAACAAGGTTTCCTTTTCTTATTTATCTGATATACTTCAAAATCAGAGCACTTTTAAAAGAGTTAAAAAGATGATGCCATTACCACCCACTAGCTTATCTTCGCATAGGTACTAATGAAATACAGACACTCTGAATACCCCAGTTGGAAGGGAGACACTAAGGTTCCTTAGACAGCTCTTTTTCCCCATCAGCAGAGCCCAGAGCTTGGGGAACAAGATTCAGGATTCATGTTCTCTCCCATCGGGGTTCAGAAAGAGTGGGAAAGTGGTGGGAGACTCAAACGCTTGGCAGAGGTGTTAAAAATAGAAGTCAAGTTGCTCTTGGAGATACATGAAGAATCCTCCACTTGCAAATCTCTACTTATAATATGTCAAGAGTAAAATACCTTGTCAGGCACAGTATCCAGCAAAATACAGCACTGGCTCTGTCAGCACAGTGATCCATGGTGCGTTTGGATTAAATAGAAATTAAATAGAAATTCAGCAGAAAAATGTCCTGCAGGGACACGTCCTGGCCCTTCAGGAGCTGCAAAGATGACCTGGGCTGTCGTCTGTGTCTGTATTTTACTTAGTTCTGGGTGGGAGCTTGGGGTGCATGCTGCTTCCCTTTTACAGATTCTGTACTTTGTGTTAAATCATGTGCATATATTAGATGTTCTTGGAGCCCACCAGATGGATGGATGCTTCCTCTTATCCAAAACTACTTTGTTCCTCCAAGAAAGGATGGCCTCTACCATGTCCTTAGAATGACATTAAAGAACAGGGATATATATGTCAAAGGATACAGTTATTTCCAGAACAGCACAATTCTTCAGGGAGCATGATTTGAATTGAGCTCTTATCCAAAAGGCAACTTCTTTTTTGAGGTGCTGGGAATGAAACCCAGGGTCTCTCTCATACTAAGCACATGCTCCACCACTTTGCTGTACCCTCAACCCCACAGGAACTTTCTATGTAAATACTGGGCTGAGCATCACAGGTCAAGAGGACCATTATTCAAAACCCTTAAATACTTGGAAGTTTGATTCCTTCTGCAGGAATTGCAGAACATAGAGTGAAGAGAAAACAAATCCAGTAAATACATGGGGAGTTAGAGACAACTTAGAGACAAATTCACCTCAGGAAGGTACAACTCAAAAGTAGGTCAAAGATAGCAGAAGCATCTTCCTTTTTGGCCAAAGAGAGACGAGTATGTGGAGTAACCACTATTTGTAGCAGAAGACAAGGTGGTGCCTTATATGGCTCCTGAACTTCCCTACAACCAATTAGGAATAGAAGTCTACAAGCTACCTTCAGAATCTGCTCCCCAAAACCCACCTGCTTCAGCCTATCCTGGTTATCTTTTCTCTAACACCCCCATCACTCAAATATCCCTGGAGAAGACAAAGGAACTGACAAGCAAGCCCTGTTCACACTGACTGCCTACACTCAGCCACTCACTGCCCTCCAAATGCTGTAGAACTTATGCGGAGCAGATTCCAAGGATTTCCCAAATTCAGAAATCCTGTTCTTGTTTCCAAACTTCTTTTGCCATGATCTGTGAGCAGATCATCCCTCTGAGAATGGAGAAAGTGAAGGTAACGTAGAACGAATGGCCCTTGCCATTCCTTGGCTTCAACATTTCCTTGATTCCTTGTATATGTATTCTTCTCTTTTGCTCTTGAATCAAAGTGCTTCCAAATGTTTTATTAATTAATTATATATTGCTTTGTTACAGGGTCTAGCTACACAGCTTGGACTCCTAGTGATCCTCCTGTCTCAGCCTCTGCAGTGCTGGGATACAGATGTGTGCTACCACATCCAGTTGGCCGGTTCTGCACTGGGGATTGAACCCAAGCCCTTGTATCTGCCAGGCAGGCTCCTAGACCACTGAGCTATTTCCCCAGTCCATGGCCTCCAAATGTCTACATTTTTAGAGACCCTAAATAGATAACAACACAAGAGTCATGAACAATTAAATAGAGGAGCAAACTGGCATATCCCCCTGGTGGGATAGCACTGAGTGATGAAAAGGGGTAACAGAGGGACAGATGTGGTGACATGGAAGAGCTCAACACTAAATATGTTGAACAAAGGAGAAGAGACAGGAAGAGCACATGATGACCGATGTCATCATCATGAAATCTTGGATGCTGCAAACTAAGGCATCACAAAAGGAACAGATCAACTGAATGCCTAGGAATCAAGCAGGAAATGGAGGAAAGGATTATAAAGAGGGCAAGAGACAATTTTGATAGTGGTAATAGTGCCACATGTATATACATATGAAGAAATTTGACAAATTGCACACATTGTGTGTGCATGTGTGTGTGTGTGTATGCATGGTATTAGCGACTGAACCTACAGTCTTTGCACTGAGCTATATTCCAGGCCTTTATTATTATTATTATTTTTAATTTAAAACAGGATTTCTTGAAGTTTTTAAGCAGCCTGGGCTGAGCTTCAATGTATCATCCTCCTGTTTTGTCTCCCAGTGTGCTGGGATTATAGGCATGTGCTACTGTGTCTGGCTCTGATTACACGCTTTAATGATATGCAGTTCATTATGTGTCAATTATACGTCAATAAACTGCTTTTAAAAAAAAACCTATTCTTTCTCTGTTAACCATTGTTTCTGAACACCTTTTTTCCTATTCTTTTTGACTTCCCCTAAAATACTTTGTCATTTTCCTGAGCATGATGTTCTATCTCTGGTTTCCAGGTCCCCCACCCCACAATGCCCATAGGGACCTCCTCTATTCCTAACCCAGAAAATACAAACCAGTTATCCTACAAACAGCTTTCTCTAAATGCTTTTTTCTACATTTCTACCTTTTCCCTTATTACCCCCAAGAACTTGTTGTGGGCAAGGAATACCTACTCTAAATATTCATTTATCCCCCTACCTGTGAATCCCTGGCAAATCTCCCCTCTGCTTTAGGAAAATCATGCCCTTCTGTGTCTTCAGTGATATCTGCAGTACTAGCTTCAGATAGCTCAGTGCATTAAAGTGTCTGCTTAGGCAGGCACAAGGACCAGGACTCAATCCCCAGTGTGCCATGCTAGCCCTGCCCTTAAAACACTGAGATAGTGACTAAAACTGGGCATAGTGGGACATGCCTATAATCCCACAGGTTGGGAGGCTGAAAACAGGAGGATCAGTATGAGTCCGATCTGTGTAGTGAGACCCTTACTAAACACATTAAAAGAAAAGTCTCCAGGGTGCTTGATCTCTAGGCTTCCCTGATTCCACACTTTCCTGTTTCAACTCTCAATCTGGGTATCCTACTTAGGTGTCATCCAGTAGCTCCTCTTCCTTCAAATCCCACCAGCTAAGAGCTCTCCAAAATTGTGAACTCATCCTTCTCATTGCCTATGCTTGAACAAACATAGCAGTGAGCTCCCCTCCCTATGGCTGCCATACTGTCTTTACCTCTAGCGAGTGGCTGGCCACTCAGTGCCTATGAGAACTAGTTCTTTAGGCACCCGACAATTCACTCTGGTAAGAGATTCTCATGCCATGCATGTAGTATGGAGCTTGTTGGTGGCCTCACCACTGAGCTACCCCATCTCAGCCTCAGCATTGAGTGACATGACATGGAAGAGGCAATGCCAGGACTCCTAGAAGACTGATCCAAGAGGTTTTCATTGCACTGCTGATGGTGATAAGAGTCTGACCTTGAGGAACAGAGTTAGAGAGCAGAAATGAGGGCACAAAGCCAGAAGCAGAGCTGGTGTTGGGATCTGATGGAGGCGTGCCAGGAACCAAGCTGTGTCCAACGTCAGCCTCTTCCTGGGCCTTATGCTGTAGAAGCCAGCACATTTCCCACTGACTTTTCCATGACGTCTGATCAGAAATGCTCCCCACCCCAGTCAGATGTTGGAGGCAGATCTCACAGATAGTGTTTCCTCCTACCATCATGATACATTAACTCCTCAGAAACACGTGCTCCAGAAAGCAGAACATCATTGTGATTAAAAGAACACGTAGCTCATGTTCTCCAGTGAGACAGAGTTTCTCTGCACGTTGTTCTATCTAGGCTCTCTAGACACCCAACATGTTATTCAGATTCATGTGCTGATCTCCAAAGTATTCCTACTGTGGGGATGTTGGGAATCCCAACTCCACCACTGGATTAAGATTTCCTTATGCTAGGCATTATTTACCCTTTATCTGTTTCATTTTATAATTATCTGATTTGAACTTTTCAACAGCTTCCCCTTTCTTCCAACATGGATTTCCAATCTGTTTCTGGATGCACCAGACTGGCAGGATATGTGGTTTCTGCTGGTTAGTACTAGTCCATCCTTGCTAGGCCATCCGAAACTGTCTTCTCATCCCCTGAGCATAACTGGATTTTTGACGGCTGGCCTGGTAGCTCAGTGGACTAAAGCACCTGCTTAGGCAGAGCACAGAGACAGGATTTAATCTCTGGTATGCATGCAGGCCCTAGCCCTGGGGCGCACTGAGACAGTGATTGAGACTGGATGTGGTGAGTGCATCTGTGATCCCAGCACTTGGGAGGCTGTAAACAGGAGAATCACTGCAAGTCTGATCTGTGTAGTGAGATGTTGTAGACTCAATCTTAAAAAAAAAAAAAAAAAAAAAAAAAAAACTGGCTCTTTGTTGGTACTTTGAATGGATCAAGCACACCTCAAGCTCATAATCTTTGCTGGTAGATTCCTTCTGCCTGGAGACTTTTGTCTTCTTACCTTAAACAGCATCTCCTTGAAGAAATGCTCCCAACTACCATTTGTGGGCAGCAACCCTCTCTTTTTACCCTTCCACAGTGTCAAATTTTGTGGCTACAGAGATATTTGATTATACATCTCTTTGCCATTTCTCACTTTCTAACTCTTACACTAAGATACAAAAGGGAATAATCACATCTGTTTTGTTCAAGTACATCATTTGGTTTAGGCCCTGGCTCTACAAGATGCTTAGTAAACATGTGTGAGTGAGTTAACCTTTCACATGGGTTAACTTAATAAATAATATCTAATTAGGCTTTTTTTCATGTTCCAGAACAATTTAGCCAGGCAACACTATGCATAAGGAAAGAAGTCAGCTACAGAAGAGAACTTGGAAACCACACAGACAGAAAGCAGACTAGTACTCTCCCACTCGGGACTCACCCCAAGATAGTCTTCTTGTTTCCACTAAAAACTCTAAATCTAAAAAAGAAAAGCAGACTGGTGCTTGCACCTGGCTGGATAGGGGCCAAGATGTGAGGCGCGTCTGCTTACCATGGGGTTTCCTTTTGGAGAAATGAAAATGTTCTGGAAATAGATGGTAGTGATTTATTGTATTATACCACAAGGGTACTAAATGCTACTCAACTAGTTAAGTTAAAATGATACATGTTATGCCAGTTATGTATTACCAACAAAAAAGAAGGGAGGTAATGGAAAATCTCAGAGCCCATATTATTTTTAATATTTCCTAAACTCACCACCGGATGAATAAAATGCCAAGTAGCAAAGTTAGCCAGTGTTTCCTTGTACCCTGGGCAATGCACCTTACATCCAACCAGTATTTTCTTCCCAGATACTAGCTTTGCAATGGCCAGGGGGTCAGAGGAAAGAAGCAGAATTGCTTTGCAGCTGCAAGCAAAATGCCCCAGACTACAGGATTGGAGTGGCTGGGTTTCTAAGGAACCCTTCAGGGAAAGGCCCCTGTTTGTGTGTAGTCCAGTCAGGTCTGGTGCTATACAGGATCATCGTAGGTACTACACAAATGAACAGTTTATTTCAGTGTAATTACTTTTGTTTAGGGTTATCTTTAATTACTCTTCCATTGCAGTAATTTTCATTTATGGTGATGAGAACATGATTATTTTGTTTGTTTGTTTGCTTGCTTGCCTTTAATTCATTTGATTCATCTGCATGCAATAAAATTTAGGTTTTGCAGCATCCACCAACATTAAGATACAGAACAGCTCTCTTGCTCAGCCAAATGCTCTTCTGTGCCTTCTTGCAGTTTCTACCTTCCCCACCCCTTAGCAGAGCGACAGTAAAATCCAGACTCAGCGGGCAAAGAAACCCAGCACAGAAGACTTCCCAAGGCGTTGTGCTGAGAATCGGAGGGCAGAGGTGGAAGCAGTACCAGATCTCTTTTAAGGGTAATGGCAATGTTCCAAAAGCAGGCTTGGGGCATGACTGCACAGCTGTGCGAATATTCTAAGAATCAGTAAATTTTACACCCAGCATAGACAAATTTTGTGATCTGTCAGTTATCTCTGTCAGCGTCCGCCCACTCAGCCACCCTCAGTTCTGTGGATGGAACCTCAGACCTCCAGCTTCCTAGGAACGTGCTCTACCCCTGAGCTGCACAGCTTGTCCGTTATGACCATCAAAGAGAAAAATAGATGAACTGAGAGTAGATGAGTGCTTCCCCTTTACAAATAAATGTGGCTAGTGGAAAATATGCTGATTTAAATAACAGCAAAAGACATAGCTGATATGGTAAATTTAAATCTGCTTTGCTGGCCAGAGTGCCTGGGGGGAGGGGTACGCCAGGAGAGGGCACCGGCCCCGGGAGCCGGCGGGCAGAGCCCACTTACTGTGGCGGTGCCGGAGACCGTCTGCGCGTTGGTGTCCGAGGGGCTCTGCTCAGAATGCGACTGCGCAGGAGGGTACAGGTTTAACGAGTGCTCAGGGACGGTGCTCTGGCCGGTGTACTCTGGTGCGGGGTGGGGGTGAGGGGCCGTGTATTCCGCGGGGATACCGTTCTGAGGCGGAGCAAACTGGGCCGAAGCGTAAGGCTGAGCCATCGTGTCAGGGGCGGCCGCTGCTTCCTGATTACCCTGAAAAATCAGAAAGTGGAGAGAAGGAGAAACTCATGAGAGCGTTTCAGACAAAACCTTTTCCCTGAGCCCAACGCCTCTATTTCTCTCGTGCTTTCCAGACACTGTTTTACACCTAGCCTGAGACGGACCAATCCCAGGCAGCCCTCACCAAGTACATGAGCAAATTGCACCCATTGGGCACCCCCGTTTTACAGATGTAGAAACCGAGGCACAAAACAAAGAGTCACTTTCCTCAACTCCTACAGCCTAAAGTTCCAACATCGGAAGCTCTGTGTCCTAGGGGATGGGGTATTTCCTCAAAGCTTCTTGCTTCATTCCTGCTTTGGATGTTGCACTTTTGTCATTGTCCACAGTGACAGCAAGTCTTGATTTGATACTTAAAGTGCCAAAAGATTAAATTAAATGAGTGTGTTCTTGAAATGAGAGCCAATTCATCCAAAGCATTTGAATTTCATCAAAGTTTTACGCAACTTGGCTCAAATAATGGGGTGGGGCGGGTCCTCTTAATAGTCTCTTCTCTGTACTTGGTGAGTGTGGTACATGCGCGTGTGTGCATGTGTGTGTGTGTGTGTCTGTGTGTGTATCTGTGTGTGTTGCTCCTTAGTGCTGCCATAGAGCAGCCAATGAAAATTCGGGGCCTAATTTAGACAAAGATGCCCTCCCTCTGTGACAATGCCCTTCAAACTTTTCTACAAAATGTTGGATGTGGCCCCATAAGTCAATGCCTCTTCCCCTCAAAACAACCCCTGCTTTTTTTTTTATAAGCCCAGAGCATTATGTAACAACTCGCCCTTCAGTTATAGCCTTAAACATGCAGTATGATAATTACAGTCAAGTTAAAAGAAATACCAAAAAAAAACCCTTGAACTCAAATGTTTCCATTTCAAGAAACCTCTCTCTCCCTCTCCCTCCACCCCCATAACCCTACCACTCTTCACAATCTCACATAGTCATGCACACACACACACACACACACACACACACACACACAGAGGCACTCAGAAGGCAAAAGAACAGTAACCTACTGTTCCAAATTTTTCAGTCTCAAGAGATGCCATTGCATTGTTAGAAAATACCAGATAGGAAAAAAAAAAAAAAAAAAAAAAAAAAAACAGCAATTAAGCCCAGCAGATAGTGGCCTCTCCGATTGTCTGTGGTCAATTAGATGTGACTTGAGCCCTCCAGTAATGATAGGAGGGCAAAAATGTGAAGAAGCTCACGTGGTCGCCTAAGCAGTCACCACCAACATTCCAGAGCAGATTCTGCTAGAGGACCTTGATCCACAGCACAAACATGTTGCTGAGGGCAGGCACATTGTTTAGAGAGGACCCTTAATTAGAATGTGAAAGGGGACACTTGGAAGAGCTTAAGATAAGTTTAAAACATTTCACAAGTGAAAACATTGCTATCAGGCTCCTTCCACTTCCAGACTGATTTTTCCAAACCTCCCAGGATGCCAGTGGAGGCAAAGAAGACACACATGTCCCTTTCTAACTTTTTCCTATAGCCTCTGAGGTGGTGGGGAGCCTGCCTATGCTGAGGCTGAGTTGTTACACACAAACAACAAAGCCATCACTCCTTGGGAACCACAAAGAACTTTAGTATCATTGCAGCTCAGCCTCCATACCTGCCTCCTCTAAGACAGCACCCTGTTTTGTTTTGTTTTTTGGGGGGTGGTATTCCCTTGCAGCCCCCCTGGTGTCCAGGTGATCCAGCCTCGTCCACGTTGCTGCTAAATGCTGTCACGCAGTATCCTGTCCATCAAAAGGTTCTACCCCCATGGCCCCAGGGATTCTGATTCCTGGCCATTTATTTATTGAGCCTTTAGTGCGTTAGACCCGCATGACAAATCTTAGTCCAAGATTTTGCTGCAGGTTTTGGAAAGAAGTTTTCTTCCACTGTGACTGGCAGCTATAAAAAAATAATACAAGCCTGGAGCTTCCAAGAAATTCCTGGAGTAGAGGACCTGCCTCCAGGTGAGACCACAAGCAGGTGCTCACGATGGAGGGCCTGAAGACAGAAGGCTGTCAGCTGAGATCCCCGCAAATCTTTGGAAGTCTTGATTATAGCCACACGAAACTAATACCACCACTGTCTGCTGTAGTTACACAAGTGAGTAAATGTCCTATTTTCAACAGCTTTATTGAGATATAATTAACACAAAGTTGTATATAATTAAAATGTGTAATTTGATGTTTTGATGTATGTATACGTTGTTAAAAGATCACCACATTTTAGCTAGTTAACTTATCTCTCACCTCTACATAGTTACTGTGTGTGTGTGGTGTGAGAAGATTTATTTTAAGATGTATCCTCTTAGCACATTTCAAGTACAAAATATGGTATTTTTAACTGTCGTCCTCAAGCTGTATATTAGCTCTCCAGAACTTATTCATATTGCATAACTGAAATATTTTGTCCTTTCTTCTTTTGTTTAAACTAATTTTTGTTACCTACAATCCACAGGATTTTGACTAATTAAAAAAATCTTCTGCAGTTTCATAACTAAACTATAGATCTTTTTCCATCCCAAGTTATTCAAGGAGTATGTTCTTTTGTACAGAAATCACAGAGTGAACCTACTTCTCTGTGGCTGACTAGAAGCCCCAAACAACTGGGGGTCTTGAAAACCTTTCGAAGGGAATTCTCTGGGCAAGAGCTGGCTTTGTCCAGGTTAATTTTGGATTCTGAGATCTCTGATCGTTTCTCTCCAAATGGAAAAATACATCTGTGAAAGCTCTAGGTTTGGGTACCTGGGAAAGCATGGAATGACACACTGGGGACATGAAGGCCAAGGTGACAGTCCTCCTTTTTTGGGGACAATACTTGCACCAAGATACTTAGGATCTGGTGGCCTTTTGTCACTGCAGGAAAATCTGGAGAATAGAAGAATCTCCTCAGCACCTGTGCCAGGGGAAGGGCTCCTGGAGGGACGCAAGCGCTGCATGGGAAAGAGACCCACCTCGGACCTCCTGAAGCTATTGCCAGTGCTGCAGAGGAAGAGGCCCTTCCTTCCAATAGCATGCCTACATGCTTGCTGTGGCCCTCTGCTTGAAAGCCTGTCCATGGGTAGATGGTTCAGTAGAATAAGTGCTTGCCTGGCAAGCGCAAGGGTCTGAGTTCAATCCCTGGTTCCGCCAAGATAAATAAATAAAGCCTGCCCACAGCTTTGCCTGGTACCTCTTCTTTCTCAAGTTCCAGATCAAGCACTCTGTGCTCCTGCTAGCTAGCCCCCTTGACACCTGGATCCCGGGGCCACTGCCTTTGCCACCAGTTCCCACACAGCTTGTGCCACATCTCCCATGTTGTGAAGCGCAGCTACCATGCCTTTCCTGTCTGTGAGCTCCTGGAGGACAGGACACTGGGCTGCTGTCTCTGCTCCATCTCCAAGTTCCGGGAGCAGGCTAGCCACAAAAGCAGAAGTAGGAGGGTTTGTACGTAAATTCACCCTGGAAAAATGAACTCTGAGCTCTCGTAGCTGAAGCTGGGGAAAAGGAGGAGGACTTGGTAAAGTTGGTCCACCGCTTGCTTTCATAAATGAAGTTTTATGAGGATCCAACCATGCCTGTTTGTTTCTATACTCTCTATGCCTATTTTTATGCCACAGTGACAGAGTTGAACAGTTGTGGCAGAGACTGCATAGGCCACAAAGCCCAAACTATTGCTTTCTGGATCTATGCAGAAAAAGTTTGCTAATGGCTATCGCAAAATACTGTTAGATAAGAGGCCACCAGCTAAGCAGAAATTGTGGCATCCTCTGGTAGCCCATGAAGTCAGGAGAGACAGGAAGCAGGTATAGGTTACCTAATGAAGGAGGGTGTGCTCAGTCTTGGAGATCAGCAGCGTTTAGGAGGGTACACAGTGTGAGCCAGGATTGTCTTTCCATCACCACATGGCTGATTTGCTGTCATAAGTACACAGGTGCACACCCACTCTGCCAAAGTGGGCTGAAGACGAAGTCCACCGCAGCCCAGGATTCTACACTCTCTTGGAAAGGCAGCCCCTTCTTGGTGCTGTTCAAAAGCTCAGCTGAGTGGCCCTGGTGAGTGCTGCATATTGTGTGTGCTACTTTACATTAGTACAGAGTAAGGTTTTTTGTTTGTCTGTCTGCTTTTGTGAGGGATGTGGGGTCACCCTGCAGTACATTTCCATCCTTTTTTGAATTTTTAGTTTTAGACAGGGTCTCTCTTAGTTGCTGTTTTGCCCAGTGTCCAGACCAGAAATTTATAATCCTGATCTCAGCTTCCCAGAGCACAGAGGCTACAGGTACACACGTGTGTGCCGCCATGCCCTGCTGGTCGTGCATTCATAAACAGAGTGCCTGCTTTCCACAGGATATTAGGAAATAACAAGAGACTTTTCTTCTTTAGCCACAATTAGCAAAGATGTGCTCCTCACATCCAGCAGGGAGGGGGCAGGTATGATGCGGAAAACCCTACTATGCAGGGTAGTGTTTCCCACAAGGGTTATCCATGAGTCCTAGGTGATAATAACGCCAAGGCCCAGAGACCCTACTTTATGTACATTCCATCTCCAGTCGCACTTAACTTTGCAATCAACGATGGTTCAGCCCAGGACCAGGAAATGAGAACACCAGGATCCAGCCACAGTGGATCTTAAGGAATGAGGATGGAATCAACATCCATCTTTATGCAGGTCCTGGGCACCTGTCACTTGGCAGGAGACCCACGTGGTAGAAGGGCTAGTTTCCAAATTGCTTTTTATCACACCCGGCATGGTACTTATCATGCAGAAGTCAGGTGCAGTAGTATTTAGTGCAAAGATGCCCGCTATTCTCTTTTCTAGAGAAGGAAGCTAACTTATCCTTGGCCAGGGTAGGATAGTAATTGGGAAAATCTCTGAACCATCACCTCAAGTTTGAGGCCTGGCTTTGGAGTCCTTCAGTTAGCATCCTGATGTGTGAGGCTCAGAACTTCATCCTGTACCTGGAGTTCTCAAACAGATGTTGGTGGGACCCCCTACAGTTACTTATTAACACCAACAGCCTTTCCTGAGAGACCCTAATTAATATTCCCAACATTTGCACTTTAGATTAATTGCAACTAATATTTAATTAAGATCACTATACTTTCTGTGGAATTATTTTTCACCTTCAAATGACTTCAGAGATCTCTTTCTTCCCTCCTTATTGATGCTCCAGGATTCTTAGCTTGGCTGAAATGTATTTCCTAGAAAAATACATCAAAATTAAGGACACCTTTTCCACTCCAGCTCCTAGCAAATCCTGCCCATGGGAACAGGCTGCTGGTTGAAAACTGAAGATAACTTCCTGTAGGTAGCAGCGACAGGCAAAATTATTGGGAGCATGCTGGCTAGACATTCCCTCAACTGCAGAATGCCTTGCTTTCTTCTGCTCCAATGCCAACAGCCCCTCCCTATGCCCTAAGTAAATGGAATGATGGAGAGGTTCAGATGTTTGCAGAGTCAGGGTGCTGGTGGGTGTTCGCCCTCCGCAGGGAGGATAATCCTGTTTCACACGTGTCCCCCACATCACCAAGCAGGGCTGCGAGAGCCTCTGCAAAACTTAACAACCAGTGTTCAGTGCCAGCACTATTTTAGATAGTTGCTAAATGCACAGAAGGGATAGCGTAGGGGGCCAGGATCTCAGGTATTAATACCGAGTATCGCTCGCTGCCCCAATGCTGAGAAGCATGAAATAAAAAAAGTCTATGAGGAGAAATGTGGAACAAAATTCCTTGTCCTAATATGCCAAGCTCTTAGTCAATTAGACCAACTCAAAAACAGCACAAGGATATGGAACTCCATTGTTACCCAGCACACCCAGTAGGTAGCTTCCCTTTGGTTACTGGGAACCAAAGCATTACTGTAATGTAACAAAACCTGATTGTTCAAAGAAAAAAAAAAAAAAAAAGGAATTGCAATTTGAATTTTAGAATGAATGTAAAATAGTCAGAATATTGCTGCTACTTCAAGTCAAACACTGCAATGTGTGTATTCAGGCTACTGTGTTTGCTTACATTAAAAAAAAAAAAAAAAGCCATTGCCTTGGATGCCCAGAGCACTTCATTGGCCAAGGTACTCCCAAGCCCTCAGTTTTGTCTCTGAAGTAGGCTCAGCAGACCGAGTTGTTGCAGCTGGTTTTATTTCTCCACACAGCCCGGGTCTCCCATTCACTGCCCTGAGTGCTTTAATAAGTTTCAGAAAACTAATAAGAGAACAAAAGGTGGCAGCTACTTAGGCTTTGCAAAATATTTTCGCTGAAAAAAATCTTACGCAAACTACATTTCAGCTGAGAAATACTCCTTCCGCGGCAAAGCACAAAACGCTGTGCTGTTTTCAGGGGAAATGCCTGGCTCTCACGGAGGAGGAAACGCATCTATTTTCATAGCCACCAAGGTGGGCTTGAAGAGCATGAAGGCTTTTTCTGTCCGCATGCCAGCATATACACATGCTTGTGTATCTCGCCCAGCTTTAATAGTGAAACTTCTTGAGTGCCCTTCCTCCCTTTCGTCGCTGCAATGTATTTATCCCCTCTCCTGGACCAAACACAACCTTTAGAATGAAGAAATGTCCTGGGATTGTCAAGATCTAATAAGCCCACTGATTGTATCTGTCCACACCGCCTAGGAAATCCTGGACTCCCGCAGGGCCAGCCCCTCCTCCCAACGATGTGCCCGCCTAGGCAATCCTTTCCCGGGGTTGCCTGCAGCTTTCAGTCTTGCTGACAGTTTGGTTTACTTTAGTTTAGGAGCCTGGTCTGATCTACTTCTCTAGAAAAAAAAAAAAAAAATCACGCAGATTCAGAGAAAGCCTCTTGTGCTAAACTGCATCATGCCCCCAGGGGCACTGGAACAAAGAAGAAAAAGGCAACATGACACCATCAACCTGCTTGCTCCCCTCACTGAGCAGAAATGCTCCCACTCCCACCCTGAAACTCTTCTCCTTTCCCTGGGCAAGATTCAAAGAGGCAAACTCCGTATTCCGGAAAGCATAGACTCAATGCGAGGGATGACTTCACCTCATCCAAATCACCACGTCTAGTGAAAAATTAAATAGGGGGAAAAAAAAAATTACCTGCGGCACCATCCTGCATGCCCTCTCCTCCATAAGCTCAGCAGCTGTTCCAGTCCCACACCACAGAGCATCTGCCCAGACCAAACCTCGATTAGGAGCGAGGGTGCGCGCGCTGGGCCATGTGCGAATGATCCGGGTGTTGGAGGCAGGAGGGCTGGGGCCGCCTGGCTGACCTCCGGCTCCACATCTGACTGCTCCCGAAAGCAACCCCAGATGGGACCTTCTGCGAGGGAGCCCTGGCCCATCAATCACGGCTCGCTCCTCCTCTGGCTGCTGCTCTCCGTTTCAGAGAGCACCACTGAGCAGATGATTATTTAGAGGAGGCAAAACCCGCGCGCGCGCACGCACACAAGCACACACACACACACACACGCACACACACACGCACACACACACACACAGCACTCGGCTACATTAATAGCTGTTGTGAAAACATTAGAAATGGTATCCTAGGCATTGCCTGGTGCTGGAATGTTTCATTACTGAACTAAGTATATGGTATGCAAAGTTACAAAATCCACAGGGGTGAAGGACTTGATACTATTTTATTTTTAAGAGAGGAGAGGAATGTGTGAAAGTAGCAAGGGAAGAGAGAGGCTGGAGAAGGAAGCGCAGAAATAAAGAGATGGCCATAGGTAAATTGATAAACAAATACTGCGATATCAGACAGAAGGATTTTTCCAAGGATGCTGTGTGGTTAATTATGAATCAGTCCTCATATACTGTCAAGTGAGAGTTGCACTTTAGCTTTTTGAAGTCCAGCTCCTTGGGACACTGGCTGGGTGATCTTAGACAGCAGTTGCCACAGTCTGGGCTGTAGCTTTTGGTTCTGTTTAATGAGAACAATGAAGAAGGAATTCATGGCATTATCATACGGGTGAGATTAAATATCCGATGATAACAAAGGGAACACAGTCAGAGTCCGGATCACAGTATGCACTAAATTAGCAGATGTATTAGTTCGTTTTGGTGAGACAGCAAGGGAAATCCAAAAGCACTTCACCCAGTACAACCTAGAGCCAAGTGAGGTGGCAAGGATTGGATAAAAGAGCCCACACATGACCAGTGATGATGAAAACTATGAAGAAAATGTATAGGGGTCTTGCGGTGTCCTTTCTTTGAACCTTTATCTTTTCCTAGCTCATTGCTTTTCCTCTTCTCCCAATGAAAAAAAAAAAAAAAGATAAAACCCTTACAAAAGAAAATGTTTCCCAGTGAAACCCCGCATCCAGCCCAAAGCAGTCCTTTTCTATGAAGTTATAAATACGTTGTTTTTCCTTTATTGTTGAAACAACAACAACCAGAGGGAAACATCAAACAATTTCAGTCTCTATTTGTTCATGCCTCACTTGCTCATTGAGGGAGAGATTTCTAAGGTCCCAGGCACCTTTCTGTGGATAGCTGCTTAGCCAGGAGATGCTCTGCTAGGAAAAGAGACCTTGCGAGACTGCAGGGGTCAGATGGGGTTTCTGAAATGATTAAATGTGTAATTAAATCGCACCAAAGTGGAGTTGATAAGTGCCAGAGACTGCCTGGAAGAAGTCAAGCTTCATGTTGGTCTGTCTTGCAGGATTTAGCTCAGGAAACCCCTGGGTGATTTTTTTTTTTTAAATTCCCAGCTCGCTTCAGTTGGAAGAGAAATCGGGATAAACAATATCTGTGGTGTTTCATCTGTACTATTTCATCTCCAGCCATCCCCTGAAAATAACTCCAGGGCTACCAGGTAGTTAAGGCTAGAGTCTGCAGCTAATTGGGTTCTCTAAAGATAAATGGCAGCTTCCTTTGGAAGCACTGAAACCAGAGAATCCAGGTCTTTCCCTGCCAGGTTAGCTCGGTATGTGGGGATAGTGCTGGGTGCAAGAATCCACACTCCCGGCCCTTACAACAACTGCAAAGCCAGACCTTTGCCTTCCAATCTGGGAAAGGGAGAACAAGGACAAAATGGGCAAATCACCTTGTGAAGAACACCAGTGTTGTGTTGAATGATGATGAAAATACAAAGAAATAAAGAAACAAATAAACTCGTCTAAGTAGAGAAGAGAAACACAACCAGCTCTGTGAAGGACACTATTTCTTCATCTAGGACACTGGCCCTTTACTACCAGGTAGTTGGAGATATTTGCTTTTTTACATCAAGAGCCATGTCTCTGCCTAACACCTGTATGCTACTCCAGAATCTCAGTGTGTTCTTCAGCCTGCACAAATGGCCCCCTTGGGTTATGCAATCTAGATAGCAAGTCATCAGATGAAGATTCTTTAAGAGAAATAAACTATCCTACATAGGAAAAAAAAATAAGATGATGCTGTCTTATGCAACTTTTGTGTCAGTAACTTGTTTTGCAATGTGAAATCTATTATGAATTGTTATTTAAAAATAAATAAAAAGAAAAATAAATACATAAATAATAGTAGAGTAGGTAATTTCTAGGATTTTTTTTTAAACACTGAACCTTTTATTAACACTGTGACCTGGTATCAGAGTCAAATATGGACAAGTAGAGAGCACCCTGATAGAACTATTAGCAAGTCACCCAGCTGCCCTGTGTCCCAGTTTCTTTATTCATAAAATATAAATAGTGGCACATATATTTCTTGCCTGAGATTCTTACAAATCTTTAGGGAAAAAATCCCCTAGGAATGTGTCTTATTACCCAGGCCTTAAGCACACCTGACTTATTAGGGGATGAAATTGGTCCCTTCTAATCCTGCAAAAGTTTGCATCTGTAGAACAGAGGACATTAAGAGTGTTGGACACGTGCCATAATCCTAAGAACTCCTGTGGAACAGACATTGTGGCCCCTTCTTCAAGAAGACAGAAGTGCTAAACAAGGGGGAAAATATTTTCTTTCTTTCTTTCTTT
>NW_004524597.1:4333290-4367403 GCF_000260255.1 Octodon degus
TAATCTATAGGAGAATCCTTGTTACTGAATCCACACTGAGGTAGAGATGAACGTGGTAGTGATGATGGTGATGAAGATGAAGACGATGATAGTGGGATGATGGCAATGATGGTCATGGCAACAATGTTAAGAAATGTTGTACCAAGTACCAACTATGTACCTGGATGGTTTCTACAGTGCGTACCTGTCCTCCAAAAGCTTTATACACTCAGAAGTGGGGTTTTGGGAGGGATTGCATCATGTGCGTGCTGACAGCTTAGTCCACTGTTTACTTAGTGTCTTTCTGGGTAAGGGTGATGTAGTTACTGAAGAGGGAAGATGGGTGTGGGAGGCAACAATTGACTTGCTTGTAGCCTGAATGGAACAAAAAGGGAAGAGAGAAAGACGTCTTCTCTTCCTCCCGGCTGCCACACCATGAACCGATTCTCCTCTTTCCTTACCCCTTTGCCATGCTGCCCTACCTTGGAACCAATGGTTAGAATAAAACTTACATACACTGTATACTAAAATACACCTTTCCTCCTTTCACTTGTGGTGTCAGGTGTTTCATCCTAGCAATTAGAAGGAAACTAAGACCATACCAGCTATTGTTCTAAGCAGTGTGGGTGCAAATGTCAGAAAACTCTTCCTACAGGAGCTCATTTAGCAAGAACTCAATGTGGAAGATAACGCTATCTTCTTTTTCAAAGGAGGTCTACTATTTACTTGTGCATATGGGTGTGAAGCTAACACCTGAATTTGTCCAATGCCTAAATTCTGTTTTGTTTTGCTTTAGTTTGCTAGCACTGGTGATTGAACTCAGGACATTCATATTACAACCTCGAATCTTTTACATTTTTTGTTTATTTATTTATTTATTTATTTATTTAAATTTTGATGTAGGTTCTTGCTAAGTTGCTCAGGCATGGCTCAGACTTGTGATCATCCTGCCTCAATCTCTCAGACTGCAGGGGTTACAGGTGTGCAGCACTACACCTACCTACATTCTACATGCTTAGAGTTGAATACTGATTCCAATATGACCTGATGCAGATGCACAAAGAACTCAGCTCCTAACTATGCTAGCTTGTGGAAAAGCCTCTCCAGTGTAAGGAGCTATAAAGCTGCCCCGAGGCCATAATTCACAACAAACGGCAAAGACAACAATGTCTAAGACACAGATTCCAGGGAGAGCAACTCACTGTTTCATTTCATTTCCTGGCCCTGAGAAGGAAGCTCAGAGAGTACAGAAGCCTTTTAGAATGGCTGACAAATGCTAGTCGGGCACAGGAAAGCAATCTTGCCACATGGGCAAAGGTGGCAGGCTTGCTGGGGTGTTTGCTGGCAGAATGTTCCATCCTGATTTTCTATGTGAAGTTAGAGGGCAGTGGAGAGGTGATTTTTGCTCAAATCATTAGTGATAATCAAGTAGAGTACTTTGTACAAGTCAGGAACCTGCATAGGGTTACTTTTGAGGAATATTTTCAAAGAGAAATGTCATTGTCTCTGAAAAAAGTTAGCAGCATCTGGAACAAGCAGTGGGTACTTTAGAGAACAGCCTTGGTCCTTCTTTTCCTGGGGGCTCAAGGAATCCTGTCTTGTCATTTAAAAGTGTATGTGTGTCAATTCAAATTTGGCTCATATATATATATATATATATATATATATATATATATATATACACATTTTTTTTAATTTTAGAGAAGGGTCTACTGGATGTTCAGGGTCTCACTATTAGTTCAGACTCGTAGTGATCCACCTGTTTGCGGCCTCCCAAGAGCTGGGATTACAGGCACACACCACCATGTCCATCTCATTCGCCATCTCAGCATGGCCCGAGGGGCGGGCCCGCACAGCTAGCCCAGGGATTAAAGCCCCAGCCCCTTAGCCTGCTTGCAGGTGCTTTAATTCCCAGAGCTATTTGGCCTTCCCTTCGTGTACACATTTTAATACCTGTCTGGGCTTAACTGTAAACTTTCACAGCACAGGGGCCTCCTCTGTTTGTTTTCTTATTGGTTTCTAAAACTTTCACCTCAAACTTCTCATGGTCTGATTGGCGTGCACACACACACACACACACACACACACACACACACACACACTCACATCCCTGTACCCACACAAAAGCAGTCTAGAAGTGTACATTAAAAAACTGAACCCTAAACACATTTCTCACTCACACTGAGACCCTGTTTGCTTCTTACCTAGTTGCTCAGGACACTGAGAACAAGGTCAAAACCATCAACTCTTGCTCCACACTGTTGTAGAAAGGTGTCCCCACTGCACTATCTCAACTTTGTCCTGCAGGACTTCTCCTTGCAAAGTCACACAGCACAGGGTCCACCTGTCTGTATGTGCTCAGCTACCTATGTCTGTGTAGTGCCTGTTCTGAACATAAGGAACAGCCTAGGTGCAGCTGCTACTGAGGACAACGCCTCTCCGACCATGCTTTCTAGTGTCGGACAACATCATTCCCTTCCTGTACATTACCCCAGAACCAGGGACTGAACTCAGGCCCTTGCGCTTGCCAGGTAAGTGCTTATTCTACTGAGCTATCTCCCTGGCACCACATTACCTAATTTCACCTGCACAGGCCCTCTACTAATACACTTATTTAAAATGCCCACTTTACAGGTGCAGAGGGCTAAGGCTTCAAGCTATTAAGTGACAGACTCAGACTCAAATCCAAGACTTCCCCCAAGGTTGAGGTCCTTTCTGTTATCTCTGACTGACTCCTTGGTATGCCATGACCAGGGCTGATATTTATAAGGGTTATGGGGGAAAAACAAGACAGAACAAAACATTTCAAGCTGGAATGTGCCTGACATTCTGACAAACATCCAAAGGCTCCTAGGTAAAGGTGGAAGTTTCCAAAACAACATAGGATCTTGCTCCTGCCATTCATCCTAAGATTGAGGGCCCAGGGAGGTGAATAATGCTAATGATTTGTTCGCAGTAACAGTTTGAACTGTAACAGTAATAGGTTGGAAAGATTATCACCATATGCCTGTCAAAGCCCTAAATGTTTTAAAAATAGGACTCCTCAATGCACAACAAAATTCATATCACCACTGTGAGCTCTATGATGTGGGTACAAGCATTCTCTTCATTTTATAGGTGAGAACTTTGAGAGGCGAAGTGAGTGATAAAATTTGGAACAATTTAATACAGATCTATAAGACTAAACTTGTAACCACTATAATTTTTAACTATTTATTTTCAAATAATGATAGTCCTAAGCAAGCTTTAAAAAAATTAAAACATGGAGAAATTCACGTGTACTCTTCCTTCTTCCTTCCCAACCCCCAGGAATCTCTTTCATTACTATGTTTTAACTGTCAGAATCAGGAGACAGACTTTGTGACCAGCACATTCGATTGTTGTGCATGTCATGAGAATCATGGCATGGAAAGTTCAGCCACTGTGGGTGCTGTGCCACTGACACCACCCCATCATCACCACTGCCATCACTGTTTCTCAACAGCAGCCAGGGCTGCCTACCATAGCACAAATATAGCGGTATAGACAGAAGGACAGATAAACAAGGAGAAAATTGAGCCATGTCAATAAACACTGGCCCATAGTGCTTTCCTAAGGGAAGAAACAGGTGATCATATTTTAAATTATGCAGTAAGGAGTCTTTCCTTCTTGGATATGGAGGAGGTCTTCATTTTAAACAGACTTTCCCCATTCATCTCCTTTCCCCAGCCCACACTTTCCTAGAGAAGGGGTGCAAAAGGCTTTCACTGCCACCACCAGGGTGACATCAGTGTCAAACTTACTTCCAAGATGAATTTAAATGACTGCCATTGCTGCTAATAGTACTACACTTAGCCAAATTCTCAAAAGAAGAAGGATGGATTGTAGCACATTATATAGCTTGCTTGCACCTACCCTGCAGATATGAGTTGGGCTGCTATTGCTGCACTGCCTTCTCCAGCGGATCTACCCAGGGGTTTTGCTGCCAGCTTCTAAGTAAGAAACAGATAGGTTTGGTAGGAGATACCTTTCTTTGTAAGAGAGTTGGCCACTGCACATACAGGCCAAATATTCTGGAGAGGCCAGCAGTTGTGCTTTTCACTGATTAAAGTATTCCACTAAGCATGTCACCCAGAGTCTATCCTCTCCTCTGGGGGATGAGGTTACAGATAAGTAAATATTAACCCAAAAGGGAAAAATCAGCCTCCTGGATGTAACTCCATACAAGGTATAGATGGCATTATCTGAGAACCATTTCTTTTTATCTTAAGTTATCTAGTCATCTTCCCATCAAGAAAGTTTGTGTTCTTTAGCCCCTTCCCAAATCAAATACCTAAACATTGAATAAATAATCACATGGCTTTTGGAACACAACATATTGAAGACTCAGAAAATACCTACCACTTCAACATTGTTTATGATGAATTTATATAAAAATTGAGTGTTTTTAATGACCCAATTTTTTCATATGGAAATCATAAGCTTCTCATAAGATTAGAAGCTCCTTAGGGGCAGGTACTTGTACGTATGTTTCACCTTTCTTTCTTTGTCTACTGCAATTCATAATCAAATGTTTGACATGATAACTATAAGTTACCTGGTATTCATCTCCCTTGTAGGAAAATGTCTGATCTGGTTACCACAATAGGCAAAGATGATAAAATATGACCTTGTCTTTCATTGTGTGTTGCATAAGTTTTAGCCTCTTATAGTTTGCCAACTGGAAAAAAAGGGCTGTCATAAAATGAATTATAGTTGAACTTGGAAGAAATGAAATTAGGAGAGACTGCCAGAAAGCAAGAGCAGTGAACTATTCAAAGGGCCAGGAACATGATATTCACCCAATTGTTTTGCAGCTGAATACTGCAAATCTTCTAGATGTCAGGTGGTGGTTAGGTCTGGGGACTAGAGCGGTGGACAAATTGGACATGTCCTTGGCATCCCGATAGCAATAGGCTGGCTGAAATAACCAGGTCTTATGGTTAAACTGGACCAATGCCATGAGACGAGAAATACCAGGAACTGAAAGATTATCAAGAATGACTTTCCAGAAGAACTGGTATCTAAACTGAGAGTTGATGGGTGAGCGAGAAATAGTCTGATGGTACAACATAGGTTGGCAAAACAATATATAATCTAGAGGTCAATGAAAGAGAAACTAATCTCATACCAAGAGCAGCAAAATTAATGAAAAAGCATAAGAGAACAAGGAGGATGTTTTCTGAGACACAGGACCCATACAATGCATGGCCAAGTTAGAGAGCTGTTAGAGAGCTGGATGGGAAGTATCTTAGGACAGAGGCCTAGGTCTATCTTACAGATCACTAAATACACAGTGCTATTCTTTTGAAGAATCACCACAATGACACATGGCAGGATGAAGTGGATAAAGCAATGTCAAGACATGGGCAGGTGATACAACCAGCGCATGTTATCCTCATGTGAAGCGATTCAAAGGCTCAAAGTAGAAGAAATGAATTAGGAAGCCAGTGACCAGTTTAAGTCCAATTAGTTAAACTTGCCAGCCATCTCTGCATTCTGCACTTATGAATCACCTCTTTCGAGCCTTGCATTCATTATTGGAAGATAAGTAGAATGGGAATTGTGCTCATTTAACAGAAGAGAAAGCAGAGGCCCAGGTACCTCACTGGCACCTCCCCCAATTCAGATAGTTCTTATGCACTGTAGCTGTTGTATAAACTCTAAATAGATTTCTATTAATCAAATTGCTTCCTAAATTCTTTTATCCACACAACTAGACAAGTTTAGCAGTATCAGTAGGCATAGTTTTTTTAAAATGTATTTTGTACAGGGTTTACACTACATACCTCAGACTCATAATGATCCTCCTGTTTTCAGCCTCCCCAATGCTGGGATTATAGGTGTGCACCACCATACTGGTCTTGATGGCTGGCTCAGTGCACCCTAGGGCTGGGGCCGGTGTGGCATGTGGTGCCAGGGATCAAACTCCTGTCCTTGCACTTGCCTAAGCAGGTGCTTAGTCTGCCAAACTATCTCACTGACCTTAGTAGGTATAGTTTTGAGATACACTTCTTGATTCTTTTGTTCCTGTCTCATAAACTTTCATATGCAGAAAAATAAGCTACATATGGATATTATGACAAATGAAACACAAAATAACTAGGTCTCTTATCAGAACAAAGGAGCAACAAAACTTGGCTTACAAATTCAGCAACTAAGAATAGAATACTGGGATTGAAGTTCTCACATTTTTCTCCAAGTATGTCTACAGACATTGATAATAAAAACCCCATCTTCTCCCCAAAAAGCCAACTTCAATAACTGAACCTGTCCCAACATGAGGGTCTCTGAGCCTGTATATCAATTAATATATCATGTGAGACTGAATTCTTCCTGTATATGATAGCAAAAGATATGTGGAGGGGCTGAGGATTTAGCTCAGCAGCACAGCACCTGCCTGGCAAGCACAAGGTCCTGAGGTCGATTTCCAGTACAAAAAAAAGTGATCTTTGTGATCCTTTAATAACATCTTCCTGTCTAAATGCTGAATGGAGCAAGCTGCACAGTTTGGAGTAGAGGATAGCTCCATTGACTTCAGGAAGACAGGCTTTGTATAAGGTCAAGGTGGGCCTAAGGACGCTCATGCTATTTAGAAATATAGAAAACTTTGCCTTGTTGATATATAAGCAGGAACTGGCATAGAGGGAGCAGTTTTGTTCAGATGCTAATTTGGAGCAGTCTGGCCAAATAATCATGCACAACATAAGACATTCCAGTCAATTTGTTTAACAAGTGCGAGGCAGAACCTACTAAGGAAACCAAGGCTGTTAAAAGGTGTGTACGTTTAGTTCAAAAGCCATCATAAGACAATCTTAATATATTTTCAAACATGGTTGTGTTCATGTAATTTTACAGAACCCAACCATCTATGGATAGCATCCATTCCCTCCACTGACCGTTTTTCCTTGTATGACTTCAGCATGTCTTTTTCAGACTGGATCAACTATTCCTGGAACCAATGCAACTGAAAGATGCTCTTTTTTTTTTTTTTCGACTTAACAGCATGGCTTTATTTCTTTTCTTTTCTTTTTTCCCCCTCAGGTTACATTGCAAACTTTATTGATCATTCACATATCTGTGTTTCCGCAATATCACCATTCGTGCATTTATACATATTTTTTTTCAACAAATAATACACTGCATATATTCTTCTTAGTGGTTAATTGCTGTACAAGATGCAGACTTCTGATCCTACTTACAAACACCATTAGAAAAAATCATTCTATTCATTAAGAGAATGCAACTATATATCTATCCCAACCACTTTGAATACACAGATACAAAATGGACATTCTTAGTTATACCCCAATTTTTTTTAAGTTCCGTTGTTGAATATTATAGGTGTGTAAACTCAGCAAAATATTCTAAAAGAGTACAGAAGCCCATAATAGCATTGGGTCTTCTGTTTAATTGGCAATGTCAGAAATTATTGACGTGAGTCCGAAAGATACTCTTTATATTTAATTATTCCACACTCAGATATCTGACTTAAGTGCATGAAACTCTTGCTATTGTAGGTTGAGTTATTTTCCACTCCAATTTAAATGTTGAGATTCTAGCCCCTAGGATCTCAGAAAGTGACCTTATTTGGAGGTAGAAGAGGCATAGATGTCATTAGTTAAGACTGGGGCTTCTAAAGAGGAGAAATTTGGGTATTGATGTACACACAAGGGAAAGGCTATATTAAAATGCTGGCAGGGGTTGAGGCAATGTTCCTAAATGCTAAGACATGCCAAGGATTGCCAGAAAACCAGCAAAAACTAGGAGTGACGCACTGGGTAGGTTCTGCCACAATTCTCAGAATGAACCACCCTTGTCAACACCTTTAGCTCAGACATCTGGCCTCCAGATAAGTGTGCACTATATTTTCATCACTGAAACCACCTAGTTAAGTTTATGCTTCTTTGTTATGGCAGCCAAACAAACTCATGTACCCACCATGTACCTATCTTGAGGGGCTGGAGGTCCCGTGATGAAAATAAAGCAACCAAGTAAATCAGTCAAAGAGGCTGCAGCATCTCATCTTATGGTGTTGCGTAGGAGGTGAAAATTAGGGCACGTGTCCATTGTGGTATGACCTCATTGCTCTCTGTGAAGCAGGTTTTATGTTCCTGGCTTTTGAAAATTTGGGATCTGTTCCAGTGATATGACTTCATTACAGTCACTGTGCTGGAGAAAGGTGGGTGGTCTAAAGTAAGGTGTCAAGCTGGAGGTGGGGGGACATGCTTATAATAGCAGCTCTTTGAGGCTGAGGCAGGAGGATCATAATTTTTTTCCTTGTTTCATCTCTTTAATCAGTGCTGGGAAGTTATACTTGGGCCCCTGCTCATGTTAGGCAAGAATTGTACCACTGAGCTATACCCCTGGTCCTTACATTATATTTCTGTAGAAAAGTTGGCTAAAATCATTGATATTGGTGTAATGGAGTTGGGGCTGGGTGTAGGCTCATACTGGCTGTCAGATCAGGAGATGTGACCCGCAACCAGACTGTTCACAGCTGAGGCCTCTGGTCCTTCACAGCACTCAGTGACCTTGCAGGTACAAAGGTGGACACCTTAAGAAATGTCCTCAAGGGGCTGCATCCAGAACAAGGAGGCCTGCTTTCCATCCCATTGCACCTTTGTTGTCCTACAATTCCTTGCTTTACTTGACCCTCTCTGTGCAATTGCAGCATCAACCCTGAGACAGCCTTCCCAGAAGGCAGCTTCAGAGGGGAACACAACTTGCACTTTACCAAATCCGACCAAGCTCTCAAGGCTCTGAGAATCTGTCTAAAGTGCCTATTTGGGGACAAGAGAGGTAAAAGGCTTTTAAAAGCTTGTTTTAACTCTGTGTGAAATCAACTGACTAATATTTATACTGGGCAGCTTTCTGCAAAGATGAAATAAACTCTCTACAAATAGCCTACAGAGCTCAGACATTCACTGCGTGTGAGGTCAGGGAAGGAACCCTTGAACACGCTCCACTATGCAGGATGCTTAAGGCATCTGCAGACATTCTGAGTTACATCCTGCGTGGCAAGGTTACCCACTGGATTGGATCAGAAAGAAACTAGTTCTTTTTTTAACTCTCACAGATACATGGTAGGATGTCTAGCATCTATCCATCCATTCATCCATTCACCTAGTCAATACATATTTCTTGACTGTTTCAGGCACTGAGAGATGTGAAGAGGATATTTTTATCTACCGTGCAGACTTCTAGTAGGCTTAGAATAAGCATTTGTTTTTTGTGTTAATATAAAATACATTCAGAAATGAGAAAATAGCCCATGTTCAAGTGGATATTAAAATCCGGGATAAGGATATGTAAGGATACAAGAAAATCAATGACCAAAGCAAGTGTCAGGAATTTTATAAGTACAAATATTATGGGGTAGAGAGGCAGGTCCAAAATTAAGGATGAAAGGTGCTGAGTGCTTCTCTAAAGATGTAATGGCTGAGACAAATCTTATAGGAAGGTGTCAGTGGGCTACACAGAGATCTGAGGGAGAAAAAAGTCATGCATACATGGTGGCACCAGGGGAGAAGGGGAGAGAACACAGAGCAGGAGATGGTGTAACCAGAGTTTATGCATAGTGGGAACTGGTGGGAAGTAAGATTGAGGACATAAGAAGAAAAATCCAGGAAAGTCATACACTCAATCGATCCTTTAAGGAATGGGCATCCATTGAAGAGCTCTAGGCATGAAAATCACAAGGATTTGTGTTTTCGGAAAACCCCTCTGATGCCAAAAGCCTCATGGGTTGGAGATATGAAAGGGTATAGAATGGAGGGGAAGGAAGACAAATGCAACCATCTGGAGGACGGACCCATCAGAAGCAGGGACACAGAACAGCAGAGGGGACAGGGCCTTACTCTCCAATGGATCTATTTGCATTAGTAAAGATGCAAATTTTAACTTTTTTGTTCTTTCCTGTGTGCAATCAACTTAGTTAGTGATCTTAAATTTGTTGTGTCAATGAAACTCCAGCATTTGTTCTTTAAAAGGTCATACAATTTGGAACAATTATGTAAAATATAGACAATAAAATCTTTATTATTGCTGTTGTTTTTGGAAATGGGGTCTCATGATGTTGCCCAGGTGTTTTTTTTTTTTTTGGGGGGGGGAACCAGGGATTGAACTCAGACCCTTGTACTTTCCAAGGAAGCCCTTATTCTACTGAGCCATCTCCCCAGCCCATGCCCAGGTGCTTTTAAACTCATAGGGTCATAGCAACTCATTAGCTCAGTCTTCTGAGTAGCTGGGACTACAAATATGTACCACCACAACTAACTTGATTTTTTTTCTAATGAAAGCCATGAAGGAGTCAAATGAAAACAAAAATCACCTTTGTAAAAGGTTGCACTGTTACAAACTAGCAAGATAAGCCTTATTATGGACATTAAATATGGAAAAGCACATTTTGTGGGTGGGAGGCAGAAAATTATATTGATGGTGATCATAAACATAATCTTTTATAAACCATACTATACTCCAAATGTCTTACAGTCGCCACATCATAAAATTCTCACACGGACTCTCAGTTGGCTGTCACTGTCCCCATTTAAAGTGTGAGGAAACCAAAGATCAGAAGAGAGGTCTGGCTTCAGCATGACACATTGCTAGTAGGTGCTAGAGCCAGGGCATTTGCCTATCCTGCATATTCCTATTGCTCTATGTTTCGTAGGAATTCCCTGGGATGTTCTCCCTATTGAATTCCCCTCAGTGTGGACACCCTATTGAGACACTAGAGGATCCAAAAGCAAACTCACAAAGAAATTCTGCTGATGTTCTAATAAATCACTTCAGTTCTTTGAGAAGACAGGGGGGAAAAGTAAAAGAAGATAACATAGTTCCTACATTAAGGAGAAAACAGACTATGAAGGGTCACCTTTAGCTAAGTTCTGGAATACAAGTTACCTGCCAAGCAGAAGGCTTGCACCTCAAAGCTGGGCTTCTCCTCTTGCCAGGTACATGGTCTAGAGTCAAAAGCATAGCCTGCTAGTGCCTTGGTGTCTCTCTATTATAACAGAAGTGCTAATAGCAGACTCTTTGCTGAGTTGTTTATATAAAAAATTAATACATGTAAATTTCCTATTGTTATTCAGAATATGAAATGAGCACTCCAATATATCTTCGTTATAATACTCTTGATATATACACTATTATTGTTGCTACTATTGTTTTAAAAAGAAATGACAGTGTACAGAGGGTAAAGGAAAATTTTCCAGAAAAAAATACCCATCAAAGCTCAGCCTGGGAGGAAAGGAGCAGGTTGAGAGAGCTGAGACTAAGCTTGACTCATCACACCCACGATCACAGAGGGCTTGGAAAACAGCATGCTGACCCCCAATGGCAGGAAGCACAGACGCACCCTTCCTTGAACTGTGCCTTCGGGATCATTGGAAAAAGCCTGGGTTCTGATTCACCTCAGAGCATTTCATAGGATGTTTACCAGCATCTGCAGCAATGTCAGTCTCCTCCGGATGCGGTGCTCAAAGTCACAATTAGAATCGACAGCCACTCAATGCCAACAAGCTTATGCAGATGATCTCCTCTCACTGTCGCATACCAGGGCCTTCTCGGCGGCATTGCTTACTTACAACAGACTATTCAAGTCTCCACTAGCCACTCTCCAAGACCATTCATGGGTCCATGCGAGTATCTCTAATGAAAAAGATGACATTGTTTATGAGCTCACTTCTCTAGAGACCTAAGAAATGACTCTGCCTCCCTACTTGAGAAGGCAAATTGTAAGGATCCAAATTGAAAACAATCTAGTGAGATGATGAGAATACTGATGAATCATCTTCCTGTTGTTGCTGTAACAAATCGCCACAAATTGGGTGCCTCAACACCACACAGAATTCCTCTCTTTTCAATCCTGGAAGGAGGAATTAGAAAACCTGTTTCAGTAATATAAATTGAAGGCATCACAAGATGGTTTCATTTTTTGAAGGCCCTCCAGGGATTGTCTCTTTTCTTGCCATTTATGGCTTCTAGTGGCCCCCAAATTCCTTGGCTTGTAACCCCTCTCCCTAACTTTAAAATGCAGTACCCACATGATTACCCTGGACCCAACTAGGTAATGTAGAAAATTCTCTCTGTTTCAATATCCTTGTCTTAATCACATCTGTATCAAGGTGCACTCCCAGGTTCTAGTGATTAAGATGTTGTCTTACTTTTCTCTCCTTTCTGGGACAAAATACCCAACATGCAAGGTTAAAGAGGAAAGATTTAGTTAGCTCAGCCTGTGGAAGTTTCAGTCTGCAATCAGCTGGCTCCATGGCAGGGTGGCATGGTAGAGCGGCAAGAGTTCATGGCAACAGAAGACAGTGAAAGCAACAAGTGCACAAAGGGAAGAGTACAAAGAAGGCTCTTTCTGTCCCTCGTACTATATACAAATTGCATACCCTGAGGGGGGTGTTAGGACTCACATCCATAATCACAGCATTGGACACTGAGTCAATCAAAATCTAGAAGCTTGCCTTATGGCTGCATGAGGCTTTGGGCGGATACCTAGACACAAGCCATAACAGATGTGGGTATTTTGGTGGTCAGGTCTGAGTCTATCATGCTGTTGACATTGCAGAGAAGCACTGGGGCAAGAGCACTTTCTGAGATGCTAGAAACACTAGCTATAGTGATTAGTGAGGTGTAGCCACCAAACACACGAATGGTGGATAATGCACCTGGGGCACTGAACTTTAGTTTTATTGAGTTTTAATCTATGTAGATATCAATAAATGGCACTGGCTATGGTATGTAATGGAATAGTCAGCTCCATTATATCACCAGTAGCACCTATTATCCTTGGAAACAAGACTAAAGGATGACTATAGAGAAATACCTGATCCTCTGTCACACAGCCCTTGCAGGACCATCACACTGTCACATTTACTAAGGGCAATGGGGCCAGTGAGATAGCTCAGTGGTCTAAAGTGCCTGTGTAGGCAAGCTTAGGCAGGCACGGGGGACCACATGCTGTGCCAGTCCTGCCCTCAGGGTGGTTGGGCTGAGCTGGCCAAAAAAAAAAAAAAAGAAAAAAAAAAAAGGAAAGCCAAGAAAGTCGACTCCAACACCCTGGTGTGTGTACAGCACCAAGGACAGAAGCACGCTGAGTGACTTGCTTAGACTCTATTATTAATCTGTATTTGCCATACTTGAATTTTTATAGTGTTCTGAGTGGTAGATGAAGCTCAGAAACTGAGGTTGAAGTCTGCTTAGATCATGTTATGAATGACAAATGCAGAATGCATACCAAATCGTGCTAAGTATGGGAAGTTTATTATAGCCCCTTTTTCATCTTTAAACATGGTAAAGCTGTTGCTGGAAATTGAGCTGACTCCCTCGTATACAAGTGTGGGACACAGGGTTCAGATGTTAGGCAAGTGATAGAAGTAAGCTGAGTAGCTCCCTTAGTTTGGGAATTAGTAACACAGATTATATCCTTCAATATTCAGTATTACAAAGAGGTTGCTAACGCAGTAGCATGAATAATTAGCCAGACATAGAGATTAACCAGAACAGTTGTGAATTAACTGAAATACAAATGTTTCCTAAAATTTTTGTTAAATAAGAAACACTATAATTCTATTTATTACTTTAAAACCGAGTGGAAATGAGTGTTGCTGTTATAATAGCTGTAACGTATTGCTTTGGGAAGACGGGGTGGAGCAGATCTTTGGTGGATCACAGGCTCAAATATTATGTCATGTGCTAAGAATAAAAAGTCCATGGTAGCTGGTGAGATGGCTCAGTGGACTAAAGCACCTACTTAGAACAAGCTTAGCAAAGCACAGGGACCGCGGTTCAAACCCCCAGCACCACATGCCAGCCCCACCCCCTGGTGGGCTGAGCTGGCCACACACATACACACACACACACACACACACACACACACACACACACAAATAAATAAAATTTAAAAAAAAAGAATAAAAAGTCCAACAGAGGCACGACTCTTTTCTATATAGTAAAGCTGAGAAGCAGGAGAGAGAGAGAGGGAGAGGGAGAGAGTGCAAGTGCTTACCTTGGCTCCAGCTTAATAGCAGGAAGGAAAAGTAATATAATCTTTTCTGAAAGAAAACCAGCAAATCTACATCACCAACCCATCCAGCACATCTTGCCCAGAATTCAAGACTGTCCCTGGCTCCTCCAGAGGCGCATTCCTCCAGGGGCCTGGATCTCAAAGCAACACCTAAGGAAAGTTCCCTAGGAGGATATCAAATCAAGGCCAGGAGCAAGGTGAAAAGTGAATAATCAAGAAGCAACTAAAGGTCACAGATGGGGAATGCTGGCGTGGATTAGAGCTATGAAAGATGAGTATAATATCACCAGGCAAGCAAAGGGAGTTGGTAGCTTAAGAACCGAAACATAGAAAAAAGTAAAAAACAACACACACACACACACACACGCACAAAATCCTCCCAATTTAGATATCCTAGCGTAATCATCCAGCTGAGCCTTTACATCAGGGTCACCTGGTCATCTTAGTGGCAAGCAGTGTGACTTGGTTCCATATTTCCAGGATTCCAAGCTGAGGACTCTCTAAAACATTGGCAGCTTTTAGATTTTTTTTTCCAACTGTGTAAAAATCAAGAGTTTCTTCTGCCTCATGTGGTTGCACACATGCGTACTCCCAGCGATCTGGAAGGCTACAAGAATATCACAGGCTTGAGCCCAGCCAGAGGAACTTAGTCATTTAGACCTTGCCAAAAACATAATAAATAAATAAACAAACAAACAAACAAATAAATAAATAATCTGGGAACATAATTCAGCACAAATGTTTTGTGTTCAGTCCCTAGCACTACAAAAAATTTTCAGTATTAATTTATCACTGCTATAAGAAAATAAAGTATTGAAGCAGTCTAAATTTCTGTAAGTTCTTAAGGTAGTAAAAATATTCTAGTTGGAGGGAGAAAACAAAACAAAACAGTGCAAGAGTAAAAAGATGCTGTTTCTGAAAGAAGGTGGGATTTGATTTATAACAGTTCCTGTGTGTGAGACATAGGAAGTTCGATTCTCCAAAGTCAGAACATTGTGGACAGCTTGAGGTTGAACAGAGGCTGCCAAACACCCACCTTCAATCAGATCTGCACACACGAAATAGTATAGGCCATAGTCTTGGGTCAACTTCCAAATCATAGTCCCTTCCCTAAACTAGAATATACTAACCCAAGTCGATTTGAGAGTTGAAAAAACTGACGCACTTACTTGCAGGTATGTTACCTCAGCTGGGTCAGACTGGAATACTGCTGTTCAAAAGGCAGCCCAGTTGGCTAAAAGAATTTGAATTGCACACAGTGAAGCAAGAGCCACAGGCAGACCTACTCTTGGGACTGGCTGTGCCTTTCAACAAAGACTCCAACAACCTCATGTCACCAGCAGCAGAGGCCAGTGCAGCACTAAGCCCAACAGAGCCTCTAGCACTGAGACCAGAAACAGAGTGGCTATCATTACCAATGCCTTAGCTGTTTGGTGAGATGAGGTGTTGCACCGTTCTCAGTCATGAGAAAAGCATCTGCCTCGAAGAAGGAGAAAAAGTCAAATTGGATGTTTCTGCCAATTTATTTTGACTCAAAAGACTGATGGAAGATTCACAGTCTCCTGCTTCCGGAAGTCAGCCTCTTGGCCACATGGAAAGATGTCCACTCAACCCAGTCAGGATGCAGACTTGAAAGGGAAGAGAAAACAGAAACACTGAGGGGGCACAGCCTACCTCCTTGTCCTTACTCCTTATCCTTATGAAAGTAGCATTGAGAGAAGGGGAAAAGTCCTTTAATTGCTCTTCTTAAACTCTGACAAAGGACAATTCATTTTACCTTTTAAAATCTCTGTTATACATCACTGAAAGGTGGGAATAAAACTTTATATTAGTGTGCTACAATATCAATTATAGATACTACACATAATTTGTGCTCTAAATCTGTTTTTTGGTTTTTTTTTTTTTATTTTTCGGGAAAGGTCTATGGGTTTTCAGGGTCTCACTACTATATCTGACTTACAGTGATTCACCTGTTTACAGCCTCCCTCCCAAGTGCTGGGATTACAGGGTGCACCACCATGCCCAGTCTCAATCGCCCTCTCAGCACACCCCAGAGCCTTGGCCGGCTTGGCAGTCCCAGGGATGGAACCCCCAGCCCCTGTGCCTACAAATCTGTTTTTTTCATCTCCAAAATGGGGAGAGTAACAGAAGCCACTAGGAAGGATTATTTTGAAGATTAAATAGAATGATGTATATAACATATTCAGTAATAGGATCTGCACAAAGAGATCAACAAATGTTCACTGTTAGAGGACTAATTACTTTATAAATGTCAAAGACAATCTCAGATCATTCCAGGAATGTAGTAGATGTTTATTCAAATGTAGCTTCTATATTACTTAAACATTACTGCTGCAGAATTTTGAAGAAAAGATAAAGGTAACAGCTAAAGGTTTCCTAGTATTACCCCGTAGAATATACTAGGAAAGTAGGGCCAGCCAGAGAGCTCAGCCAACTAAGTACCTGCTTAGGGAAGCTCAGGGACCAGGGTTTAATCTCTGGAACCACATGCTGTGCTGGCCCTGCCTCCAGGTGTGCTGAGTCTGTGACCCAGTCCAGGCTTGATGTTCATGCCTGTAATCCCAGTGCTGGGGAAGCTGAACACTGGAGGGTCACTATGAGTCCACACTGAGTAGTGAGACCCTGTATTAAATACATAAAATATATATTTTATGGAAATATATATATATATATATATATATATATATATATATATATATAATTTGATAAGAAAGAGACAGAGGCAGATTAACAGACAGATCTGGAAAGAGTGAGAAAAAAAGAGACAGAGGCCAAAATAGATATGGGCAGATAAAGACACTGAGCTGAGATTCACAGACTTGGCAAGGCCACACTGATTAGATAGATGATAGATAGATAGATAGATAGATAGATAGATAGATAGATAGATGATAGATAGATAGACACAAGGCTAGGTGGGAGTATAGATGGACAGATAGATGTTTACATACATATGGACAGGCTGAAAGATGTGTACATAAATACATAGAGAAGTTGGTAAATAGATGTTTACAAGGTACATGGACACATAGAAAGCTAGAGGGTGGATAGATGTTTACAGATAGACAGATGATAACTTACATACACACATACAAATAGACAGATATGTAGTTAGATACATGGATAGGTAGGTGGGTAGATGGAGAGATAGAAGCTTACATGCATAGATCTGGATAGACATGTAGATACATGCATGAGAATGCAGGTATATGGATCAGTACATAAATCATGTATGACTGCATGTATACAACTATATGGACCTCTTTATATCTATCCATCTGCCTATCTACCTACTTATTAAAGAAGAGAAATGGAAAGGAAAAAAAAAACATCGGTGAGAGAGAAAGGAGCTGGGAAGCTGTCCTTTACCAGCCCAGGCCTCCATAAGTCCAAGCATACACGGAGCTAAGTTAGAGCCCCTTCTGCCTGCAGGGACTCGGCACACTGCAGATGAAGATGTACGGAGGACAGGCTCATCAATCACAATCACGCGGGGACACGGGAGCGAGGCGAGAGGATTAGCGCTACAGCCTGCTCAGGTCTCTCCCCTCTAACAGCTCCTCTTTAATTAAACCTCACCTCCAGTGCTTGCTTGCACAGAGGCCCCCCTCCACTCACAAGGCTGCCTTCTTGTAATCTGGGCTCCAGAGTTAATTAGAAAAGAGGCCCTGAAAAAGAAAACCATTCCAAGGATGGGAATCCCAGAACAGAAATTATCGGATGCTGGCAATAAAGATTTGCTTTTCTCTGGAATTGAGATTGACTGTTAAATGGCCTTCATTAAGTTGCAGCTTTTTTTTTTTTTTCCTACACAGAGCCTCTCCAATAAAGCTGTCCTGGATTTTACTGAAGAGGCTGTTGGGTTCTTGGAGTGTTCAATGTGAAGGTACTTTGATAATCTGTGTTCAGACTGCTTAGAATGTATCTGTATGGATGGGCTGGGCCATGAGTGTGCACAGGTGGGTCTGGATGCATGGTCTGGCTTAGGTGTGTGTTTTCACACACGTGTGACCTAAAGAGAGGGACTGTTGTGCATTGTTTGCCTTTGTCCATTGGGAAAGATGAGAGAGACAGAATGGCTGGTGAGAATTTTAAAGCACTGAAAGGAACTCACACTGTGGGGAATGTTGACCCATTCAATTCACTTATTCATCCAATATTTATTGCTTCATTATGTCATGCCAACTAGAGCTCTCTGTGCTGAGCACGTAGCAAGATAAATTCCTCAACTGCACGGGAATGCCTCTTCCTCTAGGAGACAAGAAACTGACATACAAACACATTGACATAAAATACTGTGACCTATAAATGGGAAGAGAACCGGGAAATGGAGCTAGAGAGTGATACAGGCTCTAGCTATGTGAGACAAAGTGATCAGGAGGAAGAAAGGCCTGTGGATGTCTTGGGGAAGATAATTTCAGGCAGATGGAAGCTGCAAGTGCAAATGCCTTAGAAGGGGTTGTGTGTTGAAATGACTAAATGGAAGCGAGGCAATAGAACAAAGAGAGCTGCCTGTAGAAAGGCCTTGGTGCGAGCGCTTTCGCTCCCACATGGCTTGCTCCTGCAGAATGGGCCTGTGTCTCTTTCCCTCCCTTGGGTTTCTCTGTAATGGCTTGTTTCTTAGCAAGCCTGGAGCATGACCGTTTCCATATATCAGGCCTGGCTGCCACTCACTCGGCCCGTCCTGTGGAAGCCAGATGCTATCTAAGCCAAGAACTTCACCTGCATTTCCCAAATCCTCCTCTGCAGCAGGATGCTATGATGAAGCCCACATTATGGATGTAAGCACGGAACTCAGAAGTGGAGTGACTGGGCCAAGGAAAGATTAACTGGGCCAACCCAACAGTCTATGTAAAAAGAGACACTCACAAAGATCCCTGGATAGTACAGTGAAGCTGCAAATATAGCAAATGATTCTGCAGAGCAGAGATCAGCATCCTCTCTATAAAGAGCCAAAGGAAACACTTTCAGCTTTACAGCATATACTTTGGTGTTGCTTCAAGTCATCTCTACTTGAAGGGTAAGAAAGCATCCTTGAAACGTATGTGAAAGGATGACTGTGGTTATGTGTTAATCAAATTTAGTACGAAAGTAGGTTTGGGGTCAGATTTGTCGCACTGGCTGAAACTTACTACTGAGGATCTGTGATTCAAAAATCAAATTGATTAGGGAATCCACAGATGTCATCCAAGGGTTGCAATATTCAGATATGGAAGACTTTGGGGGAAATCATATACATGTATAATTTATGTGAATGTTACTTATTTTACCTAATGAAAAATTAGACATTAATTAGACATATGCTTGCACAGACAAACTTCTATTAAAAATCTTTCCTTATAGTCTTGAGTGGTGGCCCTTCTCTGGGGGCAGGAGGTGTTTCTATCTGGGGGTTGAAAGCTGCTTTACCTCAGGAAGAAGGCCACATCCTCAGTTCATTCACCTCTCTCCCTGTCACTTTCTAAAACTAAAAAAAGCACATGTGGGAGGTTACAGCATCTCCTTGGATTGAAGCAAAACCTATTAAGCATGTTAATCCATTTGTAATTCAACAAGAAGGAAATGAAAGTACAAAGAAAAATACAGAAAGTGGTGAAATGTCTTCCAGAAATGTATGGGCAACAATGCATATCCAGGCAAAGCATTAAAGATCCACAGCACAGTCTTCCTTGAATAGGGTGAGGGGAAAACTTTACACAAGTGTGCGTTTATGTGCACATGTGTACATGCAGATAAACCACTTCTTACAGTTGTAGAACAAATGTCATGTCAGTGAACATACATGTCCTTTATTTATTAACTAAAGGATACACAGAGGGTAGAAACGCCTTCCTCCATGAGTGAATCTGAATTTCTATCTCTGGGATGAATGTCAGTTATTAAAACAAGATAGGTTAGCACTAGGAAATGTAAGGCTTCATACCAATTTTGAGCCACAAAACAAAAATCCAAGTCAGTTGTGGAAATCCAGAGGGAATCTCATTCCTCCACAGTTTTGAGTAAGAAGTCTGGTCCAACCTATGGGTGGGGACAAATCTCCTCTTCATTATCCTGATACTAACAGTTTCCTCTTTTTGAGTCCAAAGGTAGTCGTTAAATCATACAAATCATAGCCAGAGAGTCTCAAGTCTGGATAGAAACATAAAGGGCACCTTGGAGGAGTTTTAAAACACGCAACCTGGAGTTTTAAAACACTCAACCTGTACTGCTGAAGGGAATGCAAAACCACATAGCCACTGTGGAAAATATTATAGCAATACCTTAACATGTTAAACCTAGATTTACCATGCTCCACATCAATTCTACTGAGAAGGATTTCCCTATGAAATACAAAAATGGGCCCACATACAAACATATATAAACAAATTCTATAGCATTCAAAATATCCTCATGTGGGCCGGCCAGATACCTCAGGGGACTAAGGTACCTGCTTAGGCAGAGCACATCAGCCCAGGTTCCATCTCCCTGGGATGTGCTGAGACAGTGCTTGAGACTGGGCATGGTGGCACACACCTATAATCCCAGCGCTTAGGAAGGTAAAAACAGGAGAATCCCTATGAATCTGATCTACATAGTGAGATCCTATAGATCCTGTCCTAAATACATTTTAAAAAAAAATACCCTCACACTAAAAACAAATTCCCACTAACTGATAAATGGACAAATAGACTGGATAGAAACATAAAGGGCACCTTGGAGGAGTTTTAAAACAACACTCAACCTGTACTGCTGAAGGGAATGCAAAACCACACAGCCACTGTGGAAAATATTATAACAATATCTTAATGTGTTCAGTATATTTCCACTTCTGAACACAATTCAACAATAAGAGAGTCAGAAAGATAGCTCAGTGGTCTAAGCACCTGCTTGGCAAGCGCAAGGACCCAGGTTCTATCCTGGGTATCACATTCTGGGTGGGCTCTGCACTGAGCTGGCTATGGAAATCAGGCATGGTGGTACACACATGTAATCCCAGCACTGGAGAGGCTAAAACAGGAGGATTGCTATGAGTTCGACCTGTGTAGTGAGACCTTATACCAAATACATAAATTTTTTAAAAAGCAATAAGAAAGAACAAAAATGATGAGTTTTAAATGAATGGAGTCAAACACAAAAGACTGTCCATAGTATGGTTTGATGATGTGAAATTCAAAGCAACAGAAAAAGAGTTTGGTAGCTGCTTGGGGTTAGGGATGGGAGCAGAATAGATTAAAGGCAAAAATAAAGAAACTTTTGAGGAAGAGGAAACTGCCCTGGGGGCTGCAATATGGTTTATGATTACCAAAAATTATAACAGTGTACTTACATGGATGAATTTAATTGAATGTAAACAGTAACTTAATGTTTCAAGTACCTGGTGTGTCATTTCCACTATAAACTAGGTTCAAGTGTAATTTCTTAATATGAATTTTATTTTCAATATGCTCAGGCCTAGCTTTTATTTTCATCCCATATCTATACTCACATGATCCTAGTAACTTGTTTCACTGGATATTGGGCATGGAGCCAATACCAGGAGACCCATGCTGAAAGTATCAGTGTTTCCCTCCCCCTAGAACAATGAAGAAAGACTGTTCTCATCCATCTCAGTCAGACCTCAGCCTGCATGTGCTGGAGGTACACATATAGATGACAATGGTGGGAACACGGGCAGGGGCAGGGTGTGAATGATTCAGAACACTGTGGACCAGGTATCAAGGGTTTCCTAGGTACAAGCAACCATGCTGAGCACTTATCTAAGACTTTTATGTCAACACAACACACATCATTTCCCTCTTATGATGAAGGGCAAACAGAGGGTAACTCACTCTCCAGAGGCTCAGAGTAAGTTGGGGCCCATGGGAAGGGACAAATCTCTTCTTCACTATCCTGATAGGAAAGAAACTTCCTCCTGCTGAGAGTCCAAACGCAACCATTAAGTCAGATGAAATCTAAGTTCACATGCCAAGTAAGGCTGGGCAGAGATACAAAGTCTGCTGGGCTCTAGGGCCAGTGCTCTTCATCACCAAAGTACCATTGTGATCATGGTATCTCCCCTGCCAGGTAAGTATACCAAAGTAACCATTGCTCTGCTTCACTTGTCTCTTGTGGTATCCAGGAGGGACACACAATCATTCACAAGGCCACCCCCCACAGGCTCAGAGGACATGGTCAATAAATGCCTGGCATTGCTTCTGAAAGTACAGCACAGCTATGTCATAACAGGAGGAATTTGACTCTGCTACCTCAGAAAGGTATATTCAAGGATGATATCTTTCAGCATGGGGGTGGCTTCCCTCCCAAGCACCTGTTCCAGGCTTAGAACCCAGGGTCACGACCCAGGAAAATTACCTAGAGTGGCAAGCACACTGTCAGATATCTCATCCAGGTTAAGGGCTTTGTCAGCTCACAGTGAAGTCCACATGGAGGTCGTTGTAGAGAAAAACTCTCCCCCTTTTTGTTCTTGTTTTTGCAACACATAAACCCATCTCCTGTACATGGTGTTCAGGATTTGGGGACAGAACATCCTGGGCTTGTGGGAGGATGCATTTGCATAGAGATGGGTAGGCAGGGGCTTACCAGCATATCCAAGAGTATAAGCAAACACACGCAGGAAGGAAAATTCCTTCCTTCTTCACTTAGAGTTCTAACCCCAAGCAGGGAGGCTCTCCATGATAAGAGGAGACTATCACAACATCTTCTCCCTCCTGGACATCTAGGAAAACAGACCTGGAGTTTGTGTCCGAGGGTAATGTCTCCACAACCACCTCCCAGAACAAACACCAGATAACCAAGGGGAGAGGAAAAGCAATACTGGTGGATGGTTTTTCATTTACGAAGGTGAATGAAAGGGAAATTGTAGCATGGGCTGGAGAGACACCAGGAAAACTTCAGGAACAAAATCCACAGCTGGCTCTGTTGGTCCTGAAGCCACCAAACCCCCTTGGCTTGGTGGCTACACTGAGCTCCCTGTGCCTCTTCACTCAGCTACACAATGGAGCACCAAACCCTACCTATCACACTTGACAATGACCATAGCTGACATCACTGAGCTTCTATAATCAATGGGATGGAATGACCACATGACCTGCCCTTCTCCATACCTGAGAAGATGTAACTCTTTCTGCAAAATGACAGGAGAGACACTAAAAAATGCCATTATGATCACCAGAGGGGGAGAGGTATGCTGTCATCAGGACCTTTGCTGTGTGTAGACACCACACCAACTGATTAGCAGGTGTCCATGGCTACAACATCCAAAGAAGTTTTACAGATTCCCTATATGAAATAACCAACAACTTTCAACACAAGAGGTAAGTGCTGCTGTTCCATGCCAAATTTGCTTAAGGGTCTTAACAGCTCTGAGTTATTCAAAGGGTCAGTAAACTTCTAAAACAGAGCAAGAACAAATTAAAGATGTGAAAGCTTCCTACTAAGTCACCAGGATGGCATCACAGGACCATCAAGACATTCCACCAAAGGTGACATTATTTTAAATGTACCTAGATAGTTGAGCAGTAATTTATAGCTAGCAATACCACTCTTTGGTACACAAAGTCTACAAAAATATCTATAGAAATAGCTGCTGGCTTACATGTTGTGCAGATAAAATGGTTTACATCATCCACAAGCCTGTAAGTACCCATAAGATGAGGGACAAACCTTCTTGGTTTAATATTTTAATATTCCCTAGCACTTTTGAGTCCATGCTGTGCTCCACTTTGCAGTTGGATTTCAAGGCTCTCTTGCAGAGTGTGTGGCAATATCCCCATTCTTTGCAGGAGCAAAACTGAGGTTTAGAGTGAAGAAATGTACCTCAATGTCCTTACCGTGAAAGGAAAAGCTAGCACTAAACCCTAGGATACTTTGGCTCAGGAGTCAGGATCCCTTGCCCACATCACTCCAGTGCCACCAAACAGGTGCTGGCCCTAAGGAACTTGGAGAGATGAGGCCTCCTGAGTGCTTCTGCTCCCTCCTCCCAGAATTTCCCACTTGCTTCCCCTCTTTCCTCTCAGAGAGATGAGCCCCAGGAGGACAACTTGTATCCAAGAGGCTTCTGCAATTCCCAGCGGCTTTCTGCTTCCTCGGTAAGTGCCAAGACCCAGCAGATCATTAATTATGACTCCTCACAAATGGTTTCCCACAGCCCTTGCAGGCATGCCTGTGCCCTCAGAGGGAGGGGAGAGGGATTCTCAGCAGCAGCCGAGAGTGGCCTGTGCTTCCCTCCATGCTCAGTTCTCTGCTCTGCTCATGTGGCACCAAGGCCTCCAGGCAAGAAAGGATTTGCCACTGAAAATGATTCTGTTTGCAACAAGGGGGAGGTGGTGAGGGAAACAGGGCTTGTGGCTTTCAAGAAGTAAATAGCATACTATGGGGGAGAGAAGAGTTGGTTATAATTAGGGCAGAGAACTAATATTCCTATCATGTTAATTTTCCCCAGTGTATGATTGCATTCACTTTGTCATTTGTGGAAATGAGATAAATATTTGCTGAAGCTATATTAGGTAGAGTACTAGTCATTATCTCTGAATCCTCTACACAGTAAAAGGTTAGTAGGACCAGTGCTAGCTAGTGTGCAGGTAGGAAAACTGAGACCAATAGAAGCGGGACAGAGTTTAAGGCCTGTCCTGCTCCAAGGCTTAGGATATAGCTCAGCAGCAAGCAGGAGGTCTTGAGTTTGCTTCTTGGTAGAAAATGATAGACCTGCTCTGCTCTAAATTCCTCGCTGCAGCTGTGTCTCTGCACTGCTTCACAAGGACAAGGTGTAGTAGAGACAAGAAAGATGAATGTCTTCACTTGAGGCTCTAAAAAGTAAAACCTACAGAGCTTCTATGGCTCTTGCAAGACACGCAGTTTTAACAAATGATCAAAGAATGAACATATTCCAGGCTGGGGAGATGGTTCAGTGGAATAAGCGCTTCCCTGGCAAGCGCAAGGGCATGAGTTCAATCCCCGGTTCCGAAAAAAAAAAAAAAATTCTGACACTGCCTGTCAAGCAGAAGACCCAATACCATTATGGACTACTGGACTCTTTTAGAATATTTTGCTGAGTTAACACACCTATAATATTCAAATAACGGAACTTAACAAAAAAAGAAGGGTATACAGACGATTGTGTCTGTTTATTCAAAGTGGTTTTGATAGATATATAGTTACATTCTCTTAATGAATAGAATGATTCTTGTACAGCAATTAACCACTAGGAAAAATGTATGCAGTGTGCTAATTATTGAAACTGTCCTACCAATTTGATTTGCAACTGTCTCATTGGTATTTGTTTATCAATAAAATTATGGGGAAAAAAATAAAATTGATACCCAAAAGCTAAAAAAAAATACCAAAGAATGAACATGTTCCATCTTCCCTCAATAACATGACAATGAATAGCTTAAATGGATCCTGAAAGAAAAAGGTACGTATGCACTGGGCACTCATGGGCTCACTGAAGCGATGACATCAGGGTTGACTGCTCTGGATGTCACTGTAGCAGCTGCATCCTCTGTATGAGTTTAAAGATCATTGCTGATGTGTACAGTGTGGAGGGGATCTGAAACTGCACTCAAGTTTAAGCCTGAAGTGCCCACTGCACAGGTGCACTACTGAGGCGTGCTGAAAGTGCTCTGCACAGAAAGCTCTGTGAAAATTCCATCATCCTGAGGGATGCAGCTACTGCCATACTAGAGCCACTGGCGCTTGTGTGCCCACTCTCACTTCCCACTGGGGTCAGAGGCACAGAGACTGTTCTCCTCCTCACATCTCAGCCTACCTCCTGCCTTTGTGTACATAGAAGGCTCTCCTACTCTTTCATACAGGGACGAGGGCTTCTGGGGCAGCATAGGCCTGAAGAAAGGGCAAACACTATAGAGTGCGATATCTGAGACTGAGGCAGTTTTTTTGACAACCACCTCAGTGTGGTTGTACAAATCACTTTATTTCTGTGTCTTTCTCATGGTGGTTCCGAGGTTTAAATGAGGCGGCACACAGAGAAAGATGCTAATGCAGTGCTTGGCACATCACAGAATCCAAGTAGTTGGTGAAACTCTTCATCTTTATGCATTGAATTAGCAAGCCAGCCCATAGAGGGCGGTAGCAAGGGGCTACACCAACGACTTGGTTCCAGGAATGGGCACCATTGATACCATAGATATCTTAGGCATTTAGAAGGGGTCCACTTATTTATAAGCAAGACACAAACCCACGCAACAATAGTGGACTCCTATGTTGACATAGCGAAAGGTAAACCTGAACCATTTGCAGGAAGATGAGTGTACTTTGAGATTATAGTGTTAAGTGAAATAAATCAGACACACATGCTTAAATATTGAATGATTCCTCTTATATGCAAAAGCCAAAGTTTGAATAAAGAGCAAAATAAAATATAAATAATAGTAAGTAGGGAGATGGATATTTTTAACAGAGGAAAGGAATCAAGAGATTGAGGGGAGAAGGGAGAAGGGGAGGAAAAGGGGATTAAGGTGTGTTATGCACAGATTCTGATCCCTAATGAATGCAAATACTATGCACTACAAACTTAATAATATAAAGACAGAAAAAAGGTAGAAAATTCAATGAGGCATTAAGTTAAAAAATTGTAGTCAGTTTGGGGTTTATCTAAAAGGAATATAAATTGATTCAACTGCCCATATGGAGAGGTTCAGATTTTGCGGCAATTAGTGAAATACTGTCAAAAAATGGCTTCGGAAATCACTTGAATCATTTATAATTTTGATCATTTTAACTTGCATTAAAAAAATCACTTGCATGTGGATGAGCCAGTGCCCAGAATGGGGGGATTTCAGTCCTACAAGTAGCTTTAACCCTCCTCTAAGAGCACTCCTTGTCCATGGCAAGCCTTGCCCACTGCCAGGGAATTTCAGCACGCTGTACATCTGGACAGCTCGAGCTGCTTCTCTACTTCCAGGTCTAATATTCTCCCACTTCTCATCCCCTTAAGAGTCCTTTCCCTTTTGGATTTTACTTTCTCTTTAGACTAGTTGGAGTGGATTCTATAAATCTTCCCATTTCCATCTATCTCTGGTATTCAAATAATGCGGCTCTCTGCTTTCTTAGTGTTCTCCATTCCACGTAACTAATATGTTCAGAATATAGCAAAATATAGTATATAAGGTTAGCCAAATTCTTTAAATCCTGGGCAAAGTGAAAAGCCATCAAAGGACTGTCTTTTATAAAAACACTCTACCAAATTACTCATTTTGTAAAAACGTGGAGTTCAACTACAGCTCTTGATCACTGGATTGGAAATGCTCATTCACTGAACATGTATTTGATTTAGAGTTAATTTCATTTATGTGTTTCAAATAGTGTAGCTGGAGGGAGGAGCTTAGCTTATACACTGATAAGTCAAAGTCAAGCTCTCAGTTCTGTGTGACAGCCCAGAAGTTCACACAGTGCAGATCAAAACAATAAACAACCACATGCTTAAACATCATTGTTGGACTTTTCTGCAAAACCTGAGAAAGTCTTGTAACCTCAGGTCTGCATTTTCCAAAGATTTTTCTCTGATCTTTGGGTCCAGTTTTCTGCTACTTTCTTCCCCATGCATGCTTTCTGGGAGGAAAGGAAAAGGTCATCTTTGCAGTGGATGATCCAGCCTCCAGTTCCACCTGCAAATCTGAGGCTGATCTCCAGGGTCCAAAGAATTAAAACCAGTGCCATGAACTTGACTCGCATGTAGTTACTGCCATCTTAATAAGGTGAGAACAGCTTGGGGATCCCAGGAACATGTAACTCAGGCCTTGCCATATGGAGCCAGACTGGAATCTGTCAATTTCACTTAGCACGTTTTCTCTTCAGGGAGCCAGCCAGGCAATCACGTGCAGGGGACCAGGAGGAGGGAGAAGAGAGGAATGTGGGCAGGAAAGGGCTGTTGAAATATTGAAGCTAATGCCGATATAAAGCCAGATGCACAGCCTCATCCCCCCTCCACCAGTAAACACGTTTCGCATAGACTCAAGCTGCAGCCAACGCACTGACAATGATTTAGGGCTGTTTGGGGACAGGAACTGAAATAGCTTGTATGAATATATGTATCTCAGGAAGAAGTAATAAGCATGTTTCTCATTGTCGGCGGATGAACCACATTTGCATCAATGTCTTATTTCTGCCCCAAACAACCCAAGAGACAGATATCCCAATTTTAGCATCCTAGAGAATGCCATTTTTTTGTGTATGTGTGTGGTTGGTTTTGTGATCCTTACGTATGATAGATCTTAAGAACAAAACCTCATGTGAAAAAGGAGAGATCTGGGGAGGAAGAACAAAGGCACCAGCTGTTAGGAGCATGATACCCACTGTTCCTTCCTGACAGCAAGAGCTGGATGCTGTTCCCAGCAAGGAATAGGGATTCTGGGACCCTACACCAGCGCAATTCTGCAGTGATGGATGGGGGAATAAGGGTATTTCTGCAGAGCTTTGGGGGGCAGAGCCAGAATTGAAAATGTAATATCCATCTCATACTTTTTGCTGATATTCAGCATAAAAGCAGTGCTAGCCTATGGCCAGCCAAATTCAATGCAATTTGTATTCAGTCTCATACATCTTGGCAGGAATTTTGTGGGGAGATCAAATCCTGCTCAGGTCCTCCTGCCTCCATGGTACAGATTGTGGGAGGACAGAGCGGTGCTTCAAAGAGGTATTTCTGGGGAAATGAAGAGAAGGATTTCACTTGATACAGTTTATAGAATGTGCCCCAAAGGTGGCATTTATGGGGACAATTGGACATCCTTATCCCTTAGGAATAAGGAAGACCTCTTTTTTAGAATATTCCCTATTTATCTAGTTCTTACTCCTGCAGAGGAAGTGACAAAATCAACTCCTATGTAGCGTGGGAAGCACAGTTGTGATGTTTAGCACTGCAAGAATAACCAACATTATGAAGCGATCTACCTGTGTCAGCCTTATTTGTTTATTTATTTATTTACTTATTGCATTTAGTGCAGGATCTACAGAGTCTACAGGGTCTCACTACACAGATCAGACTCATAGTGATTCTCCTGTTTCCAGCTTCCCAAATGCTAGGATTAGAGGCATGTGCCTCCAAGCCCAGTCTCAATCACTGTCTCAGTGCACCCCATGGGCAGGGCTGGCATGCACGCCAGGGCAGCCATTTTTTTTAAAAGAGGATGCCATACACTGAAGATCTGAAAGAAAGAAAGTGCAGAGAAGATTCATTAGGAGAACTGCTGATGATTGTAGGGGTGAGAATTCAAGTTCCCGTATTCTGACCTTAGCACCTCTTTTACCAGCTCCTACAATGCAGCTGCATCACTCGCATGCAGCCCTGTGCTCACTGCCTGGGACACACTACGCATTCAGTATATACTATCTCATAACTGTAAGAGCAATGGCCAATGTGTGCAGGCACAAACATATTTCAGATGCCTTGGGAGCTGCCTTAGAACTACCTAATTCCCATTTTTATTTGGGGAAACTGAGGCCCAAGCAGATTCAGTAATGTTCAGGGTCACTCAGGGGGCAGGCAGCAAAAAGCTCTTGGTCCATAAACATGACTTCAGCCTATCTCCACATAAAACACTTCACCTAATAGCATCCTCCAAACCTGCATGGGAAGGAAACTACACATTGCACCCTTTTGTTTTGGTAATTTTCCTCTTGAATGTCTGTGAGGGAACAGAAAATGGCAGTAAGGAACAGAGATTCTGGTCAAGTCTCACATGAAACACCCTCTCTACAGAGTAGCTAGGTTATCACAGAGATATCTGTCTTCCTTTCTTGAGCTTTTCACTCAAAGAGGACTTCTTGGCTTCCCGGACAGCCACTGTCTAGATACAAACATCTCAATCTGGTGGAAATCATTTGTAATCTAATCTCAAAACATGCAAAAGCCACAGGGGATGGTAGTGGCTCATTTGTGTGGCTTAGAACAACACACACACTCTGCTAAGATTGAATGAATGTATGAGAGGAAATGGAGATGTGGACTAGGTTGCCTAAAGAGCACTAACAGCAAGGCAGATACACTGTTCCAGATGGTTAGTACCTCATGCTAATTAATTTATATTAGCCACTTTGTGTAATCTACACCAGATATCCAGAAGCCTTTGTAAAAACATGCCCATTTTACAGAAGGTAAAATTAAGTATTGCAAAGTTAAAGTATTACACACATATTCAAAGTCACAGAAGTAATAAAGGGTGGAGCCAATGTGACTCTAGAGCCACATCCTGTAGCAGTGGGCTGTTCTCAAGGTCCCTGTGGGCGCTATTCAATCTCATTATACGTGTCTAAGTGGCAGATCCACTGTTGATCTTAAAGCATGAACAGATAGGCTTCACAGTGAAGTTGAAGATCACGAGGGAATCCAAAAAGATGAGAAAGGGCCATTTATTGAGTAGTAGAGCAGGAATGATAGAGTGTCTATTTTTAATGAAAAGATAACATTGATTTCTATCTAATAACCTGTTACTTGCCAGTTAATAGAATCTTCCAAAGGGCCATAAGAAGGTTAGAAAAATCTGAGCACTGGATAGTGCTGGGGCAATTGATAATCAGTGTCACCTATGCATGGAAGGAAGATGTAGGAAGAAAGTGGCCATGAGACAACATGAATGTCCACACACCTAATTCCTACATGAATACCAGAGAAAAAGGGGAGGGAAGCCCTAATAAGAGGAAAAGAGCCTTACCTTATACCCCTTTCTCTTTCTCTCTGCTCTGTTTCTCTCTCTCTTCCCCTCCCTCCCTCCCTCCCCCCTTTTTTCTCTCCCTCTCCCTCTCCCTCCCTCCCCCTCCCCTTCCCTTCTTTCCTCTATCTCTCTCCTTCTCCTTCTCTCCATCAAATTCAGCCAAGTACAGCACAAAAGAGTACTATTCCTGAAGAAGCTGTCTCATTCAATCACAATATGGGAAAGCAAAGAAATGAACAAGCAAATCATGTTCATTGAGCATTCCTATGTTCCAGATACTTTCTTAAAATATCCTTTTACTCTTTCTATTCTTGCACAAACCCTTAAAAAATATTCTCCCCATTGAAGAAGACAAATGGAGGTTCAGTAGAGTTAATCATTTGCCAAAATCACACAGCTAATGAAAGGTGAGTCTAAATCCATGTTATCTTTTTTAAACCTCTGAGCCGATATTTATACTACACTTGTTTGAGTTAGAGCAACACATACTTAAGAAAAATTTCATCCTTTTTCTGGATTCATCTTATCACTCTATTTTTTAAAAAATCATATTAGCTTTGTAAAACAGCGATTCTTTCTCTGCTGCTTATTTCTTTTCTGTGCTTTGTAATGGGGTGACCAAGCCCAGAGGAGGACATGCGAGGCAAACCATCCACCACTGAGCTATGCCCTCAAGACCCCTGCAACTTTTGCTTCTTTTTTAAAAATTAATTTTATTGAGAAACAAATAGCAACGAGAAAGTTTCAAAACCGATTAGTAGGACAGTTTCAATAACTAATACATTGCATATTGTTGTCTTTGTAGTGGTTAATCATAGTACAAGATGCAGACATGATATCCTGTCTAAACATTATTAGTATAAATCTTTCTTCTCATTGAATTAAGAGAAAGTAGCTGTATATCTATCCTAACTATTTTGTATACACAGATACAAAATGGTCCTTCATTTGTATTCCCCCCTTTTTTTGTTTAGTTTTGTTAGAGATGGGTATTTCATTGCCATTTAAGTATTGTAGGTGCATGAATTCAGCAAAATAATCCAATATAGTACAGTAGTCCATAATAGCAGTGGGTTATCCATAGGACTAACAATGTCAGAAATTGTTGACTTGAGCCTTTCACAACTCAGCATATTAATATGGCTTTACATTTTATATCTCATTTTTATACTTTTCTGCTGGATGGTTAAGACCAAGATAAAGCAAGACCTATACAATTAAAAAATGTAACTTTTGTATCTTACAAGGTCAGTCAAATCCCCTCAGGATTTACCCTGAAACCCTGTAGAGCAGTTTGTAGATCCTTTGTCAGTGTCAGCCATGTGGATGAGTCATGGCCATTGCTTGACCAATGTGCTCTCTGTGAAATCCTGAGAGAATGTTTTCTCTCCATGTGACTCTCCTTAGGCACACTCTACATCATTGATCACTTTCTCTGTGGCTCCATCATCTCCTTGATCAAAAAATTTGGGACACAACTGAGTTACACAATGTTACAGTACAGGTTCTCCTATGTCCTGAGTCCTCACTGATCTTGAAAGGCTAGGGCCCAAATATTGGCTATCCTTGCAGCCCTTCTTTTTCTCTAATTTTTGGTCTGCAAACTTAAGTCGTTAACCCCCCAGAAGAAAAGTTTAATGATATTATTACCCTATAACATAGGCAGTTGAGCTTAACCTCACCATCTGGGTGAATATCAAACATCTTAGACATTCAAAACATGGAACAGGTATTTTCCATCAAGTATTCATCTGCTAAACTTTAAGTCCCTACAGAATGTAAAGAAAAAAATAAAAAAAAATTTAAGAAAATAAGAATAAACAATTACGTATTTTTACACAGAAATTTGGGAATCTAACCATACACAGCATTGTAGCAGCACAATTTTACCACTGCCTTGGTTTTAGTTTTAATGCAATATAACCACACGCTGATATTTCTGTGACTGAACATATGCACACACTGGCCACCTGTGGATGAGGGCACAGTCTCTGTCACAGCGGGGCCTTGGGGAAGGGCTGAGTTGCAGGGAGAGAAGAGGCAGGAGGCATTTCACAACAAAGCCTGTATGATATGCTTGTATTGTGTACAGCACACCATAATATTTCAGGGTAAAGCATTTTATAATAAAACAATGTCAGATTTTTCCATCCAAGTTTCCTAACACCAGTTTCTAGATTTATAGTGGTGGAAAGCTGGAGCAAATTGACTTCTGAAAAAGTCAATCAACCCATGGAGAGCCGAGTGTGACAGGCCTGAGAGGGCACTATTGTTACCAAAAGGTTCTTTCCATTAGTAGGACCCTAAGTTTAGACAGAAATGCTGAAATTTTGTTGCATTATCCACCTTGTATCCTAGGGGAGAACAGTGACATGTATCTATCTTTATGCCAATGTCTATGTCCTTGTCCATATCTCTCTTGATATTCGTATCTATGTCCACAGCCGCATCCACATCTATATCATTCTATCTCCTGTGATAGCTCTACTTGTCTCCCATTAAACTATGAAGAAAAAGAAGAAATTATAAATATATTATATGCTCTTTGAACTTTTTATGTCAAACATCAGGCAGGCTGTATCAAAGGAGAAATGCCAGACATGGTAATTAAGTTATGGTAAATGTGCTCAACTATTTCCACCAATTTCCCTAGCAGTACCTCATCAGTGCACTGTGAAAAATGCAGACCCAGACTCCCTCTTGTCAGTTTCTTCAGCCTACGCTGAATGGGGCTGACATTTGACCCGAGGAAGCAGGAAATGCCATGGAATTGGAGCATGCCAAACCGGTGACACTTCTTCCCAGTGTTAGTGACAGCCAAGCTGCAGGTCAGACCCTGGAGCTCCCAGACAGCAGAGAATCACGCATCACCATCACTCTTAAGAGAAGGAGACTGGAGGTCTTAACCTCTCCTGTCTCTTCTACTTTAAATACATCCATGGAGGGCAAGAAAATGGACAGAACTTCAGGTCATATTTGAGTTCAACATCTCTGGATTCTCCACTTTTTTATCTAACGTACACAGCTCGTGAGTAAAGGAATTATTGCCCCCCACCCCATTTCAGAATGTATTTTAAATTAGAAAATATCATGATCCATTAGTGGAAATGCCCTAGTTATGCTCAGAAGAAAATTGAACTCCTAGTTATATCTTTTAACTAGGGTGGCTTACGACAGCTGACAGCATTAACAATGTGTTATAGAAACAAACACTGGTCCAGATTTTGGGGAGGGGCATAGAGCAATATCTATCAAAATTTAAAAAGTGCTTTCAATAATGTAGCCGAGCAATTCTTCTTAGAATAGTTACATCGTTGTAATCTCACAAGAGGCTCCAGAAGACAGCAGTTCTGTGAGTAAAAGTCAAAAGCTACTTGCCTTCCTCACTGGCGATCAGTTTAATGAAGATCTCTC
>NW_004524597.1:4367503-4419724 GCF_000260255.1 Octodon degus
TCTCTCTCTCTCTCTCTCTCTCTCTCTCTCTCTCTCTCTCTCTCTCTCTTTCTCCTGCTGTTTGATGGCTGTACAGGCTCTCATCCAAAAAAGCATGACAAGTAGAGAGCCTCCAAGAATAGAAACTATCCCAAGGACGACTATGTAAACGTACAAGATCTACTTACTGGGAGTGTATCTCTAGAGAGGCTGGCTGGGAAGGACATTTTCAATTTTCATTTTATTTCTTCCTTTATCCTATGAATTCACTCTTTGTACACTATTTTAACACTTTAAAACTCAATGAGGTCTGTCTTGACCATAGGACCAAGATGTTCATTGATTCAGTTTATTTTATGAAAACATTGAGTTAAAAATTATTTTTAAGTTAAAAATTAAATATACTTTCCAACTGCACCCCAGGCTCCACTCTACTTTGTGGTCTACATGGTTCAACCTGGTGAATTCTCCTTGCCTTTATAATTACATATTCACCCAGGAGGTTCAACAGGTGGGATGAAGTACTGCTCCTGAAGAAGCCATTTAGGCTCACCCTATGGATGTCTTCCTTTCTCTTCATCTGTCTACCCATTCACACTTGCATCCAAGCATCCATCAGCCAGCCAGCCAGCCAGCCATCTGCCCATTTACTCATTTCAGAAACTTGAACTAAGCCAGGCGCTCTCTCTTATTGTGGGGAAACCATGGTGAACATCTTACGGTCATAGCACCTATATCTAGGCATTGAGAGTGTGGGTTAAAAGAGAGACGGGGAGATAAGTTCTTCCTCTTTGTGAAGTAAGTGCCAGGTAGGGCTGACCAGAATACAAACTACTCAGCCTGGCTGGACTGTGGTTCCAAACCCCTTAATTTGATTGAAATTTGGAATCTTCTTCATCCTTGTCTTGGGCACCAGTGAGATTCACCAACACAAAACATTTGCTCATGAGCTTGAAGAAACAGGAGCAAAGAACCAGGGCATTCTTTGCATTTCTGCTCAGGGACTGGCCTAATAACATTTGCCCCGGTTGAGAACAACCTGTCTTTGGGAGACTTTAAAACATCTTGCATGCAACATTGGCATTTTTACCAACAAAGAAGTTCCCTGGATTCCTAAGTGCCTCATGCTGGCACACACATCAGACATAGAGATAAAAGCCCTCACACCCCAAAGTCCCACACATATTAATGTCAATAACTCCACAGAGAAATAGAAGGAAGGAAACTCCAATGTGTTATTTGCAAGTTGTTGTATAAAAAACACCATCCAAGTGAGTCAAAAATACGCAGTGTGGAGAGTGCAAGTAGCAACATGAATTTATCTCCCTAACAGCTTGACACAGTGTCAACAATCTAATCGGGATATACGCAGGGGAGAAGAATTTATTGTTTTAATTTTAATCTAAAGCACAGCCCTATTTCTTGATAAGATGCCAGAGTATTTTCTCTTTGGGGTGTTCCTGATGGTAAAGGTCAGGCGGGTGGGCAGAAGGAAGCTCGCTCATTGTCTCTTTCCCCTGGTGATGCTTTTGATCCTGTACACTAGGCAATTTTGCTATGGAGATTTAATCCCAGGGTTTTCATACACAGCTTGTTACCTTCTTGCCAGCTCGACCAAGTTCTGTGATGCTCGCTTATTTGCAAGCAGTTAAGCTGATTCTGTTCTCAGAAGCTCAGCAGCTAACAAGCCAGAATTAGGCATTTTCCTCCTGCTCCACTTGCTGTGAATGTATTGGATTCAGCTAAAGGTTTTCCCTCTTAGCAATAACCTGTTATCTAAAATGTACAAATTATGGACACACCAACTCAGGTTCAATGACCAGAGTTCTTGGACTGAATCAGATCAGGCTCATTACTTTGGCTATAGATTGAACTCTCTGGAAACAAAAGAGGATTCTCCAGAGACTAGAGCTATGCAGGCCAACAGTGATTTCCCAGGGAATGCAGAGGAAATGGGGAAGACATACCTTGTGTATGGAGGAAAGACAAGGAGCGTCCTTGCAGGCAGACCCAAGTTCATTTCCCTATTTTGCTGTAGATACACAATCTCACTAAATCCTCAAGCATACTAACAAGGTCACTCTCATTACCACGTCATGTTTTTACAGTTGAATTATCTTGCCCAACGTCCCACAGCTAGTAAATGATAAAGCTGGGATTTGAAACAACATTCATTTGATTCCAAACTCCATGTTCTGACCCATTATATTATATGGCCCTCTCTAACATTCCAGGGGTTGAATGTGCTTTCTGGGCATTTGGGGCTTCCCAGCCATTGTGCTTGCTGTACCCCATTGTCTTCTTTGTTCAAATTGCAAGTCTTTAAGAGAGCTCTAGAAGACAGACTCATAAAGTATCCAAAGTCAGGGCTTGAATGCAGAAATCGTCGAGTCCCTGAGGTTTTGGCTTTCCTGAACCTTTTGCACCAGTCTGTTATCATATCTGGGTAACACTTCTCCCTGCCTCATCCACTCAGAGGTGGGGATTTTGGAAGGAGACTGGTCCATGGGGATGTGTTACTCATCATTGATTATTCGACTGATGAGCTGATAGCTAAAATGTGGTGTTGGGAGGCAGAAGCCTGGCCAGAGGAGGCTGATCGTGGGGCTGTGGCCCGGAGCGCTGTGCCTCCCACCTCCTCCCTTGGTCTCTCTGTTTCCTGCCTGCCATGCCATGAGCAATTTTGTGCCACGCCTCTCTGTCATACCACCCTTCCTTGGAGCCAGCCAACTATGGACTCTACACACTCCAAGCCAAAGTAAATCTCTCTTCCTTCAATTTGTCCGAGTGTCTCTCTTAATGATGAGAGGTTAGCTAGGACAGATACACCCAGAAAGTATCTAGCCTTGGAATCTGCTCTACACTGTGGCAGCCCAGCAGACCTCAGGAATCATCAGAAAGTTCTCCTTGTCACTGTACTTGAGCCACATTTTATTCCAGCCCTAGAGACCTTAGAAACTGGATTCATCTCTAAGAGCTACTCCATCTGCTGCTTCTGTCGGACAAGCCTGTTACATATTCTTCATATCATAATTTAAAATCTTATACATATTTATAGGCAATGGATACTAACTGCACTGAACTATATATACAGAGCAAGGGACATATCTGTTGGTTCATTTCTGGTTTCCTAGTTTCTCATTCCATGTCTGGATCATGGTGACTGCTTTCTTAATTTGTGTGGATTGAGTAAATCCTTTCTGCAGCTAAGGGGCCTCAGTTGCCTCAACCCTTGTTCTGCAGACCTGATTTCTCATCATTCTGCCACCTTGGCAGTACAGGCTAAATAGTTCCCCTTCTTCTGGAAGTGAAGTCCCTAACTAAACTTGATGTGTATTGTATGATCAGCTTAGGTAAACAGGTGAGTACCTTTGCGAATGTGTTATGTGTAGGCTCAATCCCTACTATGTAATCACTCATGCAGACCAGGTGAGGAGGCACATGCCTATGGGCCCAGCACTTGGGAGGCTGAGACAGGAGGATCACTGAGAGTTCAAGGACAGCTGGGGCTCCAAAGTGAACTCAATGCCTGGCTGAACTACATAGTGAAACCCTGCCTCAAATAGATTTAAAAAATAAATCATTCATGCAGTGGCATGCAATTCACTGATATGCACAGCATCCTCTGATGTAATCTCATCCCCCCAAGACCACCTCAGAGCACATGAAATGTTGGATGGACATTTTAATTCAAAACCATAACACCACTGCACAGGTGAAAAAAAAAAAAAAACTGAGATTCAGAAGGGAAAATGACTTCCAAGGACACACTGCTAAATGCAGAGCTAGGATCCACAGCAAATACCTTTCATCACCCTGGGTCCTAGCCTCTTGGTAGGGTTAGACAAGGACAGGACACCCTGCAGTTGAAGTAAACTTGCCATCTGCCCTACTTCATACACAGCACTACCACATTATGATCTGGGTTAACTTCCTTAAATTCAAATACCCTTTTCTAATATATAAAATATAAACATCAATACCAGCCTTACAGCATTGTGGTGTTAATGAAATAATACAGTCATACAGTTTAGCTTGGCATAAAACAAGCACTCACTTAATCTTACCTTTGTCATCAGGATGAGATAGGGGTGGCTGGGTCAACCACAGAAAAGCAAAGGCATCATCTCCATACTTGATGCAGAGTGAAGTGTTAGGATTCTTGTTCTATAAACCCTAATTGTATTAGATGTAAATTACCACTGTGCTACATTCTCAGAAGTTGAGTACAACTGCTATCCCTGTGTTCACTGTTTTTTTGTTTTTGAACTGGAGATTGAACTCAGACCCTTGTGCTTGCCAGGGAAGCACTTGTTCTACTGAGCCATTTCCCTGGCCCCTCTCAGTTAATTAATGCAGGCCTCTCTTCTCATCAACTGAGCCCAGGGGCTACTTTAGCCTGGAGAAGACTGAGCAGGTAGACTCCAACATAAGTGTGGAATGGGAAAACTAAGCAGATGTATTTTCTACTTAAAGCTGGAACAACGAGATGTGTTATCCAACTGTCATTCTTTTAAATGGTTTTTGGATGCTTTTGTTGGGCAAGACGATGCTTTGTTGGGCAGTTTGGGGCAAGACGTTACTCTAATGCTTAGAAGTGGTTTGTAATAAACATACAATTTCAGATAGCCTCATAGTTCCAACTCAGTAAGAACTATCTGGGTTATCCATTGCCAGTTTCCATCCTTGGGGCTTCTGTATCAGTGACTGATTCACCGGCCTAAAGAAGGACCCTGAAAACCTGCATGGAATAAGTAAGTGCCTGCACTGGCTTGGAAGCAGGGGATTCTCCAGGGCATAAGCTAAGAATCCGAGATACGGATGTGCTGACTTCATAAAGCCACAAGTAGACTGTTCCTGACAACTCCTGGAAGGTGTTAAATATTACCACCACTATTATTATTATTATTATTATTATTATTATTATTATTATCATCATCTTATTTTTCTGAGCTGACTCACATACCCTGCTGCTGTTTCCCACAAAATCAAGGGCAGAATATGGTTTGAGCTATACAGAAGCTTTCTTAGAGCAAAGTAGGGATGATGGTTCTATTCATAAACTGTCTCAGTTACTTTTCTTCTCATTGCTGGGACAAACTACCCAAAGCCCAAAATTAAGGAAGGAAAAGCTTATTTAACTCACAGTTAGTGGAGGTTACATACTCAGCTGGCTCCAAGGTATGGCAGAGGGCAGCAGGTTATGGTGGAAAAGAGCAAGACAGCAAAAACAAATGGGAGTAGCAGCAACAAATGGCTATAAAAAGCAAGTCTGTCTCCCTCATGCTGCATTCAGGCTATCTGCCCCAGGTTGGATGTAGTGCTCACACCCATAATCCCAGCTGCATTTACACTCATAATCCCAGCAGTACTCACACCCATAATCTCAGTAGCACTCACACCCGTAATCCCAGCACTAGGTCATGAATTAATTACAAAGTCTAGAAGTCCACCCCATAATTGCATGAGGCTTTTTGGGGACAACTAGACATCAACCAAAACATAAGCCCTTCCACAAACACCTACTGAGATTATGATATGCTTGATCCCAAAACAGGTATGTAGATGGAAGAAAAAATGAGACAGGGAGTCCCTGCCTCCCGAGTCAAGAAGGCAGGCAAATATATATGCTGAATTTATTTATTTATTTAATTTTTATATAAGAGCCAAATAACAATATTGACAGGATTATTATGAATACAACCATCAACATTTCAATGCTAGCAATAATCCCCCACAAAGAGGGTAAAGAGGAATTCTTGGGAATTTCAGAGTCTGACATGATATTAACCTGCTGTTTAATAGTTTGAACTGCTAGTGAGATATTAGCAAAGAGTCAGGAATGTATGCACAATATTTAGGGGTTTTTCGGTAGGACTAATTTTTATATTTATAAGGATTAGCAGAGAACAATTCTCTGAAGATGTGGTATAACAGCTGAGAGTTAGATGGAAAGACAGCTATTTTGGAAAGAGAGCCAAATGAAGGATTCCAAGCTGAAAGGACAAAATATGCCAAGAGCTTGAAGTAGGGAAGAATTAGAGAGTCTCAAGAAATTGAAAGGCTCAGGTGGGTGGGGTCCTTGTGACCTCTGGAACTGATACCAGTCTGTCCTAAGGCAGTCCAAAGGGTAGAAGAAAGGAGATAACAGGAGAGGAAGACATTATGGACTATACCTCTTTTAACAGAAGAAGACATCATGTATCAGTCTTAATGAGGTTTTGGCAATACCTGCTTATCAATATACCCAAAACAGGTGAGATTGCTAACACAGAGGGAAATTACTCTTGATCATTCCAAAAGAAAGTCTGACATTGTGACTTTTAAAACCCACTTGGTTCATTTATTTTTAGATGTGGCCTCATTTTCATTGGCCCAAGTCTCCTTTGGTGCTATTGTTTTCTGAGCCTCTGCACTTGCCTTCAGAAAGCAGTCAGGGTACAATAACATTGAGATCATTGCCTTGTGTTTTCTATCCCCTCAGCTCTGGATCCTGACAGTATGTCCCTGTACATAACAAAAGGGACAGGCTTAAATATATGGTTTAAATAATGTTCATCTTCTGCAACATTTACATGCAGAGATATTAACTCCAAGGTGATGGCCTAAGGAGGTGGGGTTTGAGGAAGGACATGAGGCCATGGGGGTGGGGTCTTTCATAATTGAAGTTATTTCTCCTATAAAAGACACTCCAGAGAGCTTAAACCATGTAAGGACACAGCAAGAAAAGCACTATAAGCCAGAAAGTGGGCTCTGCTTAGGTACTAAATCTTGGAATTCCCAGCTCCCAGAACTCTGAGAAGTAGATTCCTGTTGTTTGTAAAGCACACAGGCTCTGGTATTATGTTACAGAGCCCAGAATGAGTAAGGATAGAATTTCACAGATGTAATGAATCTCAGAAGAGGATGCTATTTATTCTGCTTCAGTTGGTGACCCAACTGAATCACAAAAGCCCATCAAAGTAGATAACTTTCTGTAGTTTTTGTCATGAGAGATGCAAAGAGGGCAAGGTGGAGAAACAGAAGACATCAAGGGACATGGTCACTGCTGGAAGTGGGAGGTAAGGCTTGTAGGGGAGCAGAAGGGATGAAGGCCCTTTCCATGGGCATCTCCCAGCTGGCCAAAAGTCAGGAAGCATGGAAGTCAGCCTCACACCTGTGAATACCTAGATCAGAGCAAGCTGAGAAAGTCTCAGAGTGGTTTCCTAGGAAGAGACTCTAGAAAGAAAGGATACTCTACTTATTTCTTCACTGCAACCTTGTGAGTCTCTAACCAGAGAACCTTGATCTGCTTTGCTAAGCTTGGCCTTCTGACACACAGAACCCTCAGTTCAAAAGCATACACCTTTCTAGCCTGGTAAATCCACAGCAACCTTTCACAGCATACAGAATACCATAGTCTCTACTACAGTCCTACACACAGAAAACTCAATGGTGACTAGTCACTTCCCTCCCAAGGCTGCAGGAGTCCTCTATGACCTTAGATGCATGTCCACCTCACACATTTTAGGCCAAACACCAAGAAGAGGCCCCAAGAGGAAAAGATTCCTACGGTCCCACTTTGCTAAGGCTCACTGGCTTGTCCTTGGTCTTGTAAGAGAAGAAAATAGTCTTGTTTCCTCCTCTAATACTCCTTGACATGCATCTACCTTACAGCAGGCTGGACAGTGTAATGAGCACAGCACATGTGAAGCGGGGTCTATTCTGGTGGTGGGGCGACCAAAGGCTAAGTGATCCTGGAGCTCATACAGATACTACACGATGCTGCATTTCCAACCTTCACAGCTAGCTGATACCCACGACTAGAAGCTTTACATTCTAACTAATGCCAACAGGCCAGCCTATAAGGGCTAAAGGAAGCGCTTCACCTATAAGCCCCTTAACTCTTTACCTACTAGATATAAGCCACCATGCCACCTTGCAGAAATATCTGCTCAACATGAGGAGCCAGGCTGCTGTGAGTTCAAAGGAAATGATGGCTCTCTTGGAGGTGGGAAAGCAATAACTATAAGAAAAACAAAATAGAAACATGACAAATGGAAGCAGTGTGCTGAGTGTAAAAGTCCCTGAGGGCAGCAGATGCACACTGAGACACAACTCTAGCTCCACGTCCAAGGTCATCTTCAGTCAACTAATGAGTTACGTGAAATGTACCACTACTGCCCCAAGCTCCAGTGTTGGCCCTGCAGTGTCACTGCCATAAGAGGTCACAGTTATTGGCCACTGTCGGCTAACTAAACAAGAGGTAATGTTCTGGTTAGCAGAAATCTCGCCTTTTCATTCTGCGCCCTTCAAAGGAGTTGACTGTCTAGCCAATGCCAAAGTAGCAACTCTTGATTACTTTGTGTTCATGGCTCTCGCAATACAGTTGGAACAGCGGCAGCCTTCTTAGGACCAGGAAGAATGCTAGCCTAAGATTAGAAACAGTGAAAATGACACAACAGAAATACAGGGAAAAAATCTGAAATCTTATGATGCTTTCGAATTGTGAAATTAACCGAATTAGTCAATCTTAAAACTGTCTTTCCACTTGAAATTTTTTTTAAGGGAGCTCAGACATACCCCTCTTGTTTAAACAACTTTTAGCTTAATATTCAATTGCTCAGTACTAAATATTTAAGCAATAAGTTATGTAAACATGATTTCTGCCTTTATCAAGTTGTCAGTAGAGTACCAAAGTTACTCAGTGGATTAGTAAAAGTAAAAGCAATTGTGTATGTATTTTGGCCTGTAGGAGTTTTAAAAAGGACCAGAATAAAAAAGCAAGTCTCAAAACTATACTCATCCTATTCTCCAAACCAAAATGCATCTGGGAAAGATATTTTGATGCTCTTTCCAGGTGCAAGCAATAACTTGAAATGCCAAAATGTTGCAATTTCTATGATTTATAGATGTAGCACAGTGGGCTATTTGAAACGAGAAATGTTCCCCCCCAAATCCAAGCTGAACAGTCGCCATAGAACTAACTTTTCCAATTAACAGCTAGAATTTGACTTTGTCCAACACGCTAGATGCAGTGCTCCGTCTGGCCACAGGAGATGTGATACAATTTGTAGCTTAGTTTTCTATTCCAACAGGGTTTTGGGAATTTGTACTTCAACCATAATTTTCAATTTTCCAGTGAGGAAGAAAGAACAGAACCATTCTTCTGTTCAAAATGGCAAATGCAAAGTAATTGCTCACACCAAGAGAAATAAAAGGATTTGTAGATTTTTATCCAGAAGGATCGTTTCAAAATATAACACTATCTATCTCAAAGTCAAGGTCTATAAAGAATATATTACTAATGATATTAAAACTCAAGGCCAAATTCATCCATCCATCCATCCATCCATCCATCCATCCATCCATCCATCCATCCATCCACCCAGCCATTTATCCACGTATTGACCCATCCATCCAACCATCCAAGTGTCCAACCATTCATCTACTCATCAACGCATTCACCCAACCACCTATTCATCAATCCTTCCATGCATCTGTTCATACATCCATCATGATTTAATCATTTAAAACAAATAAGATGGCAAAACTTCAGGCAGGCAAGGAACACTGGACGTGTGGGAGTCGGGGTATGACTTTAATATATAGGTCAAGAATTCTCCGTCCAAAAAGTTATCTGTGATGTGGAGAGTGAACCAGATGAGAACGTGGGAAAAGCACATCGAGGCAGAGGATGCAGTGGCTGAAGAGCCTACAGAGAAGGTGTTTCTGCTATGTTCAAAGAATAACACAGAGCCAGTGAAAAATGGAAAGACCCTGGTGAAAGTGGATTTTAACAATGTTCTTTAACAGTGACAGATGGAAAAGGAACATCAAAATTGTAAAAAAGCATCAGATGGAAGCATAGTGTATTTTCTATCTCTCAAAAGGCTGAGCATGAGATTATCTTTGCTATTCTCAAGCAGAGATAGACAAAGATGGAAATTTGAGAAGTTCATGTTCCAGGGCATTGCAGGGAAGGGAGGCACAGAGTAGGCTGGACCAGTGCCATGCTACCCCATGATGAAGGCAGGGAGGGACCCACAGGAGCAGACAGCTCCCCCCCGCCTTTCTTTCTTTCTTTCTTTTTTTTTTTTTTTTTTTGGTGGAACTGGGGATTGAACTCAGGCCCTTGTACTTGCCAGGCAAGTGCTTATTCTTCTGAGCTGTCTCCCTAGCCAAAGTTGAGAATGATTTTTTTTTGGGGGGGATGGCTGGCTCAGGCTGCCTTAAGGGAGGGTCTGGTAATGCAGGTGGAGGTGGGATCAAACACAAGGTATCTTGCATCTGACGGCATTTACATGAGCAGGCACTTAAACAACTAATGGGCAGGCCCTCCTTTCATGTGAACAGGAGAGGCTGGTCTTTTGCAATCCCTGAGGATGAATGAGGCTCTAAAGAAACACAGTCTCTGTCACTGTGAGAGATCTGGTCCAACAGTCATGTGGCACAAGCTATGAAGGAAAGTACAGAAAATTAGTGACACTGTGCAACAAGGTGTCTGTTTCTTGTGTGGAGGATTTGATAGCAAGTAAACCACTAGAGAGGTAGTGCCTGTGTTGCACAAGACTGGACATAGGATCCAGACCAGAAGCAGGGTCAGCTGGGGGAGTGTAGTGTTCCAGAGAACAGCGGGTGCACATTTCCTGTGGCAGGAAGTTCATGGCTGTGGAAGCGTCCAGGAGAGCCTGCTTAGCTAAAGCTGAGAAGGCTGATGGAAGGACTGATGAGGCCACCAGGCTCACCATGTCAGAAGAAAGATACCGATCTTCACCACTGGCATTTGAAAATGGTCATATGCTGTTTGGTGTGAAGCTACATGCTTGCCAAGTGTCTCCCAACTAGAAGCAAATAAGACAGGTGAGTTCTCATCAGTCCCTGGGAGGTCTGGGAAGAAACCTGTCCTGCCAAAAGTTTGGGAGCCATAAGCCAGTTCCCTTACCCAGACAACTGAATCTGTTCTCTGCAATGGAAAATAATTGCTTCACAAAGAAGGTTCACAGTCAAAGGCAGGATGAAGAAAGAGATACAGAGGCTCAGACGGCTCTGGGGACATCGCTGAAGTCATAGCATGAGGAAATGCCACCAGCTCTCTATTTAATTAAATGGGAGGAAAGAGCACAAGATAAGGAGCGCGTGAGACAGGCATGAGTGCATGTTGTTTGCAATTATTCCATGTTAAGGCTCTAACACTGAGAATGATGAGCAAAATCTATGTAAAAACAGTCAGACTGGTATGCAAAACTAGGTCACCATTACCAGGAGGCCCAGAGCCCAGGACACAGACCCACAGCTAGCATCTGCTATTTAATGACCCAACAGTCTGTTGCTTGATGTCCTGGAAGTCCAGGGTCACTGCTCACAGGGGTGCACCATGGCAGCAATGGCAAGACGCTACACACAGCCTCCCCTCCGCACACCATGGCTCAGGCTTGAGCAGAAGACGCACAGCAGACCTCTGCCCAGACCTGCACCCTGAGAGGTCTTCACACAGAGCACAGCCATGAAGCGGCCCATGGGCGCTACCGTACTGAAGAACGTGGGCTTCCCTAAATGACCACAAGGCAGGTGATGGTGGCCAGAGGAACATGGAGGTGCACTTTCTTCACCCCCACATTCCCTGGCAGACAAACTTTGAAATCCATTTGAAAATGAGTGAGTGGGGTTGATTATACAAAAATATCATTGCACCAAATATGGTAATATGCAGAGGGACCTGGACCTTGGCAAACAGTGCTAGCAGTTGGAGAAGCACGTTGACTTTTGTGTTTAGAGCTTTCCAGCTGAGTGTTTGGTGTTTATTTTGTAATTAATCCAGCCCCATAAAAGAAGTGATATGTCAACACAGTTGATGTACTTGAGCAGCTATACATTAAAAGCTGATTCATCTCACTGTGAGAATCTACCTATAGGCTTGCGACTGATACAGGTAACTTCTGCGTTTGTAATAAAGTCTAGGTCCTCCTTGACATGGAATGGCGGAAGGGGTCATCCCTAGCACAGGGGAGCTGTCACAGATAGGGAGCAGATTTTGTTGTTGGACTGCAGTGGCTGCTGCTTAGGGCCCTTATTCAGGACTGGCTACAAAATTTTCAGGGTTGATAGAAAAGAAAAATGCGTGACAGCTTGTTAAAAAAATTATCAAGAGAGGTTGGGGATACTGGCTCAGTGATAGAATGCTTGCCTAGCAAGCTGAAAGCCCTGGGCTCAGTCCTCAGCACCAAAAGCGAAAAATAAATCTACACTAAAAAATTATCAAGAATTATAAGTATAGCATCAGGGTACCCATAGGACCCTTCAAAGCCTGGGGCCCTGGGTCCTTAGTAAAAAGGATTCAACTTGACATTTCCAAAATGTAGAAATTAATAGTGTTTACCTAATAGGGTTGTCAGAAGAACAAAGGGAGAGAATGAGTTTTAGACTCTACCCTGGTCCTGTCATCTCAATAATGTTAGTGATTATCATTGATTAAAGTGTAAAATTTCTTATATAAGCCTGATATAATGGCCATGGCTGTGCAAATATCTAATATTTTGTTATAAACAGCTTTGGGGTCTGTTGAATCCTTTCACAGAAATCAAGACTGGATAGTTCTCTCTCTGCCTCTGCCTCTGTCTCTCTGTCTCTGTCTCTGTCTCTGTCTCTGTCTCTGTCTCTGTCTGTCTCTGTCTCTGTCTCTCTGTCTCTGTCTCTTTGTCTCTCTCTCTCTGTCTCTCCCTTTCCTCTCCTCTTCTCTCCTCTTCTCTTCCCTCCCCTCCACTCCCCTCTGCTCTCCTCCCCTTTTCTCTCTTTCTCTCTCTCTTTCCCCCCTCTCACTTTCTCTCTGCAAAGAGCTGCAGGAGAGGAAAGCAGTTGAAATGTGAAATGTCTGACCGTGAAAAGGATAAACAACCGAGGGCCTCAAAACACAAAAGCAATAATCAAAATTTATCAGCTCCTAATAATCTATCTGAGCTACCACTGTAAGGCAAAGGGGTCAAACAGTACAATGTCTTCCTAATTATAAAGTCATTTGTGCCCAGCACTGGACCTGACACATAGTCTCCCTTGGTGGATAAATGAATGAATGAATGAATGAATGAATGAATGAATGAATGAATGAATGATCACTCGAACAAAGGAACTAATGAAGAAAGCCTGCAAAGATGGGCTTTACTTTGCTCAAGGGGTTGGCCAAGTGCTATCTGTTTATGGACAGTGTGGGTGGCAGGCTCTGAAAGCTGCTCTCCAATGCTCTACAGCCTAGCTGTGCTGCCCCAACCTCATCGTGAGGCTCAGAAGGTCAGAGTAAGTTCACCTGGAAGAGAAAATGCGGAAAGGCAACAGTATGTGTTCATGATAAAAACATCTGTCACTCAAAAGACAGCTGGATTTAGGGGAGGAGCAAACCCTTTCTCCATCATAGCCCTTCTCAAGTTTCATCCAGTATTTGCTATTGCTCTGCCAGCTTCGCTGGTTTTTCATCTTGCTGATTGGTTGAGCCAACCTGATGACATCAGACATATCTGTGCCGCTTTCCTTCATGCTCCAAAGGAGAACCTACAATTGAAGGTAGTTCCAATGCCCCCTTTCCCATGTACGTGGGAATTCTGTGATTTATAAGCCTGACTTGATCATTTGCAATTACCTGTGAGGTATACATATGGGAAATGGGGAAAACGGTAGGGAAACAAAACAGGAGTTTGATTTAACAGCTGGGGCAGCTGTGTTCCTGGGATATGGTATAGCTCAGGAGATGCCAGCAAGATACTGGGCAAAGTGTCCACTCCTACCCATATCACCAGTAATCTGTCTATTGTCTTAGGGTCTTCATCATCCCCCTTAATGGGAGATCTCTTTGACTCTCTGCCAGGACACTAGCCCCACCTCCAACCTTGCCTTGCTAGGACAATTTGTACACTTCTTTAAAGACTGGTCAGAGGCCATCCACTTTGACAAACAACCCTTAAGGTTCAAGGTGCTCACTCCTCAGTGCTGTGTAAATTCTTCAGAGGGCTTAGCAGTTCCATCACTGCTTAGCGTAACTTCCACATGCCCATCTCATGCAATTCTCAAAGGCGAGGGCTCGCTCCTGCACCACTACATCCTCAGTAGCTCAAGCAGAACTGACATCAAGTGGATGTTCAGGACATGCTTATGAAGCTATGCACAGTTTTTGTCTTCCTGAACTTCTTGACTGATTGACATGCAACCACAATGGCTCCTGGGAGATGGTCCTAACCTTTCCTACCACTGTACTACTTAAAACCATTCAAGGGGTTCCTCTTCCTTAGGAAAAATTACAACTGCTGATCATAGCTGTTTGACCCTGCATAGATGCCTCTACTTTCATTCTCTAACCAGACTTGAGCCACTATCTACCTCACTGGCTTCACTTACCTCTTGCCTCTCCCATACTTAGCAATGTTCTTCCTGTCATAAACTCTTTGCACATCTCCATCTCACTGGCCAGCATGTTATTCTGATCCCTGTTTAACTACTTAATCTTTCTACCATTTTGTCTCAACCCCAGCCTTTATCCCCTTGGGAAACTCTTCTCTCTCATAAACCCAATCGAGACACACAGAATGCCTCCCTGAGAAATTTTACATGCATTTCTTGTGATTAGTCTAGTGAGACCCCTTTTCTCTCACTGCAATAAGAGCTTGGAAGTCTGAGATTACACATCGTTTTTTGCTGACTTTTAGATCAGCAGTGCCATGGAAGGTGCTTGATACATTTTGTACTTAAATAAAAAATATATTGATTCAGTAAGACCCCACTTGTGCAGCAATGACTCTCTCTGTGTGTGCATGCATGCGTGTGTGTGTGTGTGTGTGTGTGTGTGTGTGTACTCATCGATAATAAAGTAACACTTTCTATGACACGAAAAGCTCCACTTACTTCTGAGTATAATCTCATGGAACGCAAAGCCATCGGCCATTCCAGGAAAATGGGGACAAAGGAAGTATTTTGCGTTGTTCCAAGATCTCAGGGAATTCAGATCACCTACACATTAATGTAGGCCGATTCATTCTCAAATGATGTATTTTTTTGTGTGGAAATTGTCAAGCTACATTGTTAATCCAAATAGAATATTACTAAAGTGCTTTAACCAAGCCAGCTGGAAGGACTGACATTTCATCCATATTGTTATTTATATACATATTTACAGCTGCCACCTGCCTGTAACTTGGCTGTATCATAAAGTAGTGCTGGTCCCCTGTTTCATTATACTTTGACATTTTGCTATAACTACATTGCTTCTCATTCCTTAGTTTTCAATTGCTCGGCAGCCACTCTTGAGTTATATCACTTTGCTAATAGAATAACAATCTTCATCTGTGGTCGTACTAGGTTCTCTGTTCTGCTCTTTCCCCACCTACCCCGCACCCCCATACCCAGATGGTACAAATCGTTGCTGGCACATGGAACTATTATAACACAGCTTCTGTTGCTTAAATGGACCCCACAAACCCCACTGAGTTAGATTAGATTAGGGAATTGGGAGGTGAGCAGCAGGCCTGGCCTGTGGTCTCAGCTGAGTACCATGGTCCTGCCTCTGTGAGACAGGAAATAGGAAATAGATGTTTCTTCCCCAAAATAATTCTTAGAGCATCTACCTCAGAAAGAGACCACTAGAAAGACTGCCAACCACTCAATTAAAGCCAGGTATCTTTAATTTCTGAGTGTTTGCATAATTCAATCTAGGAGGATACTTGCTGTTCATTTGGAAATGAAAGGTTGAATTCTAAGAGCCAAGGGGAGGACAAGTGTAGGTTTAGGGTACAGCCCCCCAACCAGGCTCATCAATTAATACACAGAGATGCCACCATGAAGTACAAGGGGTTTGCATTCTGGTCGCCAGCAGGAGATGCAGAAAGGAGTCAGCCCATGAATATCTGCTGCATCAGCCAGGCAGGTGGAGGGGCCAGGGCTGGCTTGCATTCCTCTGTGATTTCCTGAACTACGCCAGTCCAAAAAAAAAAAAAAAAAAAAAAAAAAAAAAAAAAAAAAAAAAAGCCTATTTCCATTTAATGTAAGAAAGAAGCATACTTTCAAGACACTGCGTTTAAAGCTAGCATAGAAGAAGCTCAGAGAACTGAATTCAGTGTAAATAGGATCACAAGATCATACCCAAGAGCCTCCTAGAGATCCCAACCAGAGCAGGCCTCCTCTCCCTACCCAGGAGGCCAGTGCTCTCTGTGCACAATTTGCCTCCTCTGCCAGTGTCTCGGTACTAAGTTCATCCTTCCTGTGTGGCACTCACCACGTCATCACTCAGGAACTCCACTTCCCTGAATTTACCACACGGAAGTGAACACCAGGTCTTACCTACTCAGGATTAATAGAAGGAAGTAGGCAGTGGCTTTTTGTCTTACCTAGAGAGGCCTTTGCCCAGGCTGGCCTTGGATTGGCCAAGCCACACCTGCAGCAGTGCTTGCAACCCACCTAGTCAGCCAGAGGCCTCCCTACTGATGCTGGCCTCCAGCACATGCATAGTGCTGATCAGACCTCTGCTTCCTCTGGCTGCTTTTGAGCTGCCTTCACAGCCAGTTGTGTCAGCACTGTGCCCTCAGCACTCCGAGGAGGCCGAAAGACCTCTCCTTTGTCACTTGGGCCTGCACCTGAGGCATGCAGCAAGGCTAGTATCCCCTTCATGGCAATCCAGGGAAGATGAAAAGCGGGGACCACTGAGATCCTCCTATTCCCCTTTAGCTTTCTGTGCATGCCTGGACCTCAGGTCCTTCTAGAGCCAATATTCCCAACAGCAAAGGATGCACCCTCCAGAGCCCTGCTCTGTGACCTGTCCCCACTAGCTCTCTCTGCCATTTGCATTTTAGAAGGTTGCCTTCCTATTTTCCTTCCATTCTGCCTTCTCATTCTTCTTCCCCCTTTCTTTCTTCTTTCCTCCATCTCTCCTTTCCCCACTGCTTTTTGAGAGCTTCTTAGGGTTTCCCCAAGCACAGTATTCTCTGCTGCCCATCTGTCCTCTCTCATCTTTCATCACCATCCTAAACATGAATGACTAGGCCAGTAGGGTCTGAAATCTGCACACACAAAAGCTCCTGCAAGCCTCTGGTCTCAAATGCCCCTGCTGCTCCCATACCTTTCTTTCCACTCTGAAGTTTTCTGACCTTGCACAGGAGCCCAAAATGTAAAGTTCCACTTGCCCTGCTCTCGGACTTGGACTCCCTCTGATGCCCTGCAGACCCACAGCTTCAAGTGCTGTCTGACCACTACCAATAACAAGCATTGCTTCATGGCACAGAACAGAGCTACTTGCTGCATGAAAATCACATGATATGTGTGCTTTCCAGCTAGAAGCAGCCATTCCAAAGCTTGTTACGATGAACCCACGATGTTCCAGCCACCAACCTAGGCATACAGGGTACATGGGCAGGAGTTTAGTTGAGGTTTCAAGTCTAATGAGGTTGGGAGGAAGAGACAATGGTAAACAAACAAACAGCAATTTAGGAATTTGGCAACACTACAAAATAGATGACATAAGAGATGAGGACTCAGAGCCATTTTGTCTGGGCAAGGGATGCATTTGTGATCCTAGGTGGTAGCCACGAAGGACCTAGTCCTTTCAGGCCTGCCTAGGAATACTCACTCACCCAGACAGAAAACAGCAGGAGAAGGAGACCCCCTGGCAGCTTCAGTGGTGGCTGGGTCAAGGGATAAAAGCAGAGCCCCACAGACCCTCACTCCTGATCATCAGTGAGAGTAGTGGAGGAGGTCCATGTCTGACTATAGAAATGTACAATTTTCCCAAAGAGTGGCTTCTAGGGCTCTCTTAACATGGTCAGCATTTTCAAAGTTCTGAACAGGCAAAAGAAGGACACCTGATAAATCTCAATATTACTTTTATTTTTAAAATCTGTAAATATCTACATTCTCTGGGGGATAATGTTCCCGAATATTTAGATGAAGATTTTCCTGGTCCAGAGCATTCTCCAAAATTCCATGAAAATCCTGAGGACAGGATAATGAATCCTACATTTACTATTGAGAGAGAGAGAGAGAGAGAGAGAGAGAGAGAGAGAGAGAGAGAGAGAGACAGAGAGAGAGACAGAGAGAGAGACAGAGAGAGAGAAAAGAGAGAGGAAGAGTGCTGGGTACTGAACCCAGGGCCTCAAGCATGCTGAGTATGTGCTTAATCACTGAGCCACAGCTCTTTTGTCATGGTACCAGTCTCTCACGAGTCCATTCCACTTGAGCCACGGGAACCCATGCTTACATGCCTCCATCTTCAATTCCCTTTCTCTAGTTCAGAAATTTCCATAGGAAACCATCCTCCAGTGTTTCGACTATGCATCAAAACTAACTTTATGCCCTTTTACTCAACTCTCTGGGCCTTTAACATGTTCATAACTGACCACTCATGCATGACTCTCCTACTGGGCTGTTGTACTACTCAATGGGACTGTCTACCTATTGCTTTTTGCTGCTCTTTCCATCACTCTCTACCTTGGCCTGGTGTGCTGGATTGAAGAGCGTTCCCCAAAATCATCATGAACGATTTGAATGTGACATTATCTGAAAACAGGAGATTTGCTTATACAGATTAACTGGGATGAGGTAGCTCTGAATTAGAGCAACTCTAAATACAATGACTAGACTCCTATACTTAGAAGGAGCAAGGTCAGGGGAAGATAGAACCAGAGAGAAACAGGAAGATGGAAGATATAATGGAGTCATGGAAAGGGAAGATAGAAGATGCCTCAATGCAGCTACCAGCTAAGCAATCCCCACAGTTGCCCGGAGCCTTGAAAAGCTTGCAGAGAAACAAAGAACAGACCCACCTTCAGAAGGAACCAACCCTCCTTTTACCTGGACTTCAGGTTTCTTGCTCCAGATCCACAAGTGAATGCGCTTCTATTATTCTAAACCATGGGATTGTTGCAACTTGTTAGGGATGCCTTATGAAGTTCATACACCTGGACACTATCCTTTAACACTAAAGTAAGTGGCATATCCTACAAGTTGTCTTCAGTGGCCCTAGGAGAAGCAGTTTGCACATTTTCAGAATTCTAGAAGGTGAATGGTTAAGTTTGGAAATCTCTTCATCCTAACACCAGAGATCTAATGCAGCAATTCTGAAGGGTGTAGGGAACTGTATGTTTATCAAACTGCCTGATAGCCTGCCCAAGAGATTCCCATACAAATAAGCCTAGAAAACAGTGATAAATTTGCTTTAATTTAGATCAGTTTAGCAACAATGTACTCCCACTTCCCCTACAAAGGGTAGGTTCTTGTACAAATGTATGTAGCTCTCCTTGGACTTGACACTCTTTCAACTCTTGATTTATTTTATTTTATTTTAAGAAAGGGTCTACAGGCTATTCAGTGTCTCACAACTAAATCAGACTCATAGTGATCCAGCCTCCTGTTTACAGCCTCCCAAGAGCTGGGATTACAGGCATGCACCACCACACCCAGTCTCAATTGCCATTTCAGTGCACCCCAGGGGCAGGACCGGCGTGAATCCCCAGTGCACTTCCTTGCAGGCGCTTGAATCCACTGAGCTATTTGGCTGGCCCTTTTGATGTTTTTTTAAGAATGGAGGATGCTTGGGATAAAATTAGATCAATTGGGACAGTGGGTCATAGAATTCAGGGCCGTCAGTGCCAACTCACTCAGGAACACAGGCAGGCCATCCGAAGGAGGCGGAGCACCAGCTTAGGAGACCTCAGTTTAGCGCAGTGTGCTTTTTGGGGCACTCCTAACTTCTCACTAGCAATTTTTAATCTAGGTCTACTCTTGCTTGGGAGTTAGAAAAAGTGAGTTCTAAGTTGTAGAGGATAGATCTTGCTTACGATTCTTGAGTTTCTGGTGTTGTCTTTATGGGACTGCCCAATAGGGAATAACTTAGGTTTTTGGTGTAAAGCAACGTATGATCTTAGCTTCCTTCATGGGGCTTGATCTGAAGGACCAGGGACATTCTGGGACCATGTCTAATCACTGATTGGCATATGTTCAAAATTGAATGAATATCAATCTTCTTCCCCAAACCTACTTTTACCTTCCAGCTTCACTGAAATATAGATCAGTGAAAAACAACTGTGGATGTTTAACCAACACTGATGAAGCTGAACTTGCTGGGAATATGTACGTATTTATGCTAGAAAAACATGGCCTCATTGTTCTATTCCTTGAGTTTCTGAAATTAAAGTCACACAATTGACCATCCCAGGACAGATAACATGAAGTGACACTCAGGTTTGTGAGCACAGGTAGCAAAATAATCCTAGGAGGGATGACAAAGCCCTCCTTCCCCTAAAGTCACATGGGTCTAAGCATAATCAAGTGCTGGGCAAATATTTCCAGAAGAACCACTGGTACCTAAAATCTCTATCTGTCAGTGACAATGTTGTCTCCTTAAGTGTTAATTAGTCATCTCACACAGCATCTATGACAAGGAATTAAATCCCAGTTAACCCAAATTTCAGACAAGATGGAGTGGCAAAGAACATAGCTCCAGCAAGATCAAACTGTAAGTTTTTGGCCAGACTGAGCTCATAATCAGAAGGTTCCTGACAGCAGGGATGGGATTGCATATATAAGAGAGGGGAAGAAAAAGGCTTACAACCAGATTAAAATGGAAAATATTCACCAGCCAGTTAAGAATATTCATTCAACATGTACTAGCCCTGGTCTATGAATGAGGACTGGGACAGATGCTTCACAAGTATTTATTATTGTCGATTGGTACTTGTGGTGTATCTTTGGGCATCTTTAAAAATCAGATCATGTACACATATAAGGGAAAATAAAAAGTGGCACCACGTAGGTCTTCCTATGTTCTGAAGTTCTAGGGGACAGAGGGATCTCTGTGTCCTATAAAACACTTTGTGGGGATGAGCTTTCTAGGGTGGGGACACTTTATATTCTGATCAGCTGGTTGCAGTCACTTGGTTTATGGACCTGTCTGCATGATGTTAGATCTATTGCATTTTAAGAAGTTCGTGTGATGAGCTTCTTTCACTCTCAGAAGCTTCATCTAATTATGCAGATCCAGAGCAAATATTGTGATCCTTGCTTTCACTTTCTTTAATGAAGCTGATGACCTGGGGATACCCAAGACCCAGGTGCCTCTGGGTTAGTGAAAGAAGTGGGAGACTCTATTGCTAATAGCCACAGGAAAGGCTCAATCCACAGTGAAAGAGTCCACCATCACTCTTCTACTCTATCACTTTCCCTTCCATTATTCATTGCTGCCATGTTAATAGTGATGGTAATCCTAATCTCTCTTAATTGCCCAGATAATTGCTATCAGAAGGACTATGCCTTGTGTCCCCAGCACATTGCTTAGATCCTACTCCAGCACCCTCGGTTGACATGACAGTGTTTCTCCAAGCAGGAAAAAACTTCCCTCATCCTGATGCTGAAAAGAAAATCTTGTAAGTCAAGTTCAGCAGTTAGAGTCGAAGACTGTCCTTCTTCTGACATGTGTTGACCATAGATTTGTGATCACTTGGAGTTCATGGTGAGCTCTCATGGGTAGTAAGTGCCCATATTCTCTCAGAGTCTATAAATTCAGGTCAGGATTAGGAGTAAAAACCCCAACTCTGTCCAAGGAGGATCCGGTCAGAGGAAGTTTCACAGAGCAACTATTTTATTTATAGCAGCTGCCTTTTCTCTCCCTGACCCCAGATCTTTAAGTCTCTGACTCTGTCCTCTTGGTAGCTGCTGGTGTCTCAGAGGCCTCTTGCTAACTTACGTTGGCATGAGGACATGTACAATGACTTTTCCCTGACTCAAGGATTCTGATAACAGACCCAGCCAACATGCTGGACTGCCTTTGAGAGGAAAGTTGGAGGACAGACCAACTACAGTTCTGAGCTCTGAGGCCATTTCCAAATGACCCCACATGGACTTACCTGCAAAACCATAATCTGTACTAAAGACCCCTGCTAATGCTGGCTTGGACTGATGTGGTTCCTTAAGTGCTATGCATATGTATGGTCTTTTTTTTTTTTTTCTCCGCGGGGGGAACTGGGGATTGAACTCAGGCCTTTGCGCTTGCCAGGGAACCGCTTACTCTACTGAGCCATCTCCCTGTCTCCTGTATGTTTTCATTGAACATCAATGTGCTTAAATAAAGGCACATCTAACTTAAAAACAACCAAAGAAAACTGCAACCAGGCCTAGATAGACAAACGGGAAGTTTCACTTGAAGATAAATAGATGCACTTTTGTTTCAACCCAGAAAAACAAATGTCTCTAGCAGCAAAGGAATTTGAAAATATCAAGGCCCTGCTACGCAAAAGTTCAGAATCCAAAATTTTCATCCTGTACTCACCATTCACAAGTCCTAGAGTGGTCTGTGAATCCACCACTCTGTACTATTGTGTGCTCATTTAAGAGACAGGGGCAATGGGCTTCTTCTGGCTGAACCTCAGGGTTCTTAGGTTTTGAGAGATTCGAATAAGGTAAGCATGTCCATAATGCTTTCAAGTTTGTGAAAACAGATATGTAGATACAGAAATATGTAGACATGCTCAGAATACCTTTTAAATCAAATAGAAAAATAAGTTTCAAAGAGCCACAGAATGTATAATAAAGATACTTATTACGCATACCAGGCCACTGAGTTTCATGTTTGCCAGAATGCAAAGATCTTGGTCACAAGCTGAAATGGAACCATACAAACTTATTAAATCAATTACATGATTAATATGAAAGAGAATGTAGGAGATACAGAAGGGGACAGCAGTTCCCTCTGCTAATCAAGCATTTTCTGTAACCTTTTAAGTCACCAAGAAAATTGCCTCCTGGTAAATGAATCAAACTGGAGAAATCTGTTTGTTGGCGGCTATTCCTAGTTTTTCTTTCTTTCTTTTTTTTTCTTCCAAGTGGGGATGTGTGGAATCTCCGGTACCACTCAATCCTAGATTTGACAGCTATTAGAAACATCTCCATATGAATCAAGAATAGCATTTTATCCTTGGTCAATTTTCTCCTCCAACACAAGGCTTGTGATTTTGATATGAAGGCTGTTGCCCAAAGAAAAAAAGGATAGTAATTAAAGCATGTGATGGAGTTTCCTTGCCAGTGTATTACCAGAGAAATGTGTGAATCCCCAGTATAGCTTGTGTTCAACCAAAGATCATTAGTCAGGTATAGGCAATGACTCACATCATCTCCTGGATGGAGTTTTAAGATGAATTCTTCTTGGAGGGCACAGGCCAGGTCTTGAATCAGGAAAAAAAAAGAGAGAGAGAGAGAGAGAAATATTACCCAGCCACCCTGACCAAATTAGCTGGTCTGGTGGGTGAGTTCAGCAGGCTGAGGCCAGGGTTTCTATTAGCAACCAGGTCTCTCTCGTTCCGGTTGACAAGATGGACAACCATCCACCCTCTTAAAAGATTCATGACCCAACTTTGCACTCTCTACTGCTTGCTTTCTCATAAAACCAGTGCAAATCCTATCAAAAATTTAGCAGAATCCCTGCCTCATCTGTTTAGGCCTGAAGCTAGTTGCAGGGACAACTCATTAGGGACAGGCTCATTAAAACCAGCCCTTGGGCAAAAGCAGTTTGCGGGCCTCCTCATTTTTATTCACTCTCACCTCCCTGCCCAACCTCCTGGAGCCCTCAGACATGGGGCTTCTAAAGGTTCTGTGCTGTGTGCAGTTCTGTGCGCAGAGTTACAGGGTCCAGGGTTGGACAAACGCTGCTCTTTGCATCTGCCAAAGATCATCTATGTCTCCTCCTTTGTGTATCAGGAAGGCTGCTCAGGAAGAAGCAGGAGTGGAGGACACAGGGGAGGGTAGTCCTGAAGGCCGGCCAGCTTCACACCTGGAGGGGGAAACACCTGGAAGTGGAGCATCACGGAAGCCCTAAGGACCATGCCTGAGCTCTGGCAGCAAAAGAGCCAAGAGATAAAATCTTTTGGATCCCTTCATGAATCATGTTCTGCCCAGCACTCAGGCCCTTGGGCACCTAGAGCCTGAGCAACAGCCTTCTTAATGGATTCATTACCAGATGTTTTCTGTTCTGTGCCAGGAATGCCATTCTCAACGTGAACTGGGGAAAGAGCTGATTTTTGCTGACAAAGAGCTATTGGATGCTTTGGACATCAAGTAAAGAATAGGTAGCCCCAGTCCATCTGCAGAGGCTTCCAGATTGCCAGTGTCTCTGGGCATGTTCATTTTTGGAGGAGAGCCCACCACACCTAAGTGCCTGAGGTGGCCAGTGGATAGTTAAACAACCTGAGTCAAGGGCAGGGAGGGTCTGTGTTGAATTTGGACTGGTAAGAACATAGGCCATGGGCAGATGATACAGAGCTCCAGCCAGCAGTGGAAAGGTGCCTGATATGCCAGAGTCTGATCCTCTACCAGATAGAAATCTGGATTTTAAGTGAAATCTTCATGTTTTTATGGCAGCAGATAACTGAAAGAATGCAGAAACAACTATATGGAAGATGTAAGTATGGATTTCAGATTTGTAACACTTGATGTGAAAAAAGACATTAATGTGGGAGAGACTTAATTCCTGATCTTAGTTTTAGCAGCCCATGGTGCCCTTGGTACATCAGTGAGCTCCCGTGGGCCCCTCACTGCTGCTCTGTGAGGTGGGAGCTGGGTGATACAATTGTGCGGAGAAAAATTATGTGCCTGTGAGCCTTAAAAATAAACTTTATGAGGTAAGAGTTACAGTTTCCAAAAGCATTTAATCATCTCCAATGGACCTGAGATGCTAGCAGTTCCACCACGCCCATGGCCTCCACACTGATCGTTCCTGTGATGTATAGCATCAGCCTCGTAAGGTCTCCAGAGATGGACTGGCCAAGTCACGTGCATACTGCATCAGTTCTCTGAGCGGGGCTCTATTAAGAAAAGGGAGGCTGGTTGCCTATGCCAGTGGTGGGCAGGGGAGCCCTTGTATAAACCCCAGCTCATGGGATATATTAGCACACTGCTTCTGCCACCTTCATCCTAAGGGGACACAGTTGGGCTTGGGCCAGGTTTGCCATGCTGGCCCTGGGTTTTTTCTGTACCCCCCGGAGTGTTGCTATAAGTAGGAAGCAGAGAGGGAGGCACGGAACTGAGGACAACCAGGCCCTGGTTTCTTTCTCTTCTCTCTTTGTTCCTCCTAAGCCCCAAGTGAACAAGCTCTATTTGCAGTACTGTGTGTTTTCACCTGGGACTTGGAGCAAAATGTGTGAAACCACAAACAAATCAAAAACTGTATTAAATAAGCCCTTCAAATGAAAGACACAAAAATTACAACAAGCTCTCTAAGTCTCACATTACTTTTGATCTGTCTTTTTTTTAGTATGTTTAAAGTACATAATGATGGCGTTCATAGTGGAGAGTTGGCAGACACCACAGAACACATCTTAATTCTTTTTCTGTTTCCTTCCCTTCCACTCTCTTCCCTCTCGCTCCACCTCTGGTCATCTTCCCACTTGCCCAAGATCTATCTCCCTGTTTCCTATTGTCTATCTTTTATTGGACTCTTTAATTCGTGTATATTTTGGGTTTTCCTATGCGAGAAACCAGAAGATTTGCTGGTCCCATGGAGCCACTGCCTAATGCTGTATACAATGTCACTCTGGCTCTCTGTGACAGCATAACCCTTACCTATCATTTTTCAGGCTTGCGGATATAGACTTGGGAGATACTGCCTTTCCTAAATTTTCCATACTCATTCCCTACTCCTGTTATCCCACTTTAAAAGATCATCTCAAAACCAGTTCTTGTGTCTACATCCCCATCTCAATACGCCAAGGCCAGGCTATAGCAAAACCCCACTGTCTATTTGGGGCGACCACCAGGCCACAGTGGCAGAATTTACCTTTATCACAAATGATCCTGATGCTTTGTAGGTGGGAAACACAGGAGCCTTCTGCCACCCTCTTTCAATACAACAGTTTTCCATAAGCTTTTAACACATCTGCACTTTTACCTCCCATCTGTACTATCGCCACCTCTTCGGAAAACCCCACCCCAATTAGACAAGAGGAATTCATAAATTTTAAGGTGGATACGCAGAAAGGGTATGCGTGCGGAGCAGACACGTGCATTAGCAATGCAGATACAGCCTCAAATGAGACAGGGCTGGTGTGAAGAGTTCCCTCAAAACTGTTATTTAATCCAGCTAAAATGTATCTTGGGGAGAAAGGGTACAGCTCTGTGACTCCAGACATTTTGCATTTGAAAATGTGGACTATGTGCCCTTCTAGTTATCTTTTGCTTAGGGGAGCTGCTTGTAAATTTCATTTGTGCCAACTTTCAAGACTTGGAGACAGCCTGGGCCAGGTGAACAACTCTGGGTTAAAATGCCCTCTGTGGACTAGGGAAATAGGAATCCCTTGTTCTCTTTTTAGAGGAAACAGATATATCTTCCTCCATCCTACCTGCAAGGTGAGACTGTACTTTTTATTTGCCTCTCCAGGCTCCTGATGTTCTATGTAAAGAGGAACATGAACTGCACCTCCCAGCCACTGGAGATGCAGAGAACATTGACTGGGCAGTGAACGTACAATCAGTATCTTTTGCTCCTTGGATTCAGGGTCTCCTGCAACTGTGAAGACAAGCACAGCACAAAGGCCTGCCTGGAGGAGATCGCTGGAAGGACAAGGACATCCGCCAGCACTGTGAAGAGTTGCGGCTCAAGCCCTGAGTGTGTGCACGTAGACCTCGAGCTGGCGTGACAAAACAAGTGCGCTGGCTTCGCTGAACCACAGTGCGACCTGTGCTCATTAAAGATTCTCTACAAACAGGTGCTTCTCACCAGGCTGGCTTCTGAAATGGCTTTCTTTTTATTCCCAGGGACACATCAAGAGCGGGGGGGGGGGGCGTTCATGCACTATAGATCAGTCGGCCATTGACAGCACATCAGGCTTTGACAAGCTGCTTGGCTCAGTTGAAAGTCTGGGTTGGACTTGGGCACCGTCAAGGCTACGCTATTGAATTATTGACAGGCACTCACCGTGATGCAGGGGAGAGTGCACCATAGCCTCAGCTCAATAAAGATGAAATGGAAACCCTCTCTGAAGCTGACTTTAGCACGTTAAAGGAGTTTTAATGGGCTGGTTTAAAATTCAGTAAGAGAATGCATTAGGCTGATTATATTTTCAATGGCTAAATGCAGGCACGCACAAAAGTTTGGGATTCTGAAGGGTTTATAAATGAGTGGGAAGCCTGTCAGGATGAATTACACCCTCCTGAAAGAAAACACGAGGCCATGATGTTCTAGCCCCTGTCGCAAAAGCAGTTATTTTCCGGCCTTCATTCCCTCTGCTTCCATCCAGCATCATGCTAAGCTGCCAGTCCCAATGCAGAAAAAGAAACCTGCTCTGTTATCCTGGTCACTTGGGCCTTAACACAACAAATGACGGACTCAAATTCATGGCAGCACTTGCTACCCTTTTGCTGTCCCATCTGTAACCCACAGACATCTGCCTCCCTGGCAAGGAAAAGGCTTTCTAAATATTAGAAGCTTACTAGAGGACACCAAAAACTCTCTCCCACCAGTGTCCCCCAGTTCCCCAGTTAGCAAATTAATATGAACAATTCTGATTTTCCTTATGTAATCTTTTCTTCTTTAAATTTCCACCTGCCAAGATTTACTTGTATTTTAATAGCTGATGTCAGACAAGCAGCGAGTAGCAAGTCCCATCTCAGAACTATAATTTTAAATACAATGAGACACGCATCAACTGTCGCATTGACATGCAGGAAATTATTCCACGTGGACTTCTAAAGTGCATCCTAAAAGCTTCAAAGACCTAGCACATTTTAAAAGAATTTAAATTGATGAACCTGTGTGTGTGTTTTTTTTTTTTTTTTAAGCAATTTGTCTAATGTGACCCTGTATTCTTTTTTTTTTTTTCCTTTCTTTCTTTCTTTTTTTCTTTTTCTTTCTGCCCTAGCTGGGGCTGCCTCCTGTCGAGTTGCAGAAAGGGCTGACCAGCACATCTAAATCCGGGTTCACTTGCCTCCTGTGAGATTATCTGTGCCGTGTTGAGCGGTATAAGTAAATTAAAGATGCTTCTCAAGGTTGCCGAAGTCGGCTGATCTCCAGACAAATATTTAGAAGGCAGCTTTTGCGTACTCTGGCCTTAATCGTTTCCAACTGATTTGACTTATTCTAATTACAGCCTTTATGTTATAAAAGCCATTTTTATGTTGCCGGGGAGCAGTTTCATTGCAAATACATGAAATTTTGCTGAGTTTCCATTCCCATGCTGATTATAGAAATGGGACTCTGCAGCTTGCTTCTAATTAGAAAAACACACTGCACGGAACGTCAACAATTTTTAACATTAATAGTATGCCGACAGTGTCCTTTTGTCTTTCCTCATATCCTTTCTAGTGCCTGACACCTGAGAGCTTGGGATTCACCAGGCTATGGGAAGTAGGGCTCACCTTCCTCCAGTTTGACAGGCAAGCACTCCTCCCTCCCCATCAAAGTGGAAGTCACAGATTTGGAGAAAAAGAATATTAATTTCGTATAGCGGAAGGGGAGGATCATTACTATTCCAACACAGCTAAGGGTAAGTGCATTTGTTTCATGACTATAAACTTGGAAAATTCTAGTGCAGTAACATAAAACAGCTTAAATGGGTTCTGTGGCAAATCACAGGGTGCTCTCGTCCAGCTCCTCTTTCTGGAGTCAAGAGATTTTATCGTACGTTGAGAGGACAGCAAGCAGGAAATCCAATGATTTTCTAGATGCAACACTGAGCCTGAAGGTTCCAAAGTAGGAACCAGAGCTGAAGACTTGACATCTAACAGGTCTCTGAATGCCTTCCAGTGCCTGACAGAGCAGAAAGACTCTGTTCGTCCCAGGGAGCCTCTATTTACTTACCTTTCAAATGGGAATGCACACACCTGTATTAAGGGTTGTTAAAGAATGAGGATAACACAGTGCCTCTGTACTGCTTTGTAAGTGCGCATCCATCTAGCAGCTCTGGACTGGTCCAGTGGACCCTCTCCAGATTTCACACGCCCTGGATCTTTGTCCACCCTTTACTCTTTATAAAATATCTATCACAAAGCCACAGACGTATGTCCAAACTCAAGGATTCAAGTTTCTCTATCACTTTAGCCTGGCATGCAAATAAAGAGGGTAGAAAAAATCAAAATGAAAATGATATTAACAACCAGATGTAGGAAAGTTGCCTGCTATCCAGTTCAAATGGACAAAAGAGAGATATACCCCTACCGCACACACACACACACACACACACACACACACACTCTCTCTCTCTCTCTCTCTCTCTCTCTCTCTCTCTCACACACACACACACACACATGCACTGCTTAGGCCAAACAGGAACAGTGTGCAATGCAAAGGTACAACTTATTTTCATTCTGACAAAGCTGCTTTAATTTATAGTCTCATTAACACAGTGGTCTATATATGTGGACAGAAGGTTCCAGGCTATTAGAAAAGTTTAGATTACACTCTTCCTGGAAAAGTGACTGAGTATATCTGGAGGAAAAGTGAGTGCTGGATAGCAAAAGGGATGAACAGCTGAGGTGAAGTAAAAGAGCTTCAAAAGGTGCCACCTCCACCAGGTTATTCTTAAGCCAGGCCCCCACCCATGCTGAAAACCCTCAGTGAATACAGAAGTTGCCACCCCAAGGTGGGCAGGCCCTATCTCCCCAACCCACAAGAACAGGCTGTTTGTAAAATGTCCTTCCTAACAGTGTGGTACAGAATCATCTTCATGGAAGAAACCTGGGTTAGCCAGATGACAAAGGAGAACATACTCATGTGATAATATATGCCACCAACAGGATGGGACAAGAGGGAAATGCCACCTCTGTGGTCCTCCTCTCCAAACCCATAACCCAAGTCTCACCATCTTTAAAAAAATCCAAAACAATGGAGGCACATTCTACAGAGCATCTGATCAGTCCTCTTAAAACTAACAAGGTCATCAGAAGCAAGGAAAGTCTAAGAAGTAGTCATAGGCCAGAGGGTTCTGAGAAAAGTTGACAGCCAGATGCAAAATGGGATCCTGGATGGGATCCCAGAACAAAATGAATACGTAAAAGCTAAGAAAATTTAAATAAAATGTGGACACTAGTTTAACAATAACGTGTCTGTATTGGGCCATTCATTGATATAAATGGACTTTATTGATGTAAGACGTTAACAGTAAGGGGAACTAGGTAAAGGGTAGTTGGGAACTCTGTACTGTTTCTGCAACTGGTGTATAAACATAAAACTAGCCTAAAATGTGTACTACAAGGCAAAGCTGTAAGGGCTTCCCAAGGCCACTGAGAGTGCAGTTCAGGGAGACCTTCTGACTCTCCTGCTCTGGCCTCAGCTTCTCACCCAGGCTCCCCTCCTGTGAACCACATCTGCATGGTCTTCTGTGTTCCAGTGGCTTATGGCACTTTGGACTTGTGCTGTTGTCTGCCAAGAGCATCGCCGATCTTCCTTCTGTTCTCTCTGGTTTATATCTCCAAGTGTCCTTATGATCACTCAGCCTTGGCCTCTTCAGGAACAATTTCCAAGTATTAATTGGTCATTCTCAATACTTTCATAAATACCCTGTCCACAACCCCACCTACTTCTTCAGTGTATAATTGTCTCACACACATGCCTCGCAACTTCTCTGAACACCTGCAAAACTTATCTTCCTTTACCTTTTGCTTCTTGCCACTCAGCTCATCCCATAGCACAACAACGGTATTAAGTGTTTTTAGGATGCATGGATGAGTGGATGGATGGATGGATGGATGGATGCATGGATGGATGGATGGATGGAAGAGCAGATGGATGGTGGGATGGGTAAGTGGATGTTGGATAGATAGGTGGATGGAGAAATTATGTAGTGAATTATTCTATACTGATTGCATATAAATTACCGTGATGACTTTCTCCCAGAAGATTTTTTAAATATGTGAAGTCAGACATTCTACACACCCAGATCTTTGTCCATGAAGCCTGCAGCAAGTCTGCCTCACTTATTCACCTGTTTTCTGATGAGCACTGGACCTGCATGCCGATGCCTTATGGATGGTCTAAGTGGAGTCTAGTTTTCCTATTGGAGTCCATGTTCCTAATAATGAAACCCTTGTCTTCTCTATGTGATAAAATTTAGGGCAGGAAAGCACAAGTCAGTATCTGTGTTAGTGAAAGGACTATCTTTATTGTGGAATATGTATGGGTCAGAGTTGAGGGCCTGAGATAGGAGTGAAGACATATTTACTCCTTTGATTTACGGAACTCTGTGGTTACTAGTGTCCCCCTGGGGGCAAAAGCCTCCCTATCTTTGTCCTATAGTTTTTACCAAAGGCCATGGAAAGGTGGGCTTGGCAGTCATTCAGTGACTGCCTAGTGGATATGGGGCTTCCTTTAGGGGTTTCAGAATTATTTTCAGACTACGTAGTAGTGATGGCTGCGCACCACTGCAGGCAGACTGAATACTATTTACAGTAATTTTTTCTGATGCATATTTAATCAGAATTTTTATAAGAGCATTAAAATACAGGATCCCTTGTTAGACTTCAGGGAAGGGATGAAATGAGATAATAAAAAAAATTGTGTAGCACAGGGCATGACTCGCAGCAGAGGACCAAAGAATGTCTGCCTCTACAGAAATCCTAATCCTGCCCTTGGAGTGATGTAGGTGACAAGGATGTGTAAATCTGAAGAGTTCTGCTACATGGGCCATGGTGAATACAAACCCTCCCACCAGTAGATTTGAGAATACATGCTTCTATTGACCGAGTTCAATACACACAAAAACTAATATTCTTTGGCATATTCCTAAGTGTGGTTTTTGCTACCATATTATATAATCTATTGAAGGCTCATGGAGATCCATTTCCTTCCTACACATCAGAAGCTTGGACTGACAATGTTTCAGTGCTGCGTGAGGTGCCATAGCCCTGCAATCCCAGAACTCTGGCATTCTGAGTGAGCCGGATCCCAAGTTTAAGCCTATCTTGGGTAGCTCAACAATTTAGCAAAAATCCTGTTTGAAAAACAAACAAATATGCATATTCTGATTTGTAGGAAGGAAATGGATATATAATATATATAGCTGTGGCTTTGGGACTGGCTAAACACAAACAGCTCAAAATCATACTTCGTAATTGGCACAGCCATAGACCAAGATATGGGACTAGAATGCTTACAGTGAGCAGAGTGTTTATTAAAAGTAGTTAAGTGTGCTCGATTAATGGTGAGTTCATTTGGCTGGATTATAGCATTAGTGGAAGGTAGAAACATTTTAGATGCCATTCAGGCAGTCAATTTATTTTTAAGCACCAATTCTTCCTAAATACCTATTTTAGACTTGGGACAGAAGCATGACAACAAATGGCCCTTGCCCAAGAGAAGCTTTTCCAGTTTCCACGAGAGTATCCAACCATAATGTTACCGTACTTATTAGTTGGATCAATGCAAGAGAAAGGAAGAAAAGCATGAGCCCCAGCTGAGATAAGGATTGAAGAATGATCTTTCTCCAAGAATGAAGACTAAAATGTTCCCAAGAGAGAAGGTACATTCACCACCTCCTGCTGTGTCCCCATTGGTTACCTGGCAGGTTTACCAGGCCTTCTCACCCCTTGGCCACCCATTTCCTGCCCACCTGCTCAATGACACCTTGTCCAAGGCTCTGCAGTATCAGAGCTGACCCATTAGTCATGTAGTCCCTGCCCTCTTTGAAGAGGAAGATGAAGAAACACCCAGTATATGCAATGTCACTACAGAAGACCATTCCAAGCATTGATGCAGAGATGTCCAGGACACTGGCAAAGAGAGGAAAGCTGGCTGAGCAGGGACTGGGTTTTGTGGTCCCATTAGAAAAGTCTTGCCTGAGCACATAATCCTTAAATTAGCAGCTGCTGAACAAGAATAGGTTGAGGAAAGGAGATGCAAGAGGGCTGAGCAGAGCCCTTGAGACTCCAGAATGTCCCAGCATAAGGAGAAGGCTGAGCCGGTGGGCTAAGGAAGAGTAGGGCTTGGGGGAGGCCAGAGGGGATGCAGCTCTGCCTTCCTGTCAAAGGTCTCCCACCAACTCCGACACACAGGGTGACACGCATACTGCTAACAGCCAGGGGTGTTGAGGAAGCCTCCCCTTGCGTATCTTCCCTGCAGCTCCCAAGGGAGTGCTGTCCATTCCCACATCTTTGTTAGCATATGGCAGATTACTCTCCACCACTGGGGCTATCTCCCATCACAAGAAGGAGAATAATACAGACACTCAATGTCCTGTATTTCTGTGAAGTTCCAGGCTCCGTGCTATGCACTTTATCATCTACATAGGAAGGGCATATTGGTTTTACTTTTTTATTACTATTGCTGCCATTGCTAATATAATTGCTATTTTCCCATTATAAGGATAGGAAAACTGAGTCTCAGAGAGAGGATCCAAGTTGCTTTAAAGCAAAAGCAAAACCTCCCACGGATGGTCTGTGATCATCTATCTAAGCAAAGGATTCCGGCCTTTATCATTTGGTTATTGCCATTAGATATCACTTCTTACAAGTCATATTTGCTCTGTGCAAAACTTGTTCAGTGAAAAAACTACTGTGCAATGACTATGTTCTGGGCACACTCCTAGGTTTTGGGGACACAGAATGATGACAAGGAAGTCCTGGTTTTAAAGGGAAAGGCACATAAATGTCATTATAGAACAGGATCTATCCATTGTGCAAGGACCAATAAGCAGCCTGGATTTGGTGGGAGTGACAGATGTCCTGCATCATTCCACCCAGAGGAGGTGACTCCTGAGCAACAAACACAGGAAGAAACTTCCAGGAGAACAAATGAGAAAATGAAGACTATTACTGGAATGTAAAAATTTAAAAAAATGTATGGAAGTACCTGTGACTGTAATTGTTCATGAAACATTTAAAGCACTTTGGATAAAATAGGAGAAGAAAAGACCAAATTATAAAAGATCTGAGAAGCCAGTTTCAAATTCGAGACTTTCTTCTGAAGATAATGGGGTGCATGCATCCTTGTTTGCAAGGGGTTGCAGGGTACATTTCACACATAGCAAAGAACAAGCCTGTCAGACTTCACCAGTGGTTCTCCAAGTGTGGTTCTCAGATGAGCAGCATCAGTATCTCTTGGGAAATTGTTAGAATGCAAATTATTTGGTCCCACCCCAGACCTACTGAGTCGGAAATCCTGAGATTTTTAACAAGCCCTCCCGGGGATGTGGATGCGTGCTCAAGCCTAAGACCCACAGTCCTGCCCTGAATTCTGCAGACTTCTGCATGCGCTCCTCCTCTCTTGCATATGCCCCTCTCGTGCAGTGTCTACAGGCATTGTGTCACTCTGGCTTCCAACTCGAAAAGTTCGGCTGCTATTCTAGCTCCTCTCAGAGGTCAGATAAAATGTGCATAGGTTGTGTCATGCTCCCTTTCCACGGTAGCCTCTGAGCCCCCAAGGCCAAGGCAGACACATAATTCACTGCACACCCAACTCAGCTGGAGAAACTCTTATTTATTTGTTTGTTTGTTTGTTTGTTTTTGAATGTATTTAGTACAGGGTCTATAGGGTCTCAATACACAGATTGGACTTGTAGTGATTCTCCTGTTTTCAGCCTCCTAAGCACTGGGATTACAGACGTGCACCACCATGCCCAGTCTCAGTCGCCAGCTCAGCATGCCCTGGGGGCAGGGCCAGTACTGCAGGCCAGGAATTGAACCCAGGTCCCTGAGCCTGCTTATGCAGGTGCTTTAATTTGCTGAGCTACTTGGCCAGCCCCGAAACTTTGCCTCTTGGTGTGTCTGTTTGGTGTGCAGAACAGCAAGCTTTCCCTGTCTCCTTCACCGCCTGCCCAGTTGTTCCAGCGGCCAGGTAATAGAGGCTGCTCAGGAACTCACACTGCTGCTTGCAAACTATCATGTCCTTAGAGCTGGCTGAGGGCATTCCTGAGGAGGTGAATTAACAGGAAAATAGGCCCAGCTTGATAGCCTGGGCCCATGGTGCCCCAGAGCTGGGTGTTAAGTGGTACCTGGTCCTCCCCTCTAATCACCTCTTGTTAGCTACAACTATAGGCAAATTGCTAGCGAGGATTAAGTGGGGAGATGATGCCAGGATCACTGTCAAAAAGAAAAAAGACTCAATTTGTAGCGCAATCATGACTCTGTAATCACTTCTTGAGGAGCTCTTTTTGGCTCTGCTCGCCTAGTGAAGGTGTGGACCCAGCCCAGGCTCAGGTGGGCCTACAGCGCATGCGCCTTTGTCTCCGGCATATTAAAATGATTACTCCCTAAATGAGATAAGCCTAGCTATTAACAGGGCTTTGCCTCTACGGGTCTCTCCCGACATCCAAGGCCCAGATGCCGCTGTGAACAAATGAACACGGATGTGCATAAACAATTGATCTGAGCTTATGAATAGAACACATTTCTCTAAACACATAGGGGAAGCTGGGAAGAGGCTTTACCAGGGAGCAAAGACCCCTTTCATTTACCTCTGTGTGTACAGTGCCTGCCGCAAATAGAAACAAAGTAACAGGGCAGTATTTTAAGAAGAGCTCTTCAATACAGTGTTTGGGAGGTGGGTGCTGAAAAGGGATGCTGTCTTGTACCAACTCAGGAGAAAGTATTTTTTAAAGGGGGAAGAGGTCTTCTCTTTTCTAATTGTTAGGAGCTTTTGCCCAGGTGGACTAGTATCTGCTTTCAAAGCTCATTCTCAGAGCATAAAAATATCATTATTTTTGGACATGTCTCTGGAGAAGTTTGGTAATAGGATCAATGAGAGGAAACAATGTTATTTCAGGAAAAAAAAGAAAAACCATTTTGGGTTGGGGAGATAGCTCAGTGATCTAAACACCTTACTAGCAAGGACTTGGGTTCAATTCCTGATTCCACGTGCCATATTGGCCCTGGAATCCCGGGCACATGGCGCCCACTGGAACTGGGTGTGGTGGTGCACGCCTGTAATCCCAGCCCTGGAAAGGCTGAGACAGGAGGATCACTGTGAGTCTGAGCTGCATAGAAAAACCCTGTACCAACTAAGTAAGCAAGGTAAATAAAAGATATTAAAAAATGAAAGAAAGAAAGGCATTCCACAACTTCGAAATAAAGGAGAGGCACAAAAAGAAGGTGTTATTTAAAGCAGCAGCATGATTCATTCAGATATAAATGTAGCTGTAAGTCCTTCTAAGAAAGGTGCCTTGCCTCTGAAATTCTTAAGTAAAAGAGGTTTTGAGGAAGTTTCTCAGTGCATACTGTCAAGGGAGTAAAGGGAAGAAAAAAGGGGATAGGAGAGGAGGGGATAGGAGAGGAGGGGAGAACGGAAAGAAAAGGGAGGAAGAGAAGTCAAGATGACACCAGTCAGCAAAAGTCAATCGTTATCCAATAAACACCAGTTTTTTTAATAAAACATCATTGTGTTAAAAGAAAAGAAAAAAAAAACTCTCCTTAAAGCTGTATTTTCTAAATAAGCATTAAGCAAGGTTGGAATTTTAGCAAGCTGCAGAAAAAGGCTCTTTAAGACATAATTTCTACATTCTTTCTAAATGTCCGAATGAGATCATTTCTCCATGGCACATACACTTGCCGTGAACAAAAATGAAAACTCAAAATCAGTACTCCAGATGCTCAGCACATGAAGAATTCCTAAAACCTCTTTAATTTTTGGTTTCAAAATAATCATCACAGAAGACTATACTGTCTTTGTGCCATCTTAATTTCAAATAATATTCCTCTTTGCACCTAAACTTCCAAGAATCCTCTTACTACTGGAGCCTCATTTTTTCTACGTCCTTCTCCAATTTTACCTCGCCAGTGATGACTAGGTCCAAATAATAGCCATTATTCTCAGAGAAAAACTTGAAATCTGAAAAAAAAAATTAATTGGAGATTCAGGGTGGTAATCTGGTTGCTCTAACCCCATTTATCTGGTTTTCTCCTGGCAAGCTAGAGTGTCATCATCTCCTCCCTTCCTTGTGTACCTTCTTCTCTGTATTATGCTGTGTGCGTACAGATAGAATGGACACACGGTCGCTACGTGCCTGTGGCTGGCCATGATGCAAATACGGCTGTGATCGGCAAGCTTCTATTCAATAAAACAGAGTCAAGTGTAAATAACATTGTTAAAATATCTAGGTGCTTTTCTCTCTCTCTCTCTCTCTCTCTCTCTCTCTCTCTCTCTCTCTCTCTCTCTCTCTCTCTGTGTGTGTGTTTACTTTCCAAATAAAAAGGCAAAAATCTGATGTCCCTACTACAAGAGTCCCTATATCACAGTATAATTCTTTTCCCTCAAAATTCACTACTAAGAATCTTAAAAGTGCTTTTAAAAAGATCTAACACAGAGAAACACACACACACACACACACACACACACACACACACACACCCCAAGGCAAAAAGATAATCAGCTTGGAAGATTTTTCTTGCTTTGTGCCTATTTTACCTACAGAGAAACATTAATGTCCATTGTAAAATGTCTTCAATTCTCGGTCCTATTAGCTGTTTGGTGCTTCCAGAAAATTTTTAAAATGATGGGCTTCTTGGAAATAAACTCAAGGTTTCCTTCAGAGAAATGGGCTCATTGCCAACAGCAGCTGTTGTAAACAAAGCATGTCATTCCCCTGCCTTTCTGCTATATGATGGTGTGAATTTCAGAAGGGAGAAGTTTGAAGTGGCAGAAAGAGTACTCCAAACCGCTGAGGAGACCCCAGGCTGGGCTGAGCAAGGTGGGCAGGAAGTGGCCCTGCCTGCTTTTCTGTTCCTTGTACATCAAGGAGACCAAAGCAGGCCAGCGAATCAGAACCCAGAGTCCTTCATATCACGTGCAGGATACAAAAAGCACAAGCCGCCACTACAAGTGTCTATCTGTGCCCACGATCAGCACGAGATGCTCCTTCCAAAGGGCTTGAAGTCGTGCCTGGTGAACTGAGGACAGGCAGTGACAGAAGTTTCCATGCAAAGTGTCCCCAGCTTGCAAAGTGCTCTGAAGCCCTCCCAAATGCGCCTTCATAATCTCTTTCTCTGTCTCTCTCTGTCTCTGTCTCTGCCTCATCTCCTCTCTCTCTCTCTCCCTCCCTCTCTCTCTCTCTCTCTCTCTCTGACTCTTTCTCGCTTGCAGTTTTACTCTTTCTGCCTCTCCATGCACTAGCATGAGTGAGAGGCACTGTAATTAGTAAACTAAGAACTACTATACATCTCTATGTGGCAGCTGGGGTTGGAGCGGAGGCAGTCACTCGGGAAACTGATCTTGCTTTTCAGGGCACTCCTAAGAGAAGGCCAAGTCTGCTCTGAAAACACAGCAGGGCTCGGACGCCAGGTGACCACGCATTCACTCACACCTGTGCTCATACTCCTTCTCTCTCTCACTCTCCTCTCCCACCTGCTTTCAGACAGAAACCCCAGTGGGAAGAGGCAAACTCACCACAGGTGTGCATCCAGCAGCACGAGGTGGGGTGGCCAGGCATCAGTGCAAGGTGCTAGCGGTTAGCTCCATGGGCAAGAAGACGGGCCACTTGAGGGGAAAAGAGGGATGCAGGGGCTTTGCAAAAGGCAACGAGAAAAGAAGCAGGAGGAAAAGCATCAGGAATATGTGCAAAGAAAAAAAAATAAGGCAAAGGGGATGGGAAATTAATAATCCAACAAGCAGGTTCCCTGCGTGTTATTAATCACACTGCCTCGCCAAGCCGCAGAGGAGCCCGGAGCAGCACATGGAAGGGGAGGGCTTTGCACACCATTGGTTGCCTCTCCACACTCCTATACATTGCAGCCAATCCTCCCTGTGCCTTAAGGTACAGATATATCTGGGCTGCAGCTGCAAACCTCTGGAAGATGAAAAATCGTGCTCTGTGAGTAAGGTACTGCTCCGTCCAGTTAATGCACTATAAACTTTATTTGAGCTGACTTCTCATTTGGTCCCCCTGTGACAGGGTCAGGGAGCGCAAGCAATTCCACCCCAAATCATGCCATAATCGAATTGCTGCCTATTTCCCGAACCTATAATGAAAAAGGCAACCGAAATAATGCAGGTAATGTTGGCGGCCTCCCTTGCCTGTCGGACATTATTACCTCCGATTGCTTGCCACCATTTCCCCGTGCTCTAACAATGAATATATTTCACAGCTCACTTGCTCTCCTGTGTGGGTGGCATGGTATAGACACCTACATGATAGGAAAAGAAATCTAAAACAATGAGGCGGCTTCTGAGTGCCGTGCCTAGCGGTAGCAGAGTTAGCCAAGTGCCACACACACACACACACACACACACACACACACACACACACAGACCCAACACGCTGGAAGGGAGAGGGTGCAGTCCACCGACACAGGCTCAACTAACACCAGCTCGATTTCTCTTTGTCTCTTTAAGCCCCAGCTTCATCACCTACAGCATAATAACTGGGAGTGTGGCTCCTCTATCACTCAGATGCTCAGATAGTTTTTATACTATTTTCTCCTCCTGCACAAAACGAGACAGATATAGCTTTAGGGACTGGGTATAAGATAAAATAACATGCCTACACACTCTACCTGAAAATGTCTTTAGAGTACTCATTTCTTTCTTGAAAAGGTTTAGAAAAATCAACACTCTCTATTTGCATGCCCTTAAAAAACATAATTCCACGTCCCGTGATATTTTGCTTCTCCAAGTGCTGATGGCAGCAGAGTGCAACAGAACAGAAACTCAGAGGCAAAAGGTACAATGTGGAGTCGTTCTTTGTACCACTGCCCTTTTGTGGCGGCCACCTCCAGGCCAGTGGGGATGCGCATTTAACATCCTGTGTATCTGCAGCTTCTGGAAGCCGTGACTGATGGAGCACTCCACAGGATTCCAGCACTATCTTTTATTTTTCCAACTAGTAGGTTCAGTTCACTCCTGAGCAGTGACTTTAAAATTGTTAGACATCAAATCTCACTGCAGAAAACTTGGCTGTGCCTAAGAAATATTGTTGTTGCCTAAACCATTATCACTAAAAACCTGGGCTGCACTTCAACCTTGAAAATCTGTATGTTTATAGATCTACAGGTATGGACAGCGATTTCCTTGAAAGGATCCATTAAGGTGGAGAGAGACACTCACTACAAATATGTGTAGTTTATGAATCATGAACAGGCGGCACTGAAAATCAGAAGCAATGAGTATCCAAGAGCAGTCTTTCCTAGTGTGTCAGCTACAATACGCAACTCTCTCTTCTGTCTCTTCTTCGTTTGTCTTCTTTTTCTTTTAAATATAGGAACTATGCTCTGTGATTTTTATTATATACAATTTTCCTGGTCAATAAAATCACCATCCTTGCCTTGGTCCTGACTTTTAATAGGAAAAAAAAAAAAAAACAGCTATAGGAACCACACAGCTGTAAAATCAGGTGAGGGTACTGCGAGGCGGGTGTGGAACTCCTCAGTGGAAATCACTACACTTTCTTTTTCTAGGAAGGTCCCGCTGAAGGCAAGGGCAGGACCACATTTTTTAAAAAGATGCATAGTTTCAAGAGAATATGCTGACATACACAAAGAATAATTCTTTAAAATACTGAGCACTATGGGCTATAGAGGACAGATCTTATAAGGAAAAAATCAATATAAAGAAAAAATACTCTAGATGTGATTGAAGTCATACATTTGTACATGACTTCTGCTATATGCCCAATTACTGCTATTTATCAAAGAGCAGACAACATTGAAACTGGCAGCATGAAAAACAAATTTTACTAAGTCAGAGGGAAGAAGATCATCAGAAAGAAAAGGAAAAAAAAGATACAAATAATAAATAATTCAATATTCTCGAAGAAAGCTCTTGCAGAAAAGGCCTGGCTGATTCAAACATCAGAGATGCGTCTGACAAGAGACGTATCGATTTAGACAATTCTATCATCATTATTCCAGCCGGAGTCCTTCACAAAAGCTGCTCTCTTTGGTCCTGTTTTTATTGCTGTAACTACCACCCTCCTTCTTATACCTCGATCTCTTTGAACTGGTATTCATTACAGCTTAAATCTTAAGCCTAAGCATAAGATGATAAACAGATTCCCTGCCTCATGTTTGGAGGACACAAGGGCTTAGCTTCCTTAAAATCTAATAGGATGAGAGGCTATTTACAATCTGCTAAAGATTTCTGCACTCTATGGAGTAGGGCATGTGCCTATCTGTATAATTAGCCAAGGCCGAGCAGCTAGAATCAAGGGAGACTGTAGATCCCAAGCAAACATTACTCACGTGTAACAAAGAGTTGTCAAAAGCTGAGAAGGAAAGTGGACCACAAAAGTACCCTTATCCTTTAAAGACTATGAAAGGAAATACATTCTTTCCTGCAAAGTAGGCCCCAAAACTATTGTTTGCTCTTCCAATCAAATTAATACAAAGAAAAAATACAACAGAAAGAAAAGAAATTCAGAAGGAAAGAAGAAAAAAAAGAAGGAAAGAAGAAAGGGAAGGATGGAGGAAGAGGAGAAGGAAGGGGGAAGGAAAGAGGAAGGATGGAGGGCTGGATCATTTGAGGTCAGTTCAGATCACTAAAATACAGTGGTATAATTAGTAGAGAGGAAAAAAAACAGGGCGGCATTAAGCATCTGCAAAAAGCAGGACTATTTCTTCAGTGTTCGATGTGTTAATTACAAGTGGATAGGAGGTGCCGTGGAAAATTAACAGTCTTGCAAAGGCGTGAGAGGTAAATAGAGAAAGCAGGAGCTGCAGGAGGGTCGGGAGAGCAAGTCAGTTTTGAAGAAAGATAAAAGAACTGTCATGTCCATGGTGCTCTGGAGAGGGGAAAGGGCAGTGGGCCCTGTTATCATCAGTTAATTAGGCAGGAGGTCCACGCTTGCATACTCTGCACCATTTGCCATGGTAATCAGATGTATTATTCAAATGTGCAGACAGAGGAAAGCCATGGTGGGCCTGACAATCTGCCCACTCCAAGGTGCTGGGTGCACTGAGCCAAGGAGCTCTGCCCACCACATGCACAAGCGAGGTCTGGACATCTTTCTTAGCTTCAGATGAGTGCGTGGGGAAGGCACTCCTGAAATTCAGCACCTCCAGGCTGAGGCTGCTGCCCAGCTAAGGTGAGAGCGATTGAGGACAAAATCGGAGAGACCATACAGGTAGTGGGTGCCACAGAACAGCCAATGAGGGGAGACACGAGGCAGGGCTTATCTTGGCTATTGACTGGGCTCAGGAAGATTCACTGGTCTGCTTTACAGACAGCAAATAGGAACAGAGTGAACAGAAGAGGGAGGAAGGAAGGGAGAGAGGTAGGGAGGGAAAGAGAGACAGACAGACAGAGACACAGAGACAGAGACAAAGAGAGAGACAGAGAGAGACACTGAGAAAGAGACACAGAGAGAATATGAGAGAGAATGCGAGAGAGAATATGATTGGGAATACAAAATAAAAGGTCTAGAGTAGACAACAGCAACATCGCCTTTTTCTGAGTCTGCAAGAATAGGAAGATGAAAGCTCCGCAATTCTAAACTTAGAGGTTGTGTGGCAAGGCACAGTTAAGCCCGAAGCTTCCTTGCTCTTCCACACCCAGCAGTCACTGACAACTTACAGGCAGTGATTTCACAACTCACACATGATCATGATGGCCAAAGAGGTGCTTGCCACAGAGGCCTCTTCCACAGGGGTCCTCATCACCACCTGAGGCTTGACTCATGCCAGAGGGACAGTGGGCATTGCATGTGCTGAGCTGCTCGGGACACGATGGGCATGGATAGGAGCCAAGGGTCTTGGACATGCATGCAACATTTCAGGAGACACTGAAGCCGTGGAAGCTGGACAGGAAGCCTCCACCCAACCCCAAGCAGCACACAATTCTACTGGGGATGTCCTGGAAGAACATCTTTAAGTGGCAAATTTGTTGCACAAATTACTTTTCATCAGTATGAGGTAAAGAGCCTCTAGGGTAGAAATTATGGGTCCTTGGTAGTCAAAGGTTTTGCAGTAATAGATTCAACTAATTCCTGGTAGAAAATTCTTGGAGATAAATGGTGCCTGTTCTGAACAGGCAATTTTTTTTCTCCTTGTCATTATTCCCTAAACAATATAGTATAGCACCTATTTACATGACATTTACATTGCTTTAGGTATTATAAGTAATCTAGACGTGATTTGAGTCATACATGAGGTTATGCATATGATATATGCAAATGCTAGGCCATTTTATAAGAGAAAACAAACATTTCTGCACTTTGTGATTGGCATGGGAGGGGGGGCCCTGGAACTCAATCCTCCATGTTATTGAGAGGAGATTACCATGATCAGCCATTGATTCCTTAGGCTTGTTGTGGACAATGGGCTTGGCTAACCTATAGCAAAGACAAATTTAGGGATGGGTAGAGAAAGCCATAGGAAATGACTCGGCTTCCAGTGCCCAAATATCAGTAAGAATCTCATGGAGAACTCCTCCACTAAGACCTTTGGTGGCTTCTCAGAATTGGAGAGGTGGTTGTGGGGTGATGTCAGTGCACCTAACTTAGAGACTGTCAATGTAATAAACCAGCAGAACAAGGGACATGAGAGATGACAGCACAGCAAGCACAGGGCAAGACGCACACAGACACAGAGGTCTCGCTCTGGGTTGATCAGTAACTACACCGGGTTGCAGAGGAGCGAGGAGAGTGCAAGTTGTCCACGCATTTCTCACGTCATTCCCAACTTGACAACAGTTTAGATGTGGAGGAAGGCTCACCTGAGGTGGGGAGAGGGAGGTGGTGGTTGTCACCTTGGTAAGCCTAAGCTCCTGGGACTGGGAGTGTCCAGGGCAACAACTGTGGTGGCTGGCACAGCAAACAACACAGGTATAAATATGCACAGGAAGGAATGCATGCGGAACTGGGGAACTCGAGTAAGTTGGAATGAACCACATCCAGATCCACTTCCTGCTTAGGCTGTGTAGGACAGAGAAGCAAGATTTCACCACTGAGGAGGATGGGTCAGTGAGGAGAGTGTGGGGTCATTTACTCCTGTTAGTTCTTACAACTGGACATCATCTAGCAAATATCCCAAACATGAGGAAAAAGTTGTAAGACGAATTCCAGCTTTGGAGCCATCCCGGGTTCCTTACTTTTCAATCATGATTCTTTGCATAGATTACTTCTATAGGCCCTTATAATCTGCTATAAAATGTAGATAATAGTAATGCCTCCTCCAAAGTTGGCTGTGGGGCTCAATGAGGTAATACATGTTATTTGCCTAGAACCGTTCCTGGTGTTTAGTAGTGTTTTGCTGCATGATAATTATTATCATAAGCATCACCAATATCATGGGTGTTGCCCACAGACAGTTTCTCAATAGGTCTGGGTAAATGGAAGCATGCTTCTGGACTGAATATGTGTACACTGTCCTCAGGATTGCCTGAGTCTCAAAAATGAGTGGAGATGGTAAAATCTAAGCTGTGTCACTGACCAAGATGATGTCTTCAGCTTGGGAGTCCCACCCTGGAGTCCCCAGGCCCTATTCTGCTCTCTGTGACCTCACACAGGTTATTTCTCTAGCTCCTGGCCCCAAAATGCTGTCCTCCACTTCCACCATGACCCAAACAAACTCACTTAGAACCCACCCTGTGTTCTGCACGTCCTCCCACTGCAGAGTAGATCTGGTTCTTATACGGCCTTTCTTCCTCCTGATGATCAGCAAGGGTCTGAGGTGACTCCCGGGCACTCAATCACATCAGTTAAGCACCACTGGGAGGAACAGTGAGGAATAAAAGTCTCCATTCTGATCAAATTAGTTGGACACAGATCAATAGAAAGCTCTGGTGTGTCCGTAGGCTTGGAGTCTGTAGATTCCGAGCACAGAGTCATCTGAGAGACGGAGAAAAGGAGAGTGAGGGGAGAAATAATATCTGTTTCCTTGGCAGAGAGATTTCCTTTTATTGAATCTGTCACTTCCCATTTCAGTTAACAAACTGCTGAACGGAGCTCATCGTCGGGCAAATATTACAGCTCCCAGGAATACAAAGTGTGAGCAATTGTTCCAGATTGGAGCTTTTTTAGAAAAGGATGGGTGTGGCCAGAAAGGAGAGAGCCAGGGATTTTGCATGCTACTGGGGAAGCCCAGCTTTGTGAAGAGGTGGCCTGGGAAGGAGGAGAGGTGACATCTTGAGTTTTGCTTTGCCCCCCTCCCCCTAGACTACAACCAGCCTAAGACTCTTAGCAAGTGTTGCTGTTCCCAAAGCTGTTGCAGGGAGCCCATAAAAAGGACAGTTGTGTTTTTCTCAGGAGAGCATGCTAAATTTGGACTTGAATAATTTTGGAAAGAAGGGTCTTGGAAGATTTTTTTTTTAATTTGCTACTGCTTTCTTCTACCTTTCTGAACTGGAGATGTAACACAGTCATAGCTGGATAAACAAGAAATGGAAGCCCCCTTTTTCCTCTCAAGAGTCAGCTAGTCATGGTCCTTGGTGGAGAGCTGTGTTTTTCTGAGAGAGAACGGAGAACACACCAATGGAGAGCTATCATGTTCTTAATGATGGCAGGTATTTTATTTGCTTTAGTATGTCACCAAATCCAAAGAGCGAAAAAAAGGTTTCAAACCAGAGCCTGCCTTTACTCCACAAGCCCATTCTGCTGTTTCTGTGATCTTTGTCTGCGATGGCTGTCAGCTTCGTGTGCTCTGGCTCACAGTTCATGCCGCATCTACATTCAGCACCGGACAGCCAGCTGCTTAGCAGCCAGAGCATACCTGTTTATTCTGGATTACAACGCCAGCCAGTGGTACCTGAGGTTAGGTGTATGTCCTATTCACCCCAAAAAACTGCAAAATCTCCGGTATACAGCTTCTGCTGTCAAGGCATTTGAATGTATATTCGGATTCGGAAATCACACGTTGTGGCAATATTACAAATATGAAAAAATGGTAACAAAAGATTTGCCTCTTACCAGGATTAAGGCAAAATGTTTGGTGCAACTGAGGACCTGGAAAATGAATGATGTCTGACTCATTCTGTGTTTAGAAGCTGAGTGACGTGGCTGAAAGAGCCAGAGTAATCAGGCAAGCCGCCTTTGTAAGACATTCTTCCTTCATAACATGGGACGACAGGCACTCCCTTGAAGAGTTTGTATGGGCATGAGGAATAATATTTGGAAACTGCTTGTTATCCTAATGGAATTAGACCTTCCACAAGGTCTACTATATGATTGGTACATCAAAGCTTCCCATAAGAAAACTCACTAAAATGACAAGAAATCTCTGTTGAAGCGTAAGTCTTACATTGCAGAGCCAAATCTGAAATGAAATTCCCATACTGTTTAGTGTTTCCCCTCTCATGGCGTCTTCTCAGATTACTCCATCTCCCGTCTTGTCAACCCCTTTTCGCTCCCTTGTGTTCCCCCTCATGACCTGGCTGTTCTTCCCACATGTACTCCTGTGTGCTCATGTTGTGTTCTGCGGGTCAGCTCCTTGGGGCAGAGGGCTTTCCATGAGCCTCTGAATAATCGAGTGAGGTGTGGGTAGACTGGCTGTGGACCACCTGAAATGGGACAGCCGGGGTGTCTGTGATGTGAGGCGCACATTCCCCACACACCCTCAGACTTGAAGATCACCCAGAGGGAGCATCTGGGACTTGTTTCCACTCACAAAGTAGGTGACTATGGCCAGCACCACCTGAGAATCACTTTCTGGAGGTAGCAAAGTAATGATACTGCACTGCTGCAACAGGCCAACCTTATGTACATCCACACAGGGAAAATCCGAATTATTCCTCATAAAAGCAGAAGAGATACGCACAAATATCCCCACCGTACACGCCCATGGGTTTTATAACTTGTGCCTGAAGTCATCTGATGATTACTAAACAATAGAGCAGACCATGGGACTCAGCTCCACCCAGCCAGGGAAAATCTGAATTATTCCTCATAAAAGCAGAAGAGATACGCACAAATATCCCCACCGTACACGCCCATGGGTTTTATAACTTGTGCCTGAAGTCATCTGATGATTACTAAACAATAGAGCAGACCATGGGACTCAGCTCCACCCAGCCACCCATACTACATCGGGCAAGCTAAGCCTTGGACTCCCTAATCCCAGTATTCCCTAGGCCTCATATGAATTCTATCCACTTACTTTTTAAGCATCGTTGTTCTCTTTTTAATCTTTTTCACTCTTGAATTTCACACTCATAGAACAATATTTGTGGAGCTGTATTTTGTATTATAGACAATTAACGTATGAGGAGATACAGGGCCCCAAATATAGTGCTGTCAGAAAGCACAGCATCCATGGAACAATGCAGAAGACCCCACAGAAGGAGAGCTTCCTGGTGTGCTCCGCAGGCCAGCAGCATTCTTTCCTGAGAAACACACACTTCCAGGGCTCCCTCCCACAACCATTGAACAGGAGTTCTGGGGTGAGGGAATGACATTCCAGTTTTTACCTGTTCTCCAGTGAAGTATGGGACCCATGGCTAAAGAGGAAATGTAAGAAAGGACAGGATAGCAGGACGGGAAGAATTTCCAGGGAAGAGAAAGGGTTTAGGGGTTAAGATTCATACTGAGGCAAGGAAGAGTCATTGGAGTGGTGGGGGCAGAGTAAGGATGGAATGAGCCTTTGTCCTGGGAAACATGGATGCTAAGCAGTTCATCAGGGATGCCTGTGCTCTCTGTTGTACTGCCTGCAGTTGTTTCCCCACTGAAAACTTTATTCTGTGGCACAATCTATTGGGGAGAAAATGACTGAAAGCAATCCACACAAATCTGTTGATGCTGTCTACAAAAACATTTTTAGTATTAAAATTAATACTACAAAATTCTAAAAGAGGATACTTCACTACATAAGAATATCTTAAATCTGCAAGTATTTATTTGATACTTTTGCACATGCTAATGGTTTTGCCCTTTTAAAAAATAAACATTAGCTGGGCATGGTGGTTCTCATAATCGCAGCACTTGGGAGGCTGAGGTAGGAAGATTTTGGGGCATCAGAGACCAGTCTGGATTATAAAGTAAAACCCTGTTTCAAAAAGTAAAAACAAACCAAAAAACAAAAAAAAAAAAAAAAAACAAAAAAAAACAAACCCCCACCTGCCAAGGGCATGCTGACCCAGCCACCAAGTTTGGGTGTGGTGGCAGATGCCTGTAATCCCAGTGGTGGGGAGGCTGAAACAGGAGGATTACTATGAGTCCAAGCTACATAGTGAGACCCTGTGCCAAACACTTAAAAAAATCACAAAAAAAAAAAAAAAGAGAGAGAGAGAGAGAAGCTTTTTAGTTTTAGAATAGTTTTAAATTATCAAAATGATGGGAAGGCAGTATAAAGAGTGATAAAGAATGCAACCACAATGACACCTAAATTTTCCCACTGCTAGCATCTCACAGCAGTTGTACTGAGGCCTCAGCAGAGCCCATGCTCTGCTCAGATGTCCTCAGCTTCCACCTCCTGTTCTTCTGGGGCTCCATGGGCTTTCGCAGGACACCGCTCCACATGGAGGGGCTTCGACCCCTTCAGCTCCTCTTCCCCTGTGCAGCCCCCCACCTCTCTCTGCCTTCCATTAGCTCAGCAGCACCCTGCTCTGGCATCATGGGCTTGGGGAAGGATACAACACTTCCTGCCTTCTCCGGTCCTATTTTCTGATTCTGAGCTTTTGTCGTCTTTGTCAGGACCCCTAGGCCCTTGTTTCTTCTCTGAAAAGGTGGAATGAAGTTCAGAGGGGAAAGATTTTGAGATCAGAACTCTGTAAGTTACCAGGAAAATTGATGTGGGGTTTTAGCTAAGTGATTTGAATGTGGCCTCACTGTCCTTGCTTCCCACAAGACCCTCAAGGTGAAGCTGCCCGATGACCAATCTTGGAATTCCAATTCGAAGGCTATTAGTCTACCTTTAGTTGGCTAGCATAGATCTCTGAGGACCATTAGTTCTGCTCAGAAGTGGGTGGCTTGGACATAAAGTATTTTTAAACAAACAAACAAACAAACAAACAAACACCCTCCTGTTCTTTAAGCTTGACAAAAGTGCAGCATCATCCGTGCAAAGTGTGAACATCTGTCTAAAACTGTTATCCAACTGACAGAGCAGGCTAGAGCTTAATAACAACAGACTGCAGTCTTCATCCCTTGGGTTTTAATCCCACTTTCACTACTTAGTGGCCTGAGGCAGATTATCTCCATAGCCCCGGGTCCTCATTATCAAAACAGAGTTAATGCCAGGATCTCCCATAGAGAAACTTTGGGTCTAATAAGCCAATCAATGCATATCGATCAATGTTATGATCCAGCACTGTGCCATGCTTTAGCAGCCTCTCCATGCAGATTAAGTATTATTTTTACAATGATTAATTTGAACTGTATGAAAAAAGAAATTGTACAGGTTAACGACTGCCAGATGCCGGTCACATCATATGGTCCAGTCTAATATCACCATCCTCATCACTGAAGATACCAACAGAGATGAAGCTTGGGCTGTAAGTGAGGCCACTCAGAAAGGGGAGGTGGCCAGCAGTGCCCAGTCTGGCTGCACTGATAAAGTCCCTGCTCCCCCCTCCTTTCCAACAGTCTCCTTGGAGCAGACTCCTCCTCCTCCTCCCATTTAAGACATCACCGAGACTCCATTTCTCCACACTTCATTTTCCTCATTGCCCGGCCTCTGCCGTATCAAAGCAATGGGACTAAAGAGAAATTTCACAGCTCCCGACCTTCCACAAGAAATGCCTAGGAGCAAAGAATGAATGAAACATGATGAAATTTCATGAATTTTTCTAGAAAATCTAACTTTCAATGAAATTGAGGAGGAGAGGGTCAAGGGAACAGCCAGGAATAGAAGACCTGACCTGTGGTGATTGGATTACATTCCAGGCCCTGCAATTCCTTATTAAGACCATCCAAATGAATGTCATATATATTATGCACACATCCATATTCAGTGCTCAAGTGCACACAGAGCTACACGGCTAAGGAGAGTGCAAAGTAACGGAATCACAAAACAATTGGCAATAGTTTTAGACACAATAGTGGTCCGAAGGAGTCTTCTGTTGTTTTCTCTGTTTTCTGCATTCAACAACAATGGGGAAGGGGAAAAGAAATGTCACTCTCTAACCACTAAAAATAAATACTTGTGTTCTACTCTGTTGTCTCCACAATGAATAAAACAGGCACGCGGGTATATAATATCAATTCACAGGGCTCTTTCTGCTCCAGTGAACTGTTACTGAACGGTTCAGAACAAAGCTACAGGCAGATCGGACGAAGCCTTCTAACAGAGTTGACATTAGGCTCAGCCTGATAAGACCACATCAGAGAGCCTCTCATTCTCCAGCCCCTGTGATCACGGCAGCCGAGATGGAGAGGTGCTCTGGCTCACAGAACCTGATCACAGGCCAGCTCCGTGGAGCTGGCTCACAGCGCAGCTCAGGGGCACCAAGCAGAGGCTGAGGAGGGCAAGCTGATGACTGCAGTATGTTGAGACATGCAGAGAAGCCTGTCCCAGGAAGAAGGAGCTGGAGGACTACAAGCAAGGGGAGCCCTCCAGACGATGAAGGAAGTCTGTCAGCAAGAACAGCATGCGAGCCCCAAAGAAGGATGCCGAAGAGTTGCAACCTATCTCCTTTGGAGCAAGTGTGCACAACCAGGGAGTCCTGTGGCTGTCAGACCTCAGGCACACCTGGCAAGGCCCAAAGACACCTCTGGTTGTTACCAAAACAACCAAACCTGGTTGGACAGAGAGTTGCTACTGGCTTTGAGTTGGAAGAAAACAGAGATGCTACTGAACATTTTGTAATGCACAGGACAGTGCCTGAAATGTCAACGGGGAAGCGCTCTGCTCTAGGAAATAGTAACTTTGGTTATCCATCTAGACAGAGAGAAAGCCTTATTAAATTAGATTATCAACACAGTTATCATCAACAGTTATCACCATACCCAGGACAATCAATGAGCAGTTGGAAGAAGTAAAGTTGTCAGGAATTAGCTGCTGCTCCACATGAAGATCAAACACACCATTGTAATTTCAGGGTATTTATGGGATATGTCTAGAGATGGACTGCTCACTCCCATTCATCTCAATGCAGTGACAGATTTGAATGGTTTACTTGGCTCTCAGAAAATACATTCAACTTTCTTTCTTTCTTTTTTTTTTAAATTCCAAAATGAGTACCATCCCCATGTTAAAATCTCCTCTGCTCGGGCTGTCATCTACAAGTTACCGCAGCAAGACACAATTTATCTCACTGAACATTGCAGAAGAGGTATGGAATCCAAACAAGTTGAACGCCTGTCTCAGTTAACTCGAGACTGTTATTGTTTGTGGTAAGGTCATTAATAGAGGAATATTGCACATATTGTAATCCAAAGAACGCACACATTCTGATAGCCAATGAGTCCAGAGGGTGATATGTTCAGGTTAATCCAACATTCTATACCACCACTAGGAAGTGTCACTAGTGTACAGTTGTCTAAAGCAAGGGATTCCAAAGACTTTCCTGTTCAGGGTGAGAGTCTTGATATTTCAGGCATTCTATATTATGTTGCAGTTATTCAACTCAGCCCTTGTAACATGAAAGTAGTCAATGATGTTTTCTAAACAAATGTGCAGGGCTGTGTTCCAGTCAAGCGGTGTTTAGGAAAACAGTCTTGAAGGCAGATTTAGCCTGAGGCTCAGGTTTGCCCACCCCTGGCAGAAATCTCAAAACCTGTATAATGCTAGACCTTAATTGAAGTGATGGAATTGGAGGATGTACAAAGCACTTGAAATACCTGTACTCTTTCCAGGTTATTACTGTGTGAATCGATTAGCAATGTACTAAGAGGAGTCTTAACAGCAGTTAATATAGTGGGCAAGTTTTCATCTTTGGGCTGCTATAATATGCACTGTTTCTTTAGTGTCTCTATTGTACCATGTTCTTACATTTCCTAGAAAAATAAATGCAGGAAATACAAACTGAGCCATTATACCACGCATCAAGTGCCAGAGTAGCATCGGAGGATATAAAAGTGATTTTGATTTAATAATCATACCTGCCCTACAGAGTTTTGGAAGGGTTTGTTTTGTGTACAATTTTTCTCTGTAGAGTACACACTTGTGCACACAGGCACACACATATGCAATTTACTCATGCCTTTGAAAGTAAAAGTCTGTTTTGCAGCCTTGTATTTCTAGTATTTCTGCAGTGATGGCTATAAAACACATGAGGTAGGCAGAATGGGGACATTTCTCTAAAGACACTTGCATTCGAATCCCTATTTCTCTTGGTAAAAGGAACTTCAAAGTCATGACAAAATTAGGATCTTGACAAGGCAAAATTATCCTAGATTATCTGGGTGGGGCCAGTGTAATTGCAGAGGTCTTTAAAAAATTCAAAGCAGAGAGGATCACAAAGGTAGAATCAGAGAAGGGAGAGAGACAGAGACACAGACAGAGAGACAGAGACAGAGAGACAGAGACAGA
>NW_004524597.1:4419994-4429471 GCF_000260255.1 Octodon degus
AAGAACCCAAGTGGCTTCTAGGAACTGGAAAGCCTCAGAAAATGGACTCTTTCCTAGAACTTCTAGCAAGAATCAGTCCTGCAGATCGTCCTGGATTGTAGCCCAGTAAGACACATTTTATATTTCAGTCTTTAGAACTGTGATAGAGTCTCACAGGGTTTCTTTAGGCCCCGAAGGTTGTGGTAATTGATTGCAGCAGGCACGAGAACCTGCTACTGCAGGTGGAGAACAACAACTTACATATGGCTCAAAGGTTACTTGGTAATATAGCAAGTTTTGAGAACTCTGGGAAATTTTGTTTTCCTTCTAAAGATTTTGGAAGACTGTCTAATTTACTATTTTGTAAAAACAAGATACGAAACAGGGTTGTCCTTTGGGAACCCAGTCTACACTCTGGGGTACAGACCAAGGCAAAGAGAGACACTGGCTGAAGATACTTAAATGGACTGAGCCCTGGGCCATCACACTTTAGGTGACCTCAAAAAATGAAGCCAGGGCCTAGGCTTCAGTCTCCCCATCAATACTGTGGCCTAATAATTTCACACTCAACATTACTTCTGTTGAGAATAGAAAGCAGTGTGAGCTACACACTCGGCACATAGTAGGCTCACTAACTGGGGCATCTCTTTTTTATTCTTTTGGGGGGCATTTCCTTGCCAACTCATAATGTATTAAGTGTTGTGATAGAAATGAGCTTTTCCAGAACAATCACAATTTGAAAGATTTTTAAAATTTTTTTGTAATTTGTATTTAGGTGAATGCAACCATTTGCCAATAAAGTTTTCATCTTCACAATGAGACTTTTCATCTTTCAGCACTACAAGCAAGGATCACACACTGTAGTGAATGTTTAAATTTTAAACACAGATTACAGAGGAAATTACATGTCCATTATACCCCTTGAAACACTCCCCCTCTTTTCATGCACACATCCCATAAATCTTGTCATGTTCTGAAGCAGTTCTATCAGTCCTTTTTTTTTTTTTTTTTTTGAGAAGTTTCTTTAAGAGTATGGTCCAAGGGCCGGCCAGGTAGCTTAGCAACTAAAGCACCTGCTTGAGCAGATGCAAGGACTGGGGTTCAATCCCCAGCAACACAAGCCTTGCTGGCCCCACCCCTGGGGTGTGCTGAGATGGCGATCGAGACTAGCGCCTGTAATACCAGAGCTTGGGAGGCTGAAAACAGGAGGATCTCTATGAGTCTGATATGTGTCGTAAGACCCTGTAGACCTTGTACTAAATACATAAAACAAAGAGTGTGATCAAAAATGCAGTTAACGGTGCTGCCAAGTGCCGTTACAATCTGTTTCCATCCACATTATTCACCAGACCTGGCCCTGTGTGATTCTGGTTCCTACCCAGTGTCAAAATGACCATGGAAGGGAAACGCTTTGAATCAGTTCAGGACACTGAGGCAGCCAGATAGCACAACCAGGGCAGGTCTGAGACAGGAGGAATACAAGGTAGAGCCCTGCCCGGGCCACTTAGCAACTTGGGCACAACACTCTAAAAATGAAGAATGAGAAAAAAGGGGAGGGGGCTGCGTAATGCAAAGATTCTGAGTATAATCCCGAGGAATGAAAAAAAGAAGCCAAGAATGATGAGATAATTGGTTTCAAGAAAGGATAAATATTTGAGGGAGATTAAGGACAATGTGTCTTTCAAGGTAATAATTTTTTTTTAAAAAAAATTTAAACACCCCCTATGCTCGGCAGGCTGCTCAGGAAAATCCCTGGTGCTCTCTGCTAGACTCAGTAGCACCCTCCTCCATGCTCCACAGTGACCACCACAAATGTCTCTGGACAAGGCCAGGTGAGTCCTAGAGTCTCAGAGACACCTGGCCGAGAATCACAGATGGAGGGACTGTGACCTCGTTGTTTCAGGTACGGCAGGGTGCGGAGGAGTGGGGGAATGAGTGCTGGGTGCATTGGCTCTAGTCAGTGGGGAAGACCTCCCTTGGAGGCATCTAGGCTGCCCGGCCAGGTACCGGTACAGGCCAGCGCTGACCGCAGGTGCAGCTGGGATTGGGTTTGAGGCCCGGATGTGCACAGCCAATGGAGAATGTGTGGGCAGATCTAAATGCACATCCGAATGTGTGGAGGCGGAATGTGCAGCAGGAAGCAGGCACAGGAGGCATATTTAACTGCAAGGACGCAGGCTGTGCGAGTCAGCACAACTCAAATAATTGCTGCCTTCAGAGCAGCCCGAGAGTTCCAGAGCAGCTGCGAACACGTTTTGCCTGGAGCTCTGCTAGGCTCAATGTTCTCTGGCAACACCTGGTGGAACAGGGAAAAAACTACACAGCGCTTTGGCTGGGGCTACCGCATCTGCTGCTCCTGGCGCAGCTGAGGGCTTTCCACTGCACAGGTTTGCAGCTGAGCAGGAGAAGGGGGACCATCAGAGGCCCCGCCTCTGGGCTAACGTCAACCCCTGTGCAGTGCTAATTTCCACGGTTTTTCATTTCAACTTTACAGAGGAGAAAACAAGCACTGCTGAGGGTGTGTGTGTGTGTGTGTGTGTGTGTGTGTGTGTGTGTGTGTATGTGTGTGTACTCGCAATAGGATGAGGAAATAAATTCCAACTGTAGGCTGGCTGGAGATTTTATTTTTTCTTTGGGATGTGCAAAGAAAGCTCTCAAAAATCACCCTACAACGAAGCAAGCACGCACTCCCCAGCTTTAAAAGAGTACCCTTATGAGTTATCACCGGATCCAGAATGATTCCCTTTGGGGCTCTACAGGCATCTTTACAGCTGCAGATAGGATCCTCTCTGCTCAGGGGAGAGGAAATGAGAAAGTAGACCCCAAGCATCTAGTGACAAGCAAGAAAATGCACTAACTCAGGAACCTGCCCTGGCTGCCCAGCTTTGCACGGACGAGAGCAGGATGCTTACCTATGGAGCATTCTGCCTGATAAAGATGTAGCAGGAGGCGATCAGAGAATTAGAAGGTGGAGTCAGCTTTTTAGAAAATGTTCTTTGTAAATCAAGAGACTCACAGCAAATCTCCAAGAGACCCAGGATTGTTGAGGTTAGGTCCTGATTTACCCAGGTGCAAGTTACATTCTCTAAGCCTTTATTTCTAGACTGTAAAACAAGGACAGCAGTGGCTGTCCCTGGAAGGTGTGGGTGCTAAATGCCTCACACAGCAACTGCTGCCAGGTGAGCGCTCAGAAAATGTGAGCAGGAGCCACAGGTATTGACTTCTGTGGAACAACCACAGCTTGTCAGACATATTGGGGCCCCTGCTTCTGGCAGGATGGTGCCCTGCAAGGTGACATGAAGTGAGTTCCCATCTCTCTGTTATTTATTTTTTTATTTTATTTTTTGGTCTGCCAAAATGGAACAATGCCACTAACTTTCAAAGTATAAGAAATAATAATAATAATTTTTTTAAAGTATATATGTATTTTTCTGGTTATTTGCAATGATTTCATAACAAATAGGAGGTTAAATATTGTGTATCAGGATATGTTTACAAATCAGAATTACATTTATCTTGGAGAATAGGTGCAGGTACATAATGGACCTCGATCATTTTGATTCCGTTACCCTCAGTCCCTCACTCTCCAGATTCCCTTTCCATCTTAGTGTCTAACACCTTATCTCTCATCACTCCCTTTTCTTTTGCTCTTCAGATTATTTAAACAAGGAATCACAGCACAGTGACACGGGAACAACCTCATTTGTGTCAGCACATCTCACGACCACTAAATCATGGCGGGAGCAGACCAGTGGATAAAGAAAAGGTGTACATCCACATCTCAGCCATGGATTATGAATTTCAGTCCTTGGTAGAAAACTGAATGGATTTGGAGGTTATAGTGCTAAATAAAATAAATCAGATACAGAAGGGTAAATACCACTTAATTTTAAAACATTTTAATTGAAAATATTATTGGCCAGAAGTAAAACAAATTGATTCTTCTTGTGCAACATAAAAATAAAGCATGGTCATGCATAGGATGATCACATCCACATAATGGAAACAAAAGCCAGCGTCACTGATTCAGCACTGGAGAATCATTTGGAAGTATCTCAGACGTGTGCTTCAAGATCTCTTTTGGAAGTCATCCCAATCTGATTAAATGGGGAATAAGGTTAACAATAGGATATAAAAATAGTCAAGGAGCACAAAAAAACGTGTTCAACGTAACTTACTGTGGGGAAATAGAAAGCAAAACCATCTAGTGGCATCACCTCATACCTGTTAGCTGGCTGTAATCGAAAAAAATCACTTACTCCGTGACTTGCTTACCCATTTGGTCCTGGGTGCAATCAATTGTACCTGAGCAGTGGTGCTTGTAATCTCACTGGTTGACCATAGCTTTGTCCCACCCCACATCCACCTAAGCGAGTTCCCCCTTTCTCTACTTTAGCCCCACAGGGTTTTACACTATAAAAGTCCCTGGAAGAGACAGCTTCCCGGGGAACTACCCGCTTGGGTCCCCCTCGTGTCCCTCTCTTGGACAGGAGCTTTCTTTCTCTCAATAAATATATTCTACTCATAAAAAAAGAAAAAAAATCAAAGATAACAAGTGTTGGAGAGGACAGGAACAAATGCAGCCTTTCATGATGTTGGTGGGATACCGGTACAGCCATGTGGAAAACGGGATGGAAGTTCATTTCAAAATTAAAAATAGAACTACATCATAATCCAGCACTCTTGCTTCTAGGTATGGTATTCATCCAAATGAAATGAAACCAGCATATATCTGTACCTCAGTGTCCGTTACGGCATTATTCACAATAGATAAGATACAGAAAACAGTACAAGTGTCAATTGGCAGGTGGATAAAGGAAATGTGATACTTATAAGATAGGATATTATTCAGCCATGAAAAGATGTATATCGCGTCATTTCCAACAACATGGATGAACCCAGGGAATATCAGGCAAGGAGGAATAAGAGGCCAAAAGATAAACTCTATAAACTCTCACTTCTGTGTAGACTCTAATGTAGTTAAACTCATGGAAGCAGAGAGTAAAAATGATGATTGTTAGGTACCAGGGGCAGGAGATAAAAGAAATATGGGTTAGTTCAAAGGGTACAGCATTGCAGTGCAAGATGAATTAATTCTGGAGATCTAATAGGTAACTTGCACTTGAAATTTGCTAAGAAGGATCACAAGCTGAAAGCCAACAGGAAAAGCTGAGAAAAACAGTAACTATGTAAAGTGATGGGTACATTGATTGTATTGAATGGAGTGATAATTCACATATACCAATATGAAACACAGACTGTCTATTTTTAAATGTGTCTAAGTGCCTGTGTATTGATTATACTTCAGTGAAGTTGGAAAGTAAGTGTTCAGATAACCCAAGTAAAGCAACCTCCTTCATGCCAGAACTTGACATGAATTTGTAGTTATATCCTCATTTTTTTCTCAGTCAGATTTGCAAATTTTCTTCCATGCATCTGTAATTGCCTCCATGTCCCTCTGCTTCTGTGGACCATCATTTTTGTCCTCTCCATAGCATCAAATCAAAAATAGGCTTCCTTTACAGTCGCCTTCCCCTACTGAGATGCTAATATCAGATTCCACGCTGAGATTCAAAGACACAAGGTCTCATCCCATGGAATGCTCAGTGAGCAAGGCTTCTTTCTATCAGTCACATTCCACAAAATATTTACCATATTGCTTGCCAGTGGCTGTCCAATTAGCTCATTCAAAATACTATAATTAACAGAGGGGAATCCCCCGTACCACATGTTGGAAGCTACTCATATTCAAATTACGCATAAGGACTTCGAAAACAAGAAATAATATCTTTCTGGGCTGGGGAGATAGCTCGGTGGTCTAAGTGCCAGCCTGGCAAGCCCAAGGACCGGGGTTCCTCCCCAGTACCACATGCCTTGCTGGCCCAGGAGCCCTGGGCACGCTGAGCCAGCTACCAAGACCGGGCATGGTGGCACATGCCTGTAACACTAGTGCTGGAGAGGGTGAGATAGGAGGATCACCATGAGTCTGAGCTGTGTAATGAGACCCTGTATCAAGTAAGTAAATAAATAAAAGATTAAAAGAAAAAGAAATAGTATCTTTTTACAATCAGAGTTCAACACTTTGAAATGTCCTGTTCCTAGACACAACCCCCTCAGAGCAGAAAGGAATCTGCATTTTCTCCTATTCAATAGAATTATCAAGAAGCAGTATTTTTTAAGTTTTATTTAAGATCACTTTTTAAAGATGATATTCATTTATCACAAGCCACAAGTCTCCAATCTGAAATGATTAAAGATGATAATGGAGCTCAAGAAAAACTATTTTTTTACATCAAAAGGAAATTAATAACTCCTATTTTCAGAGCACTTCACAATGTCCAGGACTGAATACATTAGTTGATCCTCTCTTACATCATAGTCTGCACACAGTCTTGGGGAATTCTTAAACATATTTTCAAAGAGTTGCTCTGAGTTCTGGAAGAGGGAAAATATGCTTTTCTATTTGGCAAAGTTCAATTGTATATTTTGATCAAATCTTTAAGACACACTCCTACTATATGTAACATGCCCCTTTTCATCATGAAATATATTTATAAAACAAAAACAACTTGTTTGAAAGAGAGGAACACATTCACGTACTGCATGCACGATGCTTCATTTACACACTCCCTCTCTTGGGGGCTTCACCTTTGGAGATAAGTCATAAACTTGAATAGGCCGCTATTATGTGACAAGTCCCCTGTATGCAGCTCTTTCACAACCCAGATGGGGCTCTCACATGTGAAACGGGCCATGCGTCCTGATTGTGTCAATCTGTCTGTTCTTTTAAATGTGTGTATGTGTGTATGTATGTACGGTATTTTTTGGTGGTAGGCAGGATGGCACTCAGAGTCTTGTGAATACTACGCAAGCCCATGAGTGTACCTATTGAGTTCCCACCATTTTTTTTTTTTTTTTATTTTGACAAGGATTGAACTCAGGACCTTGCACTTGCCAGGCAAGCACTTATTCCACTGAGCTATCTCCCCTGCCCCCTAGTTCCCACCGTTTTCAAATACCTTTTATTGTCATGACACTGTCACCTTCAATGCTGGAGGCAACCACCAGGGATGTTGTGTCCTCACTGTTGATAATGTAGATGAGGGCCACAGAACTGTTCATTGACAATGTCATACAGGGAATAAACAGCAGACACCAAACATCCACATCATCGCTGGATTCCAATCCAATCCAATCCAATAGTTTTCAAGCTGTTTTTTTTTTTCACTTTCATTAACCGTAAGCTACCTACTTGACTATGCATATGTTTGAGTGCTTATCTGTTTGTCCATCTGTCCATCTGTCTAGCCACAAATCTTTTCATGAATTTAAGCTGAGCTTGAATGCGTTCAGAGAGAGGTCTACAGCAGTAGCTAATTATTTTCAAAAGTTCCCTCTTGGTGGAAACAACGCGATTTGGAGGCTATCTGAAATTTAGTAATCTTCACCTTCTTTTCTATTTTTTGCCTGTTATATATAGTTTGACTTGTTTCATAGTGAGAATGGATTCAGGCCAACTATTGTGTGATTAAAAATACTGGCACAGAAGACGATTAAAAAAAAAACAAAAAAAAAAACCACTAACTTTATCAGGCAGCTAAATCTTCCTCATTTTCCAATGCCTCCATGGCATGCTCCCTCTATTCAGGGAAAATCTCCTGGGACATCTTGGGGCTACATTTTGGAGAAGCCTTCACATGTCAATTGTATTGGACCCGATTTTGTCCTTTGTGTCCCCCTATCCCTGAGTGTTACGTGTAGCTCCAAGGGTGGCAAGGTAACACATTAGAAAAAATGCAAGCACATTTTGTGTCGCTTTGACCTTGCTTTTCAGCAGCAAGGCCTACCACTGTCCACATGGTGGAAGATCCCCTGAACCCCACTCAGCTGGTGCCAGCACCAGCACCAGCGTGGACATGGGTTCCTCATGACCCAGCTGCCATATTGCTGGGAGCTGAAATCAGTTTTATTGTAGGACTGAGGCTCTTCTGTTTGGGCTCTGCTAAAGGACGCTTCTGCCCTGATATCCTGTAGATATTCAAGTGGCAAATTGCAGAATGCCTGTGAGCAAACAGGTTCAACAGTAGCAAGGGGGTGTAAGTGTAGCAATTTCTTTCTTTCTTTTTTTTTTTTTTTTTTTCTTGCAATTGGAGGGCAATCTAGGGCTCCTGAGCCACCAAGAACGGATATTTAAAAGAAAAAACTGTAAGACCAGAATATTTTAGGTAAAATACTTTTAAAATCATTTTAAAACTTTGAAGAGAAACTCAAGAGACTGTTATGAATATTTTTTAACTTTTGAGGATTTCTGTCTCCAAGGATCATCTGAGTGTGTGCTAGACTCTGCGGAGACTGCAGCTATCACCTGAAGGAGGGAATCAGTGGGAGGAGGAAGGGGGCAGACTTACATAACACAGTTATTCTAAGTGCAGATCTTGGCCCCTGCCCCAGACCAATCAAAATCTCTAGAGATGGAGCTTGAGGGAAGGTGTGATTTAACAATTCCAGGACGTTCTTATGCATGACAAACTGTGGGAACATGGTGTATAAAAGTTCAAAGCATGGATTCCAGAACCAGTAAAAGCTGGATGAAGATACCAACCATACCACTCTCCTGGTTGAGTGAATAAAAAGATGATCTTCCTCACCTGAGACTCAATGTTTTCATCAATCAATGCAAAAGAAACATATTACCTACTTCATAGGATTGTTGAGATTTAACACAATGCCTGGCACTTCGGAAATAAATGCTGGCTCTTTATAATCTTATGTAATTGTTGTTCGTCTAAGTTAAATTGAAATATTTCTCCAACCAAGGATGCTTCACAATAAAATAAAGTAGAGGGCTGGCCCAATAGGGCAGCAGATTAAAGCACTTGCTTGGGCCCCTTCAGGGACCAGTGCTTGTTCCCCAGCATGCTGTGCCGGCCCCACCCCCAGGGCACGCTAAAACGGTGACTGAGACTGGGCATGGCGATGCGGACCTGTAATCCCAGCACTTGGAGGCTGGAAACAGGAGAATCACTAGGAGTCCAATCTACATAGCAAGACCCTGTAGACTTTGTACTAAATACATAAAAAATAAAATAAAATAATGTGGAAATAGATTCAGTTGTGTCCCTGCAAAGGTACGCCCAAGTTTTAACCCTAGCACTGGTAGCATGATCTAATTTGGAACGAGGTCTTCATAGATACATTTAAATTTAGAATTGTGATATGAGATCATTTTAAGAGAAGACATAGAGAAAACTCCTATGGTAAGCATGGAGGCTGTAATTGGAGCAATGCACACATAAGCGAAGGAAGGAGTAAGATTTCCAGAAGCTACAAGAAGCTTGGGAGGAGGGAAAGAACACATTCTTCCTCCACCTCTGTAAGAAGCCATCTCTGCTCCCATCTGGATGTTAGACTTTTAGCCTCCAGAATTGTGAATGAATGCATTTTTATTGTTTATTTCTCCCTTGTTTTGAAGGATATTTTCACTGAATATAGAACTCC
>NW_004524597.1:4429871-4445049 GCF_000260255.1 Octodon degus
ATAAAACATTTTTTTAAAAAAAGAAAGAAAGATATGATCTAAGAATTGTCTTCTCTAGGAAGTCTGAATGCATGGAACCAGAGCAGGAATTTGGCTTCAGCCTCCACACGTCAATGGCGATAGAAGTCACCTGGCCACAGTCAATAGCATCAGCACATTTCAAGTTCAGTACCTGTTCTTGGCGGGATCCTGAAAGGAAAGAATTTCTCCTCCAGGAATCAGCTTAGACACACAGATCAGAATGTGGCAGCGCCAGGCAGGGAGTCAAAGCAGACCCACTCAGGATAATGCCAGTTTGTGAAGAAAGGCCCTCCTCTCTGAACTCTCCAGAGAATTCACTCATTGATTCTTGCCCTCAGATTAACACCACCACCATCATCACGGGCATTATATACTGACAGCCCCTAACACAGTAGATGCTAACTAAATTCATTCCCTTTTTCATCTCTAAAATTTCTGCTTTAATGTAATTCTTGGTTCCAATCTTACAGATCAAGAAACTGAAGTCCAACAAGATCTTGGATCCTGTAAGTGTCACCCAGAAAGCAAGGAAAGACACCAGTTTCAAAACGATGGTCATTCTCTCCTCATAGGCAGATTGGAATAACAGTGATATTTTAAGCTGGAGATTTGAGACATTCCGCAGAGGTGTTCCAGCTTGCTTGGAACAGGTGCAGCAGAAGCACCCTTGCTCCATGTGGAATCTTCCTGGAGCAGGTTCCTCATAAGTGCTGTTGAGCAGTCAGGAACAGAGCCACTGCAGGAAACTAAATCACCAAACAGCTGTTTGAAGAATATAGATTCACCTGCTAAAGACCATAAGGGAAGAAGCTAGATGATGTGGAAGTTTATTTTTATTTATTTCGTATTTTAGGGAAGGGTTCACAGGGTGTTCAGGGTCTCACTACTAGGTCGGATTCCTAATGATCTACCTGTTTACAGCCTCCCAAGAGCTGGGGTTACAGGTGCACGCTACCACGCTCAGTCTCAATCGCCATCTCAGGACACCCTGGGGGTGGGGCTGGCACAGCAATGTGGAAGTTTATGAAGTCAAGCTCCCATTGTTCATTGGGCAGAGAAAGTCTAGAGCCAAGTAAATCCTTAAAAAATGAACATGTTTCACCATGCCATTTTACAGGTGAGAAAATCAATCCTTCAATGGATAATGAGAATAATCAGGATTATTTAGTTTGTGATATGGACATGACTTGAGCACAGACTATCTACCTATCATCCATCTACATCTATCTATATCTATCTATCTATTATCTATCTATTATCTATCTATCTATTATCTATCTATCTATCTATCTATCTATCTATCTATCTATCTAGCTATCTGGTACTGGGATCGATCTATCTATCTTAGAATTGTCTCTAGGTGTTGTATTCTTTATAAATCACTGTCATCGAATCTTCTGCAGTCTCAATATGCTGCCAACGCTGATTTCAGTGCTCCTCCATTCACCCCTTGTACTTTGGTACTGGTTTCAAAGCTCATAAGAGATAATAGGCTGTGCAATGTCCCCGCCAGCAGCAGGTTCTCTTCACTTCTACATGGATCTGTGTTTCCACTCATCTCAAGGAGACTTGAAATGCCCTTCACATGATGATTACAAGGAATTAGCACCAACTCCGTGCCTGGTATTTCTATAAGCCAGCGTTGACAAGTGTTGCATCTGGTGTCCCACAGCCAGCAGATAAGCAGTCTCAAAAAGTCACTGGCGCCGTGAATGACAGGCTAAACACCTCGTCATTGAATCATATCTCGAATATGTGCTGGATTTAGATACAATACACTCAGTTCTATCTTATTAAAGTCTTCAGGAATATCTTTCTAACCCTATTTTCAGCACCAAAACTAGAACATAAAGAAGGTACCACTTTTGTGAAAAAGTCTACAATTCAATAGATTTTAGTTAAATAAGTAATTATCACTTATTCATTGATTTTTTTAAAAAAAATCAGTTTTGCATTTCATATATTTAATTTCTCAAGGGAAGTCAGAGCTTATGTTTTACTAAAGATTTGCAAGTGTACATATGGTTTGGGTCCTCTGTATTTTATGTGTCCACTGCTACTTCCTGCATTTTTTAGAGACATGTCCTTGCACCTACAGGAAGACCCAAAGAGGGGGCAGATGCAGCTGGCACTAGGAGAAAGGCTGGAGAGAGAACTCAGAGTGCCTGAGCTCTGCAGAGTCCTCAGCAGCTCCTGGTGTCAAGCCTGGGCCTCCCCCTGGGGATCAGGACACATGGGGAGATCCAGACACAGCAGTAAGAACTTTCAAGGTGGGATGCCCCTAATTACTCAGGGAGAAAAAAAGAATAAAACGCATAGTCCTGAAATTGCTCTCTCCGAAAGCCCATTTGCTTGCCATGCAGGCATGCCTGTGTTCACCGTTCTAAGTTTCTCAGATGCCATGGCTCAGGGGTCGTCCTCCTATGAGGGCTAAGATGATGACAAGTACAGACAGGGGGAGCTGCGCCACTGCAGTTTTACTCCTTAAGGCACACTGGAGAGTTGCTGCCTCCAAGGAAGCCACAACATGTCACTGCCCTCCTCCTGTTTCTGTCTTAGATATCAACACAAGAGCAGCCCTTGTGTGTCCCACCAGCACTTACAAGCTGGGGGCACCCAGGAGCCCAGAACCCAACAAGCCCTTCTCCTCCATCACAGGAAGCATCCCCTCCCTTCTGAGCCATGCTGATGGATGCTTTAGCACATAATTATCTTAATTTAGGTATGTATTTTGTGACAATATTTTGGATAACCCTGGCACTTATTCTTCTCTATTATAAACATTTATGTAACCATGCCAGCCTATTAATCTGAAGAATGTAGCAAAGAGAGAGAAATTTCACCCACAGGAAACAAAAATACAGTCTTTGAGGATAAATATGTGCTCCAAAATTCATAACTTATTGCAGATTGCTATTGATATTTCAGAAATGGATTTGTCCCTTGGACATATTCATACATGTCTGCAAGTCTACAGACACATCTATTTAATAACTGTACCGCATAATTCTTCCATGCTACATATACATGAGAACCTGCAGACACCCCCTCAATCCCCACAACAAAGGTAATAAGCTTTTGTCTCGTCTCTTTTTTTTCTGCTTTAAGCATTCCCCTTAATGAGCTCTGCTTCTTTGTAACTCAAGAGATTTAGTATTCTGTCCAACAAAACAATTTATTGCCCAAAATGTTCCGACTGCAGATAAAATCGTAGCTTCCCCAATACTTCTGGCTCCACAGTTAATACCCTAATGTTTCATTTACAGCTGAACAAAGCAGCTTATCTCCACTAAAAGGGGAATTAGTAGTAAGAAATAATTTCAATCATCTGCTGAGTTTCTAAGTAAAGTGATGACTTCTGCATTCTCACCGCTATCTGATGACAGGTGTGTTGGGGGGCTCCCAGAAAATAGAGCAGTTCTGTCACCTAAGCTTTGTAATTTGAACAATGCAGCTACATAGATCAGGCAAGAGTTAGGTCCTGGCTGTCAGAGGGAAAAAAAAAAATCGACACTCAGAAATATGCTGTAGTCAGCGGTTCTTAGCTACAGATTGGGCACTAACTCAAGGGGAAAGAAAAAGGTTTGAATCAACAAATGGACCCATCCCCCCACCCGACCCCCAGTCTGAAGCAAACTTATTATCTACCTACAAACACACAACCATAGTCTATTACACTTCCTGGGCACGTACACACGCCCACACGGTACCATGATGGCTATATATCCTCACACACACACGTGCACATTGCCTTATTTATGTGTGCACAGACGTGAAGGCTGCTGGAGACTGCAGCAAGGGGGTGGGAGTGAAGATGGCGGAAGGAAATGTGTGAAAAACAGTGAGGCAGAGACACAGGGGATGGCCCTACGGCAGGCGCAGGGCATTTCCATCAGCAGAGAAGAGCGACTTGCCTTTCTGAAAATCACAAGGGGAGCGTCAATCTGCCACTGCTCTTGCCACAACTGTGACATGTGAGAACATGGTGCTGGTCCCAAAAAGATGCCTAATAAGTACACCGGAAGGAGAGGTGATCAAGATCCCAGAGACTGGGACTGCCCACCCTGATGTGAGGGAGAGCAGACAGGACAGAACCCGGGTATCATCAGGATGGAAAACAAGAAATAGAAATGAAAGGGTGGGGTTGGAGAGGTAAGACAGTTGCACTCCGTGCCAGCTGTCTTAATGGTGGCTCTTCCTTAAATGTTAAGGTCTCCTGAGTAGGATCCTGTAGCCCTTAGGGCCATCAGGGTCTACAATCAGGAGATTTGAGCAGAAGACCAGTGCAAAGGAGAGGATTGTGCAGAATTGCAACTAATAAAAAAAAAAAAAAATAGAGATAACCATGTCTAAAGGAATCCCTGCACGTTTCAATATTTTTTATATGATTATTAAAGCTGATGTTTCGTGGATCTTCCTCAGTTCAGCAAACCACCTCTCTGCTTGATGATTAACTGCTCACTTGGATCATTTTAGGAAAGGTTGAACCCTGGAGACAGGATTTACCTGAGCCACAGATGCCTGTATCAGGGTGAGTGTGGACGGTAGGGCTTGCCCCTCTTCTTGGAGACTCCCTGTGTTGAAAGACAGATTGATTGTTTGGGCTGGGACTATGATTCTGGATGAAAACATCTTTGGCCTAGTTAATACTCCAGAGCTTCCCGGAGGACTGGCCTGAGGCTGAATTTGCCTCCAAACCTCCCCTTTTCCTATCAGTCTTCTGCCATGCACTGATCCACAACCTTCAGTCTCACAGGTTTTTTCTGAAAGCATCTTACCAATTAATTCCTTGCTCACATCTCTCCAATTCAGGCATTAATCTTAGGAAATTGGATGTAAAGTAGACAGGGATCCAAAAATTATATATGTAAATCAATATGAAAAGTATACATATAAATATATGCTTGAGTATATATTTTGGACGCAGCAAATACACCAGTGATGACAGCTGATGGGCATACAGAGATAAGCAAAAAGCAAAGCATATCTTGCCAATCCAAGAATCTGTCTTCCTGGCTACAGAATTAAAGTGTAAGGTTGGACATGACTCCACCTGAAATGTGCTGCCCCCTAATCCTACGATCAGATACTCTTTCAATTAGATCTCAGAACCACTGATTAAATGCAAGAAGAGAATGGCTAAGAAAAAGTAAGTCCAAAGAAAGTCAGGCTAAGTGGAAGAAAGGGAGAGATCCCTGAGCAGTGACCAACAGCAACCAGCGCTGTTCCTAAGGTACACAGTGTCTTGGCATAATCTCAAATTTTGGGACTCTGATAGTAGTTAGATATAGCCAACTACTGAGAAGGTTAACCTATGGAGTGTTAGTAGAAATAGACTTCAGCTTGAGCCCAGGGAGAGATAGCAGCTGAGAAATTAGATCTGTAACCATTTCTTTGTGGACTTTAACCTTCTCCCATCAAAGTCATTCACTTTTGGAGAATCATGGAAGTGTTTATATTTTACAGATTTATTTCATTTTTGTTGAATATCTACTATGAGTCAAACACTGATGACCAGGACAGACTTATGCAATTCATTGCATAGTAATTACTCCCAACAAGAAGAGATACACCATCATTGGAATACAAATAGGCATTTCACTATAATTTGTGAAATGTTTTGAGGGAAAGTACAAGGTGTCAAGAAGGGGATTACAAAGGGAACTGGTCTGGCATCCAGGATCCAGGGAAGGCTTCCTTGAAAACAGACAAGCAGGCAGAGGTCCTAACAGGATTATGCAAAAGCAGTGTGAAAGGGAAAATAAAACATTTTGATGGTGGAAAGCTACAGGTAGAAATCCTTACGGGGAAAGAGGTTGGGCAAGTCTTAAACCCTGAAAATAATTCCAGCTTGGCTTACATACTGTAGTAGAAAACAAAGTACAAAAGGAGATTGTGAAGGGTGGGAGGTGTGAAGGAATGAAAAGAGTTTGTATTCTATGGGCGCCAAGGAATTAGTGAAAAGGTTGAAGAGTTGACAGAGTACAATGAGTAGACAAATGCAGGTTCATATCTTTGGCCCTTCCACAGGGGACCTCTGCCTACCTGAAAGGTGGGCTGAGGCTAGCCAGGTAACCCATTCATTCATTCATTCATTCATTCATTCATTCATTCATTCCCTTACTCATTCATTCCTCATACTCACACATCCACTGCGTGTGAGGCATTCGTGTTCTGGTAATGCACAAGAAGCAAAGACACATAGCAGTTTCCATCTCCACGGCTTATCTAGTCTTCTAAGGAAGACTGCCATGAACCCAATCATTACATCAAAAGACATAGGACCAATATTATATCATAAGCCATAAATAAAATATAAAGCAATGTGGTGGAAGGTCCTGCTTTCCTCAAAGAAGGTACAAAGATACTAGATCAAAAGCATATACAAGGGTTAACTAGGCACAGCAGGAAGAAAAGAAAACCAAGTGGAGACAAAGTCAGGGCAGAGCTTTTACAATGAGAGGAAAGAATATGTAGTCCTATATCTGGCACTAGTGGGGCTCCTGGGACCCTAAACCTCTTGAATTAACCTCCTTGAAGACTCTTCTTTTATGAACCAGGCCACACAAACCAACAAACACATGCAGAGGGACATCAGTAAGGGCTGTTCTAAGAAAGAGACTGGCCTAAGTCATCAGTGCTCCAGGATCCACTACCAGGTGGAGCTGAGGTGGGAGAATCACGCCCAGGAGGCAGTGCCCAGGCCACCCTGTCCCAACTCTACCCTGGATTCATTCCCACATATTCCATTCAGTAGGTCACCTGAGGCTAGGAGGGGTGTCCTCAAGGACATGGAGAAGAGCCAAGGAGCCTACAAAAGGGGTGGGGGTCCTGCGGAATGTAAGAACTTCTGTAAGCTCCCTGCTCCACGCCATATGCCTGAAACAGACAGTTAAAATCATCCTTCTCCTTGGAACTTTTTATTCTATATTTGCAATTTTCTGGCATTCTAGACTCTCCCTATCCTCCAGGGCATACAAATCACAGCAAACAACCCAATTGTTGGAATCTGTCTCCCCTTAAGCACATACATATTCTTACAAATGGAAAGAAAATGGTCTCCTTGTGTGTTGTTGAGAAAAACAAATCTCGAAATGCACTGTCAGTCCTTTTAACCACTAATTCCTCCTTAAAGAGACAGCATATTGATTCTTTTCATCAGAAGTTGCCAAATTTGTAAATTCACAATCCAGAAGACAATCCAAAAACGATTTATTGTCGGGTGATATGTAAAATGTGGCACCTTTCGCTTGCCTAATCTTTATGCTGTAGGAAGCTATTTTAGGCTCATTTTCTCATTTAGACTTTACAATTTGGTGAAGAAGAGATTCTTCTTCACAGATGAGAGAAGCAGTTATCTGAGAGGTTAGGAGATGTGAAAAAGGCCCCAGCAGACTGAAACTTAATTCCAAGAAGGTGCCACTACTCAGGCGTCCATCTCATGTTAGCAGGATAAGGCTGCTTGTCACAATGATTCAGGGTAGGTGCCTGTCCTGGGCATGTAGGGGAAAATTGTCTCTTTCCTGAATTCCCATTTTCTTAATAAAATGTATTAGTGGAATCAGTTCTAGCTGGGTAGCACAAAGACCACACGCACATAAAGATTTAATGCTGTGTATCAAAAACATTCTACATACTGAAGAAAGTGGGATACCAGTATTAGTGTTAGTACCATTTGTGCTGAATTGTACCACCCAGGCTGATCACATTTGCTTTGGTGCTCACAAAAAAACTCTGAATAATGACCCTCTGAACCTGTCTCTAGATGCTAATATATTTTGAATTCTATCCGTTGGTTTGGCTACAACAAGTCATTTTCTAAAGATTTTTCAAAGATCTGCCTAAGATTGAACAATGGAGTCTTTATCCCTGTAGTCCAGAAAAAGGATCAAGAGTGAACCTGGATTAGATCATTCAGGTTTTCTAGGGATTTGCACCCAAGTATACTTTTAAAAATTACAAACATCTATTGTGTACCAGGTAATGAATTAAGCTTTACATGTGAATTATCCCACTTTGTACTCTCCAGCACAGTTGAGGCCTGTTATTGTTTCATTCTTTTCTATTTGAAGGGACACAGGCCAAAAGTGTGTGTGTGTGTGTGTGTGTGTGTGTGTGTGTGTGTGTGTGTGTGTAGGGGAATAAGTGAGCTCGGGTACATAATGAATAACATAAGTGGAATTCAAATCCACATTCATTAATTGCTTTAGATACCTTATTCTATAGTTTTGAATTAGAGCGCCAATGAAATTTATATCACATTTATATGTCACCATATTTCTACTTGCATTCAAAATCTAGGCTCTTCATCTCCAAATACAGATAGCTTTCAAGGAGCATAAAACAGATAACTGAAGTGGAGAACATGCAAACTGTGTGCACCACTGACACTTGCCTGGCCTTTGAACGGCAAGATTCACCCTTTCCAGCTCCACTTATCTGGAATAGGTGGGCTGCCTTCTCACACTTTGAAATCTATCACCCTTCTAAAAAGAGAAATAGTGATTATATTTAGTCGGTCTTGATCAAAAACAATGAAAATTTTAAAATGACAGAAAACAAGGTCATTTTATTTGTTCTGTTCGTTCCCTTTCTCTTCCAGCAGAGCACAAGATAGGGTTACTTAGGAGCAACGTAACTCCTGCACTCTGGGATAGTGCTGCAATACTGCAATAGCGAAGTGAAATGCAGGAAGAAGTGAAACGTCAAGGCACAGAGAAGCACAGCTCAAAAGAGGAGCACATGAAAACCACCAAGAGAGTCCAGAGACATCCAGGCTGACAAGAAACTCCCCACGCCCTCATCCTTCTCCAGCCTTCAGGGACGCCATGCTTCTTAAACTGTCCTTTGAATGTGAATGCTCCTTGAATAAGAGATTAGCATTTGGGACTGAACCTTGGTGCAGTCCTGGATTAACTGCACTGCTTTTCCTTTCCTTCACCGTGAAGGCCTCGAACTCTCAGTTCCCCCGCATGGAATGGTTTTTGCACAAAGAATGGAGTGCGGGAAGTAAGGAGACCAGTGTTTCAGGCTGAGTATTTACTGGTGCTCATTGGAAACTCATAGATCAGTTACACATTTATTACTTCAGACCCTAGGTTTATCTTGCATAAAACTCTAGAGATTATTTCAGGATCAAGAATCCGTGAACCCAAGTAGTTAAAATGATGTCACTTGCATAGTCGCCATCAGCATTTTCTCCTCCCTGATGGATCTCAAGCTGTCCCACCAGAGGAATTATACCCTACTACAAAATGCCCACTGGTGCTGCAAGTTTTAAATAAGAATTTTCAGGTCACGAACTATGCCCGGAACAAGAAGCATAATGGAGGCCACCTGCTTGACTCTGAAAGAAAGCTACGGAGCATCAGCTCGAGATCAATTGGAATGCTGCGCTTTTCTTTAGATCCCAAAGGAAATTCTCTGTTCCTTAGGCAGCTCTGTCCTGGCCCTTCCATACGTCACATCTAATGAGCAGCTCATTGGTTAGACGTCCCTTTTCTTCTCTTCAGCGTGGAGCCCCTTGCAAGGCCATGTCTAAGGACAAATATCTAAACTAAACTTACTCGATTTAGGCAGCTTACAGCTTCTCCACTTAATTGCATTACATGTCTATAAGTAGGGAGCAATTTACTCTGAAGTGGTACTTAGGCATTATTCCTCTTGGCTTCTCCAGGAAGCGCCCGGGCTGCGTTTCTATTTAATGTATGCTGGCCTTGGAATCTAAGTACAAATAGCGGGATACATGTTAACATTTTAATTATCCATCCATCTTCTGTTAGAAAATGAATCCAGGATGGACACAGACTTTCATTCCCTTTTAACTATGAAAAACACTTTTCTTGCCATCGTCTGCATTAATCATTCTGTTAAAATGTGCATCTACACCAGCATCCAGAAAGAAAATGGCATCAATGCGGTGAGCTTTGCCATTCTTTCTCCTGCATTATCTTCATAACGTTGTCAGTGTTTAATAAGTGCTAACAAGAAGCCAAGCACTTTCACTTAATTAAAGCCATATATCATTTTTAATAATTAGTCATAATTAAGGTAAATGATTAACTAGGAAAGATATGAAAAATCTACATTCCAGATAAAGCTTAAAGTCACATTTTAAAACGTCCCAAATAAACTCTTGAGGACTGCGCAGAGCTTTAAGTATGATATAATTTATGGAATGAAATAAATCCAGGGTGTTAAAATATTTAGTAGAACTGAGAATAATGAGTTGAGATAGAATTAGTTTAATTAGTTTACTGAAATGGAGTCTTTGTCATGGCTAAGTGTGATATATTGGCTTTTGTCACTTGAAATAAAAAAGAGGTAATTAGACCCCACTCAAATATATTGTTTTCTCAGGATACGATGAATTTTATTTTAGGCATTAATTGAGAAACAACTTGCAAAATTGATTTATAAGTGCTGTAGGAAAAGATCATCCTTTAGGCAACCTGAAAACACAATCACCTGAAAGCAGCAACACTCAGAGGTCGTGGGTGTCTTAACCTGACCCAGTGACATCTGGCAATATCTGCAGATATTTAGGGCATCAAAATGGCAAAGGAGGAGTGCAATTGGCATCTAGGACGATAGAGCCAGAGGTGCTGGAAATAGCTAATCAAGCATACCAGCCAGCCCCCTAACAGAGAAATATCCTGTCCTAAGTGTTAATATTGTGATGGCAGAGAAATCCTACTACAAAAGAGTAAATTCCCGTCTCACTGTCCATGTCAGTCACTGGAGGGAAAGTGCCTTCTGTCTATAATTTGCAAATCCCAAATTCACACCGCATCACATTCCCATATATCTCCTACTAAATGCAATGCAAATTTAAAAATAAATAAATAAAAGTAGCTCACCCAATAATGCATAACAGTGGAAAAAAACCAGATTTATATAAAACATCCACACACACCCCCATTCCTGCTGTGCGTATTCATGCGTTAGAAAATTGTGAAGCTATTTTTTAAATCAAAAAAGCAGTGTTTATTTCATGGAATGGAATATGCTCTTTGTGTTTCGTTTCCTGGCTAAGACAGAAGTTATGAAGCACCTAGAGCAGTGTGAACCCATCTTTGGGGTCTGTGTGTCTTACACTATCAGAAACTCAGGTGAGGAAATGAAGAGTAGGAGTTAGAGATTTTTATGTCCTATATGGATACATCTCTCTAATTGCTTATTGCCTCTTATAACATTTCCTATGAGTTATAATGATTGCTTGCATAATAACGGAATACTACCAGCTCAAAATAAAAAGGAAAAGCACCGCAGTGGTGTCAGAGTCCATGAAAATTGGCACTTGCATTTGAGTTCAGAAGAGGTGACCTCAGTCCTTTGATAAGACCCCTGCGCCAATAGCCCCATGTAAGGGACTGAAGATGAGAGAAGGTCAAGCAGTTGGCAATCTCTGTGCCTAGTTCCTACACTGTGAAGCCAGGACACACAGCTTGTTTGATGCACAACCTCACGAGCTTAGCCATGAACCCTGACCTAAGTCTTACATAGTCAAATAGGAAAAAATACCAAGAAAACATTTCAAGCAAGAAAGACCATTGGACACAGTTGTGTATATCTGGGAAACTTGGAAATTCAAAATTCTCCCATTCAACATGCTGTTCTTTCTCCCTCCTTTCCCTTTGCATTTTAGGGCAGACACTTAGAAAGCCTGTGATTCTTGAAAAATCGCTTATGTGTTTGAAAAGAGTCTAGCAAGAGGAAAACCCTTTTTTCCCATTAAATCTGAATTTCATACTGGAGTTCTAAAACTTTTATTACTACTCTTCTTTCCTATGGGAAATGAGATTTTAGCTGTTCGGCATGCTAACTGAGCATTCAGGTTAAAAGCAGAGCAGTCTGTGAAGCATTTGGGGAGTTGTCTTAGTGAAGTCAAAACATCAGGCTGACCAATGGCAGGAGGCAAGTTGGAGCCGCTGCACTCAAAATGAACTCAGCCTGAGCTTAGTAAACAGCATGTTTTTCTCTGAATTTTTCTTAAACACACATTTTTAGCAAAGGAGGAACTGGTTAAGCAAATTATAGCACATAGAAATATTAGTAATCATATTTCTATATATACCAAACACATACACAATGTTTTTGAGATGCAGTAGATAAATGATATATTCTGACACTGAAAGGTTTACTCATCATATGAAGGTGGGGTTCTAAACTCATGGGTTACTAAGAGTTTATCTTTCAAATGTGTATATTTTTTGATGTGCACAGAAAATATCTGGGGCTATATCTATTAGTAATAAATAGATGAGAGGAATGTGGTACAGAGGAAGAGAAAGAAAATGTTGTTTCTATTTCATACACTTTGATGCAGTGAATTATGTTCTTTTTAAAAAACCCAGAGCACATGTTACTTCAAAAGCAACATAGATTGAGCAGCATGTGGCAGTAAATGCCTATAATGTGAACCTAAATCAGGGCAATCACAAGTTCAAGTCCAACCTGGGCAACTTAGCTTAACGAGATCCTCTCTCAAAATAAGTAAAAATGAACTTTGGTTATTACTCAGTGCAAAGGCTGCAGGTTCAAACCCCAGTACTACAAATAGAATAAAACAGAACAACAGCAAAACTCACACCATAATCTGGTTCATGCATTATTGAAAAGTATACAGAAAATGCCCACATATTCATGTAGAGGGTACCAAGCTTAAGCAATAAAACATTTTTAGTGCAGCTCAAATCTCTGTCTGAAAATCTCCTACATATACTGGCTCCTTATCACATCAATCAATACACTCAAGTTTGAGTTCTTTTTCAGCTATACGTGTTAATCAAATATGCGCATCTTTCTCAAATGCATTAAGCACTAAACCCCTTGCATGTTTTAACATTTTGAGTAAATTGGCCTTTTCTACATTACATTGCTCACCAGAGGTCCTACTGGTAAAAGCCATTTTTTCTTGTTCTACACAGCTCTAATGTACTCATTTTTCATGGAGGCATAGTATTCCTCCATGCACAGCATTCTGTTTTATTTCATTAGACTATTTCCAATTTTTTCTCAACCAGGTATTACAGAGTAAGATATTTTAGATATAAAGATCCAAGAATTTTTTTTATTAAATGGCTTAGCTTAATGATGGTAGAACAGCTGAATCCATTCCATCTCAGTGCTTTTTCTCTTCCAATTCTCTCTACTCTTAGGAGGAAGCAAGCTTTCTGTTGTGACTATCAGCCAGAACAACAAAAATGAATAGCATTTATTGACTCTTCATTATGAGCTAGGAGAATCGCTGTAGTGCTTCTATATCATAACTGCTTTTAATATATTAATTTCAAGGAAGAAGAAACTGGCCTTGGCAGGGGATGACCTAGTTCAGGGACCATATCCTAAGTGGTGGTGGTGGTAAGGGGTATTCCAGGTCTGCCTGCTTCTCTAGTCTGTCTTCTCATGTAATAATGCTCACCAGTAGATGATTTCCTTCCTGCCACTTAATACACCATCTGATTGCTTTGGAAAGACTTTTTATGTCCTATAAAGAGGGATGACCAGGAACAAAGATGATATAGCAGCTTGATCAATACCTATGTTCTGCTGTACTGAGCAGCCATTGAGGAAACCAGGAAAGAGTTCATCAAGGACCAGCAGATACAATAAGAGCAGACATGGCTAAAAAATAAAGGGCCATGGTAGGGTAGTCCTTATTGAGCTTATTCCAGGAGACCTTCATGAAAAAAGAAGAAAATAAGGTCAAGGCTTCTCTCACCATTTTGTCGCAGATCATATATATCTCTGGCCCAGAGTTGTCACTGGCTGGGTGACATAGCCAGTTGAAAAAACATCCAAAAATAAGTATCACCAGCCATAACAGAAAGCCTAGGAGGTAATAGTACTGGAATAAATTTGGATTTAACCAACAACTGTTATTCCTTGCCCTTGTCACAGAGCCTCCAGTGGGCTTGCCAACAAGTATTTATATTCCCCAAACCTTTCAACTTGAAAGATGGAAGGCGCCTGATCATGACTTCTATGTTCTTTCCCATGGCAAAGAAGCCAGTGCTCAAAACCAGGGGACATTCTTTGGGCATCCTTGTTCAAAGTCACCCCATGGCACAACAACTTCCACCTTACCTTGCCTGAATGTCGATCGATTTCTTTAGTCCTTACATTTGCTATTCTGCTGCCCACTTACTTTTCAGTCAGAACTCTATGGCCACTTAGGCTTCTTTCTCCTTTGTCAGACAAATCAAACCTGTTCCAGTGGGTTTGTATGTTCTGTTTTCACTGTCCAGAAAGGTATTCATGCACATATCCACCTGACGAGCTTCTTCATGCCATTCCTTTCTCGGCTGAAATGTCACCTTAGATCTCCTCAAATCTCCAAACCACAGGAACTTCACTGTTAGTTCAAAACCTCATCTTTTTCTCTTTCCCCTCAAGCCATGACTCTTGGATCCCTTCCTGTTTCCTTACCAGCTCTCCCTCTCTAAGTTGCAAGACAGCAGAGACCTAGATTCGTCGTTCATACCTGCATTCCTGGTGCCTGGAACAGTTCTTAGATCTAGAGAGGCTTTACGCAGATACGTGGGAGGCGATTAGGGAATAAATCTCTCTTTTCATAGCTATTTTGTACTCTAAGTTCTTTTGATTAAAGATAATGCTGCAAAGAAGTTTAGCTCACCTTTCCCCGCTCTCCAAATATGGATTCTCAAGCAAAGGGGTTTTCTGAGCTGGCAGGGGAGGCTTTCCTCCAAATGACTGATTTGCAAGCAAAATTGTCATATGCAATGTATCTTAATCATGAAATGATTCCTCAGAAAGGCTCCTCATGTATCACCTGTAATGACATGCCCAGAATGTAAACAGGCCCTGCGAGTGAGATGTCTAGTGGTTTGTTTAGCACACCAATGCATGCTGCTACCATACGTGGGTGTCAGTAATCCAATATCATTTGCCCAAGGGGCTTTTGTGGCCAGCTGATCGATGCAACAGACGCTCTTCAGAATTTTCCACAAAGGGAACAAAGTTTAAAAATTATCTAATTTATTGTAAAAATTATTCTTTGAATTACTGTGATACACATGGTAATTCCCTGAAAACCAGATGAATTTTATGTGAAACATCAAGAGAAAAAGACATTGAATTTGAAAGTTTTTAAACTTTAAGCATTTATTGCTCCTATCACTTCTACAGAAAAAAA
>NW_004524597.1:4445149-4456810 GCF_000260255.1 Octodon degus
GTCGGTCATCCATGATCCCTTGTGCCCTGCTCCTCCCAGGGAGCTTGGGCTCTAGTGGAGAAGTTTTCAGCTACTTTCAAAGGTTTTGAACCCTATGCTGTCTCTCTTTACTGCAAGGTATGCGGAGCAAGATGAACTCAGTCTCTGCCTTACAGTTTAACTTTCCTGTTATTTAAAAGTCTAGAAACAAGATTAATTATACTTGTACTTTAGAAAAAATAATTCCTTGGCTGCATGAACCATGAAAACAAAATGCACTGATGATCTTTAAATGACCCAGAAACCAAGATAATTATAGTTGTAATTAATTACATAACATGACGTCTCCTGGTAGTTGGCGAGAGGTCTAACCCAGAAAACGCCAAGGTTGGAAAATTTGAATTTAGAGACTTATCGCAGATCCAGAGCTGGGCGAACACTCACCAATTCCTAATCTTTCTTTCAGCATGTTTGACCTCAGGCAAAAATCACTTAACCTGTTCTAATCTTCCATGCTCATCTGTGAAATGGGAATGGGAATGCTAGATCACCTCCAAGGGGAGGCTGTGTTGAGCCATACATTAATGATTGGAAGGAAAAATGATTTCACATAGAAAACATTTGAGGAATTTTAATAAAGCTGGGTAGCTAACAGAATGACATTAAGAGTCAATGAATGCCAATGTGACGCCTGGTATGTTTGTCTAAAACAGCTTTTATTGTATCATATCAACATGTACACTGACGTATCCCCGTGCATGTCTTTCAAAAACAGAACAATCCCTTTCTTACTTAAGTAGTTACGTTACTTCCTGTTGTTTCAGCAAGTGTCCCAGACACACACACTTCTGTTGTGTTTATGCAGTGTGCTTTTTTAGAAAAATAACAATTAAAAATAAAACCAAACCTCAAGATCATCTGTCTGGCAGAGGAGGATCCATTCCCTGGCTCGTGAGATGGGTAGACGGCCAGCTAATAGCTTTAGTTCTTGGCTCCACCTCCCAAATGCTTACCCTTCACTTTGCATTTAAGCCAAGAGATGTGCAAAGATCTTCTCTTTGCAAAGTGCATTGTGTCAGAGAATAGTGGTCCAAAGCAGTTCCACATAATGAGAAACTATTGCTGATGTCATACTTACAGATTGGAGTAAAATGATGCATTAAGGTGTGAGAAGACAGGGTGAAAGAGTAAGAGAGAAAGGATCATTCATTTCATCTGTCACTCTGTTTATTTACAGGTGACGTGCTCCCAGGACAAACTTTACAAGACCAGCAAAAAGCTTGCATTTTAAACTCAGAATAAGAGTTAGCTACTGTTGGTGCCAGCCCATTCTCCAACTTTGGAAGGAGCTCAAGACTTGAAAGGATGAAAACATGTATGTTGACTGCATCCAAGCACAGCTGAGCCCACTTCAGATATCAGACTACAGAAAACTTTCTTAGCATGGAGCTTGGAGCTCAGCGTAGGCAGGGAAGTGCTTCGGTGACCGCTATTCATCTTTGTACTCTTCCACGCAAAACACGGTTCCTGCATATTATCTATTGTCTTAGAATCTGCCCCTTAAGGACACTTTGCTATTATCATCACAACTAAAAATCCATTGGGGGGCCGGGGACATGGCTCAGTAGAATAAGCGTTTGGCTGGCAAGTTCAAGGACATGAGTTCAATCCCTGGTTCTGGAAAAAAAAAAGAAAGAAAGAAAAAAAAAATCCATTGGACCCCCAGGACCTTGAGGCTGACAGGACAAGACAGAAGCGATAGAATGAGGAGTGCTGAATTTGAACGTTGACTTTATCCTTTATTAGTTACCGATTTGACCATAGAAGTGATTTCACTTCTTTGAGCTCTGCAGTCTTTATCTGAGGGTAGATAGAATGCTATTAATCTCCCCAGGTTACTAGAAAGGTTAAATAGGACAACATATGCACATTGACCAGCATAATGTCTGAGCCCTAGTAAGCCAAAGGAGTTCTGTGTCCTCCATAAGCACTCCTGTGTACATAGCCATCTGACAAATACACATGGGAATAATTTTAGAATATCTATATATCTCCTCCTACCATGTAGATGGATATGGTAATGTAAATTATCCCAGATAATATTCAGATCTTCAATTTCTAAAGCCTTCAAATGCAACCACTGGCAAGTCATGGAGAAGACCTATTGTGGATTGGATGAAAATCAAGCCAGCACCAGCTGTTTCAACACACTCAGTTGCTTCATATTAGATAGAGACTTTTTAAGTTCTGGCAGTTATGTACAGATCTACAGAATATGTAAGTACAGGGCAAATAAAGCTTTTAATAATTTTGGGAGCTCAAGAATATGACAAAATATTGACTGGAAGCAAGAAGGAGTAGTTATGCGTTTCTAGAACATCCCCAACAGTTTTCTGTTTTTACTTACAGGTTTTCCTTTGGTTTTAGTTTGGATATAACAATCACCCTTGGTCCCATGCAAACTAATCTTCCTGTCAGGTTAACGTGATGCCAACAATGGGGAGGTGGGGTCAGAGCCCGTAAGAGCCAGGTACACTTCTTGAATAAAAAGCATTAATATACATATTGGCTTAAGGCTAGAGTCTGCTGGATACTGTTATGCCATATCTCAGAACCCAAGCACTAATGAATTATTCAACTCTGCAGAATAATCCAGTATAAGTAGGAATAAGCAACACAGCCACTTGAGGGGAATTCTGTATGGCGCACAGACAGGAATACTGATTTAACAGTTCCCTACACTGTGCCAAGAACTGTGCCAGGCACCTTAAGAAGGACGTGGCACTGTTCTCCCTTTACAAGGGAAGGAAAAAGATAAAAGGCTTAGGGAAAGACAGGACATTTGATTCTGTAGGGCTGTAAATATTTAACCCTGTACTGAAACCCAGTTCTGTCTGTTCCTTCCAAAGTTGTACTCTGTGTCCCTTCCATTATTTTGTGTCCTTTGCAAATAGCAATGCTCGGGGTAAAATCCCGGCCAGTGGCCCACCCGACTGCACCTCCACCAGACCTGCAGAAAATCTTGTGTCATCTCTGGGTCTGTATCTGCCTCTCCATGTGTGCCTCACAAAGACACTTTATCTTTCGAGTTTTATGGCTTATATCTGTGACTAAAATATCATTTATGACAATTCCCATCTGCTAAGCTTCAAGAGTGATATAATTTGATTGCAAAGGGCTGCTATCAGGGGCCTGAGTTAGAAGGCAAGATTCAAGTAGAATCGGAATGTACCTAACCCTCCATCTCCCAGGAAGCTGAGCGTCTTGGAAATGGACCTACTTGTTTGGAAATCAAAAGCTCTCTGATGAATGTGGCAAGGCCCCGAAACAAAGGACCCTGTGACTTGGCCCAAAGCACAGCAAAGAGCTGGGCCCCTCCAGCCCACGCAGGTCAGACCTGCTTCTTATGCTGAGCATGACAGCAGAAGGCCTGGTTCCTCTGTCACCTCTGACAGTTATAGACTAGCTGTGTACCTTATTAAAGATTAAGGTTTGCCCGGGCACTCTCTTTCAGCCATCTCCTGCTCACAGCTCAGCATTTATTACAAAAGGACTGGAGATTAACACCATCCATTCTGCCGGGAGAGAATACACATCACTTAGCGGCCTCACAAAATCAACAAAATGTAGACTAGGGGAGCACAGCCTTCCACAGCCCAGGCCAAAACCCACCTGCCTCTTCATACAATCTGTAGCTTGGCTTTCACACTATCTTTATTAGCACATACTGTGGATTAGAAAAAAAATTACTTTAACTAGAGCACATCTTCTCTGCAGTAAATATCGAAATATGGAAAAGCTCAAATAGAAACCAATCTAGAAGTAGGGTAATCCTCCAAGTTTCCAGAACCTGTTTCCTTTCTTTCCCTCTCTTCACCTCTTCTGTCTCATCCTCCCTGTGTTTCTTTTCCTTTACCCACAAAGTTGTTTTTGTATGGTGATATAAAAGTTTTCTATAAGCTCCAGATAACCACAGTAACAATCCTAACTAATTATGAAAGAATGGACCAAGAATTTCTGGTATGCAGGTTCTCCACTGGTCAGGGCTCAGGGCAGCTCCTGAGATCCAGTTGTTAATCTCTTTCTCTGAGTCAGACATGATCCTTCCCCAAACAGCCACTGCTCATGAGTCTGTGCTGGCATGAGGTCTGAGCTCTCTTTCTGTGAATAGTTTTGCCCTTAAAGAATTTATACTCTAACTTAGGCAGGAGCACCAAGAGGCATAAGGAGAACTCTCATCAAAATGGTATCAACAAAGGCATATAAGAGGTGCCAGCTACAGACTAGGGAGTGATCTGATTTTGTTATGAGAATGGGTACTGTTTTCTTTGGAGTCTACACGTATCTAGACAAGTTCTCTGTTATGGGACTTGTAATGGGAATTTGTCCTTTGTCTTCACAGCAGCTCCAGCTCTGTCTTCAATCTCTTCAATGAGTCCGCTATGGCTCAGAAGTGCAGACAGTGGTAAACATATCTGTGGGTAATAGGTGCTTAGTACCTGCAGCTTTTCTTTATTTTTATGTATCTTAAAATAGAGGACTATATCAAAGGTAAGAAAGCGATATGAACTGAGGAGCGCTATGTCTAATAGGGAGTTATGACTCACGTCTTTAGAAAGAGACAACTTTTGAGCCAGCAATCACATTTCTACAAAATCAATATGCTTGTAAAAATGAATTAAATTTCATTTATCTACGTTTTATTTATGTATCTGTATACAGATAATTCAATGTACATGTGCAGTACTAATGTTTATAATAAAAAACAAAGAGCCTTTTAAAGAAACTAAGTAAAATATGCCCCAATTATCTAACGGGACACCACTGAAGGAGGCTCTATGATACATTGTTAAGTAAAATAAAGCGTTGTGGGTTTTCCATATGTGAAAGGTAATTATATCCACATGCACCTGCACATAGTCTACATGCCCATATGTCTACATTTCCATTCCTCTCCTCTCACCCAATGACCACTCACAGTAATTAGTTTCCAATAGAACAGAGAGTCAGAGATCAGTTTTATTTTCTCATTCATTTGCTAGTGGTGGTGCTCTGTAATTATTAACTGTGTCCATATATCACTTTAATTTGAGCAGAAAAAAATGTTCACTGGTTGGTCTGGGTGTTGGGACTGTGGCATATCTATTTGCTTTTAATTCTTCATGAGAAGCATGTATCACAGCAATGCTTTGGTAAAGAAACAAATTATGAGCTTCAAGCACTGGAGTGAGATCCAGATTGGAGAAGAAGAAAAGAAGGATGAGGAGGAGAGAAACAAAACAAAACAAAACAAAACACCCAGGCTTTGTTGTTTGGAAACATCAGAGAAGCATCTGAAATCCCAAAACACCTAAAGACTTTTGCAGCCAAGGAGAACAAAATATAGTCAAGTCAAAATTACAGAGACATCTGTCCCAATAGAGTGTGACCCTGCTGATGTAGAAATCCTCCTTGTGGGCCTTCTTCGCTCCTCGGGTGACCTGCATTAGTATTCCACTCACCATTGCTGAAGCTGCCACTTCTCTCTGCTTCTTTTTGACCTCAAGCATTTTATGCATAAATGTCAGTGTTCTTTGCAATTAATCATGCCTACCACAGACTAATTGTGGACAACAGTCCTGCAATTAGCCAAAACGAGTTTCAAATATGCATGAATGTTCAGAAGGCATTCTAAAACCACAGGTACCCAAACAGGAAAATCGGCCACTCTTTCAGAAGTCCCTTTCAAATTCAATGTGAGCTAGCAAGATAATCAGATCATAGCTGATGGCATCCATGCCTGGGGTCAGCTAATGAGAAAATGGCATCCTGAAATGCATGTTATGAACTCCGCAAAGTAGTACATCTGAGAATACCAAAGATGGCCCTTAGAGCATGCGTGCACACGTGTGTGTGTGTGTGTGAGGGTGGTGATGCAGGGGGTGATTCACAGAGCTGATGCAAAGATATCTCTGATCTAGAAGTACAGTGATTCCCAGTTGACAGAAATGGAAGTCTCAGAATCAGACACATGGGATCGTGTGAAACACTAACTGGTATTCTCCACATCTGATTGTAGGAGTATAGTCACCAAAAGTTCCCACTCAGCATCACTAGACCAGCTGAGATGATGTGTCTGCAGATTAATATTTTGACTTAATGTATAAAATAAAGGTAACTTGAAGCAGGAATGCTCTACTTCCCCAAAGCCCCAAGGGATTTCCATAAATCCTGGAGATTTTTTTGGTTGTCATAAATCAGGAAGGAAGAGCTACCAGCGTGCAGTGGGTAGCAGCTGGGATGCTGTTAAAGATCCCACACTGAACAGGGCACCGCATCATCAACGAACAATTTCCTGGCAACTATCAATAGTGAACTACTGGAAATGTCAATAGGGCTGAGGTTGAAATGCTGTGATTTAAGGTAATTAAAAAGTATGGATTCTGAGATGAAGACTCCTGAAGACAATTCTCAGCTCTGCACAGACCAGCACCGTGGGTTTGACTAAAGCTCTTCCTTCACCTTTCTGGGCCTCAGTTTCTGCTTCTGTGAAGTGGGGATAACATGGCCTTTGCAGGGTGCCTGGAAGAACTTGAGATAATAGAAGGGAAAACACCTGCCAGACAATGCGTGGGAGCTACCGTATTATGATAATTGCAATTATTAACATTATTTACTTCTTTTTCAATCACATTACCAAACAGAGACAAAACAAACTTGGTGGAAGACTTGTGCTGTTGCTAATCAGGCACTGTGGCAAATATCCACTCCATCCTCCCAGGAATAAACTAGTCTCACTTCAAACAATTGTTACAGTTAGAATCCAATTGACTCCAGACAAAAGTATTGAGATAATCAGCATATTAAAGCCAACACTATAACCATATGTTAATTATGTAAATGATTCATTTTAATCAGCTAGAACCATGTAAAGAGTAACTAGGAATGCAAATGCAGGGAGTTATTAAAAACCTCATTATTATTCATCTTGGTTCCATGCGTGAACGTATCCATCCAAACAGATGAATTAATAGCGAGAGGAGAGATGAAAGTGCTGGAGGGAGAGTCTGCGGGACACCATCTGTCTGCCTTTGCTTCTTGCTCTGGTCTCTACCTTGCAGAAAAGCTGGACAAGCCATGCAAGAAGGGAGTTGCGGGTTGTGTCTGCAAGGCCTGCTCACCTGCCAGTGCCACGGGGATGCTGTAGTGGGTTTGTTTTTCGCAGGTTGGTTGGGGTGAGTGTGCTGGCCTGGAATCAATTTGCTCTGCCCAGTAGACTACATGTCTGAAAGACAGGGCTCCCCAGTCTTATAGCTGAGTCACAAAGACCTCCTTTCTTTTCTTTTTAAAAATTTTTTCTTCTATCTTGATTATGATTCTCATCACACTGTTTTCATCATGGAAAGAGCATATTTAATACTATATTATTATTATTATTATTATTATTATTACTATTATTGACAAGTGATCATCATTGAATTATGATATGACTATTGTGATTGCATTTGAGAGCTTTCTATGAGAGCAATTTCACAGTAAGACCTCTTGTTTGATCTTCCTCACAGTTTGTCTCTTGTAGGGGTAAGATACACTGTCAGACTTAGCATACGTAGTAATTGGTAGACAATGTGGCTGTCAAACAAGGTTGTGAATTGGAGTGTTACATGGTACCATGACCGACTCTCAGTTCTTTGGCTGATCAGACTCCTTCAGTAGAGGTTTATATTGTGTGTGTGTGTGTTTGTGTGTGTGTGTGTGTGTGTGTGTGTGTGTTGCAGTACTTCTGGAAGGCCCATACTTCACAGATGGAGTGAGCACCAACAACTCAGGATCTGAATGGCTTACCTATGAAACTCCTGATACTGCAGTTTATTGACAAAGATTAGAAAATGCACCACAAGCAACCTGATAAAGTAAGACACTAGAGACTGAGAATCAAATTTAAATCCAACTTCAAAGCTCCCAAGTTCTTGATGAAGAAGGCATCTTCCTGTGCTCAGCATGTGGTGAGGGTCAGAGAGGTGTGATCACTTGGCCAATACCAGGTGGGTGTCTGGATTCGAACCCAAGCCTGTCTGGCCCTCCCTGTTTTGCCTAATGCTGTGAGAATGACACCTTTTTTGTCCCTAAAACCATTCTCTTCCTCTGTACTGGTTTCTTCAGTGTGTCCCTAGCCATGATATCATATTCTGTATCTTCATTGCTGAGCATGGTTACCAACAGGAACATGAATCTACTATGCAATTGAATGGGTCAGAAGTGGCCAAGGAACTGGGTTTTACTTAATCTTATTAATTCATTTAATAGTTTACATAAAAACAAATAATGTACATGGCTAGTGGCTGCCATACTTGATGGCATAGAATTCGATCTTCACAGATACCATGTCAATGTATTGCACTTTTGCATGTAGGTTAGGAATGGTTTTTTAAGAGTGAACTGTGTAAAATGGGCTGGTGGAAGAATACAGTGGAAAATGCTGCCCAGGCCACGTGGGTCACCAGGAGCTTCCTTAAAGAAAGAGAGATTCACCTCCCATCCTATCACAAAAGACTGAGGGAGCTCCCTGGGTCACTGGGATACACATTCATTACTGGTTTAACCCAAGGACGATACCCCAGATTTTTCCTTTCACCATTCAATCCCCTCATTCCCCAAACTACTATAATATATGCTTTATGCTTTCAAAGAGTACATCAAAATTAATGGTGTTTTATACCTTCACAAAACTTCTTAAGTTTATAAAGACTTGATCGATGATGCTGGCTTCCTGGTAATGCTGAAGCTTTCCAAAAATAGTACTTCTGTAGAGAAATGGCCAAAATATGGCCATTTTTCCCTCTCTTGACAATAAAAATTTTAAAATAGTGACTCTGGAGTTCATGGCATGTTTAGCTACATGGACTTTCATGTGTGTGTAACACATGATTAGTATCTGTACAAAAATCTAGGCTTTGTAGTTTCTTTTCAGATATTAGAAAATTTAGCACCACAGAGCCTGTCAGTACATGGGGAAAATGACTGCAGCAAACAGGAAGCTGCTTTTGTCTTGCAGACAGAGCAAGTGGGGAGACATTTGCTCTCTGTTTCTTCAGGGTCCTCACCACCCTGTCTGCTGCAATCATATGGAATGACATGGACACTTGAGTTTCCAGCAGAAAATGATGGGATCCTATTTAGTTTGCAGGTCTTTAACTCTACAATACTGCTCTCCAAGATATTTACAAGGGGATGTAAGCAGAAGAAGCCACTTCTCTTTCACAGCAGGTCTCTCTCTCTCTCTCACACACACACACACACATACTGCAGACAATTGAGGGCAAATCAAACATCTGAAGAAGGCTTTGTCAGAGAATCCAAGGAAGGGACAATGACAAGAGAAAGACTTGCCCAAGTGACAGCTTCACATCTAGTTCTGTGCCACTCTGCTGTAAGATGGCTTCCTCAGGGCCCACAACGTGCTGACTACAGACTGAATGGCAAATGTGGACCTCAACACAGCAAACCCCGAAAGTGTACTTCAATTATTCTGCCTCCTCTCTGCAAACAATAAGTCCCAAGCCTGGCGCTTCAGCCGCTGCACGAGGTTAGCTGCTGATCCTCCCCAGCCCAAGAGCATCCCTATACCCTCAGTGAGTGTGTTTCCTGCCAGAACGGCATGAGTCACTGACACCATATTGCCTAAGACTAGGGAGGAGAAGAAGGGCTCAAGCCAGAAGCCCATCTGCAATGCATTTCACACCAGACTTTAAAAATATGTCCACCTGACAGAAGTACAATCGATCATTTCATTTCGTTTTCAGAAAGAGTAAACACGCTCAAAATTAAATGATTTTGGGGGGTGAGAAGTAACCACATTCAGAAAGCTCCACATATCTTTGTTCTTCATATTCTAATGCCTTTCCTATTTCTCTGCCTGATGTCTCCTAATGTACTTTCACTAGAATCCCATTTTTGATCTTTAATCCCTTTATGTGTTTTTCTGTGGTTACTCTCGAATGCCTTTGTAGCTGCCATAATTGGGTCTCTGGCACCATTTTAATAGGGCTTAGCACAATGCAGGCTTGACAAATTTCATCTAAGTGGAAAAAAAGAGAAAACTATCAATATCATCATAGAAACTGACCAGAGTTTCAAATATACCACAACAAATATATCAAATTGGACACAAGCTGACTCAGATATTTGCTGCAGTAGGACCTAGGACTAGGGAGGGGTGACAAAGCTATATGGGGATGTGTCCCTACAGGCTCTCTGTCCTGGAGGGTTTGCAAATTCACAAGTCTAAAGGCAGACACTGGACCAGATGATGTTTCCAGACCCAAATGAGTTCAGCCTTCTCACTATAAATGTCAAGGCCCAGCTTCTCTGGAAGCCTGCACAGTGTTCACATCCTTTGCAGGTGCCCTGACTTTGTGATATTTGGCCAAGGTGCTCAACAACCTGGCAAGGACTAAGTGACATTCTCCTACATGGCTCTTTTGGAAACAACAGCAGATTTACAAATGTCCTGGCAAGAAGAGATGAAGCCATGGAAGCAGACACCAGTGGTGGTGTCAGACTGGCTCCAAATAATCTTAGGTTCCCAGGGAAGGCCATATATACATGTGCAGAGACTTAGGGTTATCCCTATGCCAGAGGTCCCAGACTTGCATCTGGGACACAGCTGATTGGCTCAGTAGTGATCACCTGACCTATGATAGACCAATCAAAATCCTCCCTGATCAGTTTCTGACAGCAAATCAAGAAACAGACTCAATTCTTCTTTGCTCTCAAAACAAAGGGCTTCAATAAACCCTCCACAGCAGTTTCTTGCCATGTGCAGGAAGCTAGTTTGTGCAAATGAAAGTGACACAAAGAAAGGACACGGGGGGGGGGAATCTTATGGTGCTAACATGTTCTCTAAGTCCCAGTCATATTGGGTTAATCACAGATCTACTTGTATTGTTTTAATTAAGGTAGCACTTGAGTAGTGTGTACACCTGTCATACTAAAGCTGGGTTTCTAAATCTCCACACCTGTGACATGCGGGGGCTCTAAGATTTGCTTTATGGGAGGTTGTCTTGTAGGATGTTAAGCAGCACCCATGGTCTCTACCAATTAATTGCCAGCACCTCCCCCCATCCACTTGTGACAATTAAACATGGTACTGCACATGTCAAGTGACCCTTGTGGGAGAAGTAGCTCCCAGTCAAGAATCAGTGCCTTAGAGGAATTTTAATGTGCAATTCAACATTAATGACCAGTAAGTCTCTTCTGCTTTGCTGGGAAATGGCTGTAGTCTGGGGTGAGGATGGAGACTAAGAAAATGTAAGTTCAAAATTAGGCTCTCGGTCTTGGCTATAATCTAAATTCATCCTTGCTACACACTATCTGGCAAGGTCCTTCATATATTTATTACCCAGTGGAGTGTATCGTCTTGCTCACTGCTTTCTGGTGACATTTATATCTCACAAAGATGTTTATGGTTCCAAAGAGGGAAAGAGGTCCCTCATTCTCATGACACTATCTTGAAACATTATCCATCATGAGACTGTACATGTTCTGCTTGGCAATGGGTGGATGGATGGTGGATAGAGGACAGACAGGCACATACACACCTGGACAGACAGATATTATAGACATATGGATGTGGATGATGAATAGGTGGGTGGATGGATAGACAGATTCCTTTATAAGAATCATTTTGATCATCGCAGATCT
>NW_004524597.1:4457025-4491321 GCF_000260255.1 Octodon degus
TCTTCTTCTTCTTCTTCTTCTTCTTCTTCTTCTTCTTCTTCTTCTTCTTCTTCTTCTTCTTCTTCTTCTTCTTCTTCTTCTTCTTCCGGAAATGGGGATTGAACTCAGGCCTTTGTGCTTGCCAGGGAAGTGCTTATTCCATTGAGCCATCTCGCTGGCCCCCTTAGATCTACTTTAATAGATTAACAGTTAGAATGGTTAACATCTAATAGACTCAATCAGTAATACCTACTGTATCTTCCTAACAATATTTTATTTTACAAAACCGCCTTTTTCGTGTCTCAGAGAGAAAAACAAGTATAGTGCCTTCACTATGGGAACTGAGAAAACATTGTTCAGACTCTTCCAAAAGATTCTCCTAGGAAGCAAGAACATAATGGGCAAGAAACTCCCTGCCCAGGACCTTACATTTTAGCCAGAGTGATGCAGCGGTAGAAGAGCTATCCGCAGGAAGAAGAAGAAAGCGTGCTCATTCCACAGCTGGCCCTGTAGCTGAGTAATTCTCCTCCCCCAGATCCAAGCCCCTTTCTTCAGCTTTTCTGAGATTATGAGTTACTCAATGTCCTTCTAATAAATGTCAAAGTAGATATCTGGTACTTGAAACCCAGGAACTTAGCCTAATACAGCTAAGCATGGCCAACTGAAATGTTAAATGCTAAAAAGCACAGGCATCTCAGGATCTATGAATTAGCACCATGATGTAGTCAATTTTTTTCCTATTAGAAAGGGCAAATTCAATAACCTACATTTAATTCCAAGGCCTTTTTTCCATACTAATTGCAAGATAAACAGAACTCGTACTTAAAAGGGCTCATCCTTTCCTGGCAGCCAGATGCATAGAAGATGGGAAGCTTCTCTCTCAGCTTGACCCAGAGCACTAGTACAACAGAAAAAGCTCAGCAGACGGGAGCTGTCCATAGTGTGGTACATTCCTGAATCCCACAGTCACCATTAGAGTGGGAGACAGAGCCCTAATCTTTAAACCGCCTTGAAAAGATGTGGGGTTTAATAAGATTTGGGAGGCTCCATTCTGACTGGCTCTGCTACTTTTCTATCATCCTACAAAAACAATCTTGCTCTGGTTTCCTGTTCCAAAATATTTCCCCTCAAATGTCCTCTTCCGGAGACACCAGAACAACCAGATGGCTCCTCCCACTGCTGCTGAAGTGTCAGCAACAAAACCCAGAAGTGACATGTGTTAACTGGCCCATCCCTCCCCCTCTGCACAGACAATAAATAGCAAGAAGGACAGAGGGGATTCGGGGCACTTATTTGAACTCCTGAAAACCAAAACACAGCTACTCAAACTTCTATGGAAGAATCATTAAATGCTCCATAAAATGCACTTGGCCTTGCACAAAGAGGTTTTGTCCTCCAACAAAACAATTTAAGTGGTAGCAGCAAAAGGGATTCAATGACTTTGAGTGCCAGGGTGTGAGAGGCCCTGTGAACTCACAGTGACATTTCTCCACCTGCTTGCTTGCTGCCTTAAAAGCCATGTGGCTCATTTTGTGCCAGGCACTTTGCCCAGCTGAGTGACCTCAAAAAGCCCCCCAGGCTTTTATTTCTTCACTGGCTTTGGGAGCGACCTCTTGTTAAGAATTTAATCTGGGCCAAGCTCTGCTCGAAGCACTCTGTGCCTGTCACTTCGCTTGCTGGCTATAGACACAGTGGGGTGAGCAGGAGCTATTTTACCTTCTTGGGCTGAGGAAGTCAGTGAGTCTCACATGTTGGGTGCTAGATCAGAGGCAGGATTTCTAACAGAGTCACAAGTGGTGTCTCCTCCAGCATCATGGCAGTCCAGGAGCCCAAACCCCATAAGCTCAGTTCAAGGCTGACCACAATTTGCTTGGTGGTTGTGTTTCTTCCAAAGTCTCTAATTAAAAAACAGCAACACCAGCAAGAGCACCAACAACAGCCACTACTTGCAGCAGCACATGTTATTGATCCCAACTCTCTGTCCGGCCTCAGGCTAGATGATATAGAAGGCAACTTGCTTAAGCCTCAGGAAATGGTGCATGTGGGTCTTGACTTTTTCTTCATATATCAAAGATCTAAGGTTCCAGGAGGATGAATGATTTGTTCACAGTCACATGGCACATCTAACTTGTGAATTAACTCCAGCTACATTTACCCCCCATTTTTGGACTCTTGACTTGCGTATCATAAAACCTGTATGCACACACAGACATGCACACATACACTCTGCCTTTCCAAGGAAGCCTGTAAAGCATGTGCGAGCTTTCTACTGCTATCCCGAGCATGTCACCAGCTTCTTCATGGTCTCACACTTTACCAGGACCAGACCACAGGAGGACCAAGCTGGGAACCCTCTCTTCTACCTCCCACTACTCTGTGGTAAGTGAAGGTGAATTGTTTTCCTTATCTTTATATGCTGCAATCAGGCTGGGTACAGCTGCAATGGAACTGTTCCTATTCATCTCCGCCACCTGCCTCTGTTAGGCTCACCTGGACTAACTTGGACTACCTCCACTTCAAGGACAAGGAAAGTATTGAATAGAGGACAGCAGAGTCTCATTGAAGCACAAGAAACCATTCTTTTGTGCTTAGGGGAAATGCCACCTCCTTGTTCTTTGATGCAAAATGGTTTTAATCTTCCCCAAGAGTAAACATCTGCTTAATGCAAAGCTTTCTAAGTCAATTTCGGCCTCCTCTAAGTGCTGCCTAGAAACTCCAGGGCTATTACCAGCAGGCCTGGTGAGATGGGACTGCTACAAAATGTGCAATGACACAAACAGGTCTTCTTAGCCCAGAATCCACACAGAACTAAACCACTCTTGCCATGCATATCTGCAAGGGTCTTAGGCACCAAGACCTGGGAAGCAGGCTTCTGGTGGAACAGCCCTCTTCCCAGTTCTCAGTGTGAGGCTTTCTTTGCAGGTAGTCTACAGAACCCCCAGAGGTGCACAGTGTGATGGAGTCCTCCTAGCCTGAGGCCCGTGTCTTTGGTTGGTTTCAGTTCATTTCTCCTGATGATTGCATGCAGAGGCTAGGGGCAGAGGTTGCCCTGGGAATGAATGAAGAGAGATGCATGCCAAGAAAGGATAAATAAAGGGAGTGGACACACATATGCAAAGCTTCCATGTGACCTGGGTGAATATCTTGAGAGGCAATGCCAGAGTGTGGTTGCCAAACTGATAGCATTATGTGAAGAAAGGGCAAATGAACAGAAGTGCCTTGCTGAACAGGAGCAGAAAGGAAAGCTGGGAGCCTTGGACATCGGCAGCACCTCTCCAGTGCCAACCAGAGATTTATGATGAACTCTAGGGACACAGGCAGTCCAAACAACAGAACACATTCTGCCCCACAGACAGGGCTAATTCTTTAGCCTTCCTAAGATGGCAGGAAAGTCCTTCCAAAGCACATTGCCCTGCATAGGTGCGCCACCCTGGCTACATCGTGTCTTCCCAGGGTCTCAGGTTCCAAGATGGTCTTAGCTCACTTTCTCAGAATTAAAAGGGCTTGTCCCATTTCCCTACAAAGAGGAAGGAGGGAGGGGAAGAGAGAGGAGGGAGAGAGAGACAGAGATGAGAGAGAGACAGAGATAGAGAGGAGAGACAGAGACAGAAAAAAAGATACAGAGAGACAGAGATAGACAGCTAGAGAGACAAAGAGACAGAGAGAGACAGACAGAGACAGAGACAGAAAGAGACAGAGACAAAAGAGACAGAGAAAGATGAGAGAGAGAGAGAGAGAGAGAGAGAGAGAGAGAGAGAGAGGGAGACATCCTGCAGGACTGCAGAATATTCCCACTTCTGGTATCCCTCTTGGAGGCTACCATTTCTGATCATCTCAGACACATTGTTATTAGCTGACCATGGTTTGGCTAATGTTTGGCACACTGACTTCCTTCTGACAATTTCCTGACTTCCTATTTATGCCCATCAATCTCAGAAAACTTGATACACCAAGTAGGCTGCCATGTGCAGGTGGGTGACATGCAATACACAGCATTACCCTGTATTATGTAGCACATAGCTGCCAATATGTATCATAGGTGTGATGAAATTATATGGTGAACATTTAAATTCTAAAAATGTGTTACAGTGAAAGATACATTAATTTTCCTTATAATAGTCCCTTTCACTTCAAACACATATATCCAAATGATCCTGCCACTTTCTGAAGAAGTTCAGGAAGTTCTCTTTTTTGGGTGGCTTTGTGATGTTTGATCAAAAATATAAGAATATAAGATTACTGTTGCCAAGTGTCTTCAACAAAAAATCAGACTCATGAAAACATTACAGTGTGTCCTCCTCATCCTTCTTTTCCACAGGATCTGCCACCAGCGGAAGGCTGGCTCTTCCTCAAGATCAGAATGACTATGAAAACTAAATATCTTTGATTTCTCAGAACATCAGGGCAGCCACAGCGGTGCAACCAAAGACTCACAAACAAGGAATTCCAGAACTGCTGGAGAAAGTGCCGAGGAGGCTAGGATAAGTGTGTTTCAAGTGAGAGCCGGTGTTTTGCAAGAACTAATAGCAATGCATCTTTTCCTGTAATACATTTCTAAATTTAAATTTTCACCTGAACTTTTGCCGTACCTAGTATAGATGGTGCATTATTAATAAGACCACTAAAATGGAAGTTCTGTCCACTTCTCTATGGATACGATCACACTGGCATCATATGCCCAGCAGTCTTGTGAGGAGATCCAGCACCACACAAACTACATGGAACACAAAAAGGGATGGTCATTCAGCATGCACACAAAATACTTGGAGTTGGACTCAAAGCCTGTGCATGTAGCTAAACCAAATTTTCTTATACTACCTTAAACTGTTACAGTGCATCTGGCCTGTTTCTAAATGAATCAAAGTAGATAAAAAGGACAGGTGCCAAACCAACCCCAGATTTCCCATTCCAAAAACACAATCTCATATCCATTAAATGGCAAAGTCCTTTTGGTTTGGAAATCAAATTCTGGGGCCAGCCAGATAGCTCAGTGGATTAAAGCCCCTGCTTAGGCAGATGCAGGGCCAGGTGTTCAATCCCCAGTACATTGTGCCAGCCCCACCCCCTTGGGCTCACTGAGATGGCAATGGAGACTGGGTCTGGTAATGTGTGCCTGTTATCCAGAGCTTGGGAAGCTGAAAACAGGAGAATCACTATGAATCTGATCTGTGTAGTGAGACCCTGTAAACCCCATACTAAATACACAAAAAGAGAAATCAAATTCTAACACTTGATAACAAAGAGCCAGAAGTGAAAGACAAAACTGTCTCACAGCCTTTCTTTGGAATGCTTAGCGATGGCTTGCCACACGGTCTTGTGAACTCGTGCTACGCAACCGCCCTGCTCACTGCTGATTTCTTTGCCACATTAGCCTCAACGAACCATTTGCCATCATAGGCTACTCACCTCCTACAAAATCACAGTTAAGGGAAGAAGTCTGACTTTTCTTTGGGAAAGCATAGATACTGATTATGAAATGATCTGTCGTTATTTTTTAAATAATTTGTCAATGATTTGCTCTAATGCCCTGCTACCTGCCCCTGTGAGTGGCAGGGCTGTCCCCTTCCTCCTGCTTGGCTCCCTGTAGAGTTGGCTCAGTTGGTTGTGTGCTCTTCTAAAGGTTTACCGACCCTCACAGGACAGTTTGTGCATATTCAATGTGATGACAACAAATGCATAATTTATTTGCTGGAGTGAGTTATGAAAGTTAATCAATAAGAAGTGGAAGTCTTGTAAATTACCTATCGAAGATCAGCCTATTAACTGTTGTACTTCTACAAGGCTGGTTGGAGTTTAGGTCTCAGACTGCACTATTTATTAGCCCACATGCAAGATAATGTGATTCACAAGTGGATGAAGGCAGGCCTCGCTATTAAGACAGAGACAGTAAAAATAAAAATGAAATGTGTCCTGCTACAACAGCAAACCCTGATTCCATGAGTGCCAGAAAAAAAAGAAAGAAATCTAACTGCAGGCTGAGAAAATTTTCTTCATGAACAGTACAATGTGCTGGGAGAATAAGAGAATAATAAGAAGAGACATTGCCGTGGGAAATCTCTCCCAAAATCTTGTCAAAATAAAGTGGTTAAAGTACATACTAATTAGCTGGAGGCAGCAAGTGCTTGTTGTCCTCTATGGTGGCCAGACCAGGCCAGAAAGAGTGACATTGCTGTATCAGAATGACACCAAGCTCTGCACAGTGATAAGAAATGGCCTAGAAACAATGCCTGGCTTCATTTAGAGCTCAGCAGTGTGGGTCTGTAGTGCAGGGAACACTAAGAGACCTGGGTGAACGCAAAAGGAGGTGACACCGGGTGCGCTGCACAGCTTGCACCAGTGGAAATCAGGAAACGCATGTGGTCCAGAGGTTTGGCCACAGAGGATGGGACCAACCAGGCTGTCTCACTGGGCAGTGCTTCTGCCAATCAATACCCCCACCCGCATCTACTCTCTCTTAGGATAAATTAGGCCACCAGATCATTACAACCCTTTTTCTCTTTGAAACATTATTATTATTATCATTATTATTATTATTATTAATAATCATAACATAATGACAATAACCACGAGCCTTTTTACCTATTGGATTATAACCACACAAAAGGTCTTTTCTCTTCATCTGCTTGGTGACTTCCAAACAGGGCGCACACCTGTGGAAACCAAAATGTTTGTGCACCTGCTCCAGGGCAGGCCCGGCCCCTTGCACGCAGGACCTCCTTTCCCATTTCCGATCATGACACCATGTAGAGCTAACACCTTTACTCCTATGCAGAGGGGCCCCAGCATGCATAGAGCACTGAGGAGTTCAGGAAGCCAGGTCTCAGGCCCCAGGCTCTCTCTGTCTGCTGCCTCACTGGCATTGAAGACCCTTGCCATGCTCTGATGATGAGCACAGGCTGAGCGTTGCACACAGTTCTGAGGCACTCTCAACTACAATCAGGGATGGCCATGTTATACCAGTGCCTTTAGCGCTTCTGTAATATATTTATATTATTTTAAAGGCAAGGTATGATTAAGCTTCAGAACTTCAAATGCTGTTACCTCTGCCGATATGCCAGACAGTGCTGTCATCCTGCTTAAAACTTCGTGGTGGCCTCTCTTCACACTTCCACAAAAGTGCCAACTGAACTGCCTGCTACCCGAGGCCCCACTCACTGCCCTCAGCATCCCTTGCTCACCTTGCCTTCTGCATCACAACTTCCGTGGAATGCTCTCTAATTGTGGAACCTCCTTGGTACACTGCTCCTTCTGGCACTCAGTCCTAGCCTTCACTGCAGCTGCTCAGAGCACCTTGACCTGAGCCTGCTCTCTGCAGTGGGCTTTGCATCGTGGAGCTTCACTCCTTCTCTAGTCTCTTCTTACCTCATTAAGTTTGTGCTTCTGTATGTCTGCTTCCCCCTGACCATGAGCACCCAAGTCCCATAAGATGGTGTTGACTCACTTTTCAGTGCTGTGTTCTTGGTGCCAGATCTATGCCTGACATTGTGATGATACCCAGGAGCTGCTTCATGAATAAATGATTAGATGAACATATTGACCTTATAACTAATCACAATGCATCAATCAACGCACTGCAGCACTACAGTTGAAGCAAGCAGCTCCACTGCAGGGAGCTTCTTAGATTCCCTTCTGCCACTTTCAGACAAGTATGACATGTTGTATGGGCCACGTTTGCCCAAGTAAACACCTCCTTCCACTCAAAAGAAATATACTTTTTGGCCTTGACCTCATTTTGCCTCCAGCAGAATGCCTTTGGCTGTCAGCAGCTAGAAGCCTGAGCAGAGCAGGTGGAGGGAGGTATAAATGACCCTGGAGGTTGAAAGAAAAGGAAATTATCACCCAACAGACGGGCAAACATTTAAAAGATTCATGATGCCCACTTTGGGCACAGATGCAAGGTAACTGGTCTATCATACCTTCTTTATGAAGTCAGAATTGGCAAAGCCATTTGCTAAAGGGCAGTCTGACAGCATCCATCGGGATATAAAATACACACACCCTCACAACTAGCAAAGTCAATTCTAGGGTTCCACTGCAAAGTTATTTCCACAGATATGGATGTGCAGGGACATTCATTTGCAAGATTATTGTGTGAGAAGAAAAAAAATATATGGAAGTTGCTTAAACACCTCCAAAAGGTATGAGTGCTAAATACATTGTAGTATGAACATTTATGGAATTCCATGCTATCTGTTAAGAATGGTAGGGTTGACCTGAACGTACTGATGTAGAAAGAGGAGCAAAACATGCTGTGAGATAAAAATGAAGTTGCAAAAAGTGTGAGCGGTGAGATCGTGTTCACTAAAAACATATGAACAATGTCCACCATGTGCACACAGTTATGCACGGGATTGCATGAGTTATGATAAAAATATAATCAATGTTCCAACAAAAAAATCATTACAATAAAAGACATATTCCATTAATCACCCTCAAAATAACTCCCCCTTGCCTGAAACACATTTACCCTTCTTGCTACTTTCTGATGCAGGTCTGGAAATTCCCTTTTGGGAGTGTCTTTAGCTGTGCTGTTCATGCTGCCTTAGTGTCCTGAATCTATTAAAAACATTAACCTTTCATGATCATTTTGACTTTGTGGAAGGGTCAAAAGTTACACTGCACCAGACTGGTGAGGAAGATGGGTAAAGACACACTGAAATGTTTTTCCAAACCTCACTTCCTGTTGGATGGCCCTTGACGGAATCATTCACAGTGCTTTTGATCACACCACACATAAATGCTCACAAATGAAGACTTCAAGAAATATTTTTTCAGAAGGCATGAAGGGGTTTATACTAATGCCACTCTAGCCCCCACCCCTGGATGGAAGGCAGGAGCAGAAAAAGGATGTATTTAGCAGACTCACATGTTTACCTCTGTTCTCTTATTTATTGAACCACGTTGGAGAACACAAACTTAGAAGTAAAAGCACTTCAAAATCTTAGAAGAGGAATTCTCTATTATGGGTTGGGCCTGAAGGACCACAGTTGCCTTAGTTAGAGGCTCCCAGAACTACAAAGGAGATATTTGAAAAGTGGTGTGAACGAAATCAAAGGGCTCAGATTTAAATCCATATTTCGCCATTCACTGGAGCTCAAGCAAGCAACTGTTCTGGAGCCGTTTTCTTGTCTACAAAGCTAGGATAATCACAGCAACCTGTTATGAGTGTCTGTGAGGATTAGCTGAGATAATGCACATTAAATGCTTTCTCTTCTATCTGCGAGAGGGCGAGTGCAAATGGCAACCATTTATTATTCTTATTCTCATTGTCAGTGTTCAGATCTGCTAAATTGAGGGAAAGTGAGAGCAGATCAAAGACAGTACAATATGGTAACATAAGCAACTCCATCTGGTAGAGCTGTCCATTCAAACTTCCAGCAGTGCAAAGTGTGTTCTGTATCTCACTCTCAAATGCAGTCCGTGCAAACCACCTCTGTCTGGACCACTGGAAATGTCAATGGTATCACTTAACAAAGAAATTTTTAATGTCATCCCATTTTATTAACCTAGTGGTAAATGCAATCAGGTGGTCCTCACATAGCATTTCTTTAGAGTTCTATTTTTCCCCAGCTAAAATAGCCTTGTTCTTGCCTCAGTCTTTGGTATCAAGTGTTGGCGCACGGAATGGAACTTAAGATGTGAAATGTTGACCATCTCATTTTGCCTGTGGCAGGTGAACTGATCTCAGAAGACTGCAGAACACGACTCCCTTTGCAAACTCATTTGTTTCCCTGAGGTTGGAGGATAACCTCGGCAGGCCGTGTTCTATCCCAGACATGGTCTCTCCAGCACTGTCCAGGCTGCCTTTGTCTTTTGAGAGAGAATAGGCCGTGGGCACAGCCAGGACTTTCATCTCTCAGATGTAACAGGGGGAAGCTGATATCACTGCTTTGTTTCCAGGATATTTTTTAAACTGAGTTACAATTAATATTCCATAAAACTCAAACTTTCAAAGTATAAAATTCAGAGTTTTTAGAAATACGTTCACAAAGTGGTATAGCTGTCGATGTCAAATTCTACAGCATTTTTAACCATCCTGTGTCCTCAAAATTGGCATTCCTTATCCTCTCAGCCCCTAAAAACCACTAATATTACTTTTCAAACATCTTTTATTTCTTTTTTTTTTTCTGTTGTAGTACCAGGGATTAAACTCAGGACCTTGTGCTTGCCAAGCAAGCACTTACTCTACTGAGCTATCTACCTCAGTAGATATCTGGCCCAATCTTTTGTTTATTTAGTGTAGGGTCTCACTACACAGCTCAGACTCACAGTAATCCTCCTGTCTTATCCTCCTCAGTGCTGGGATTACAGGTGTGCACCTCCACACCCGGTTTCAGACTGGCATGCCAGCACTGGGAATCAAACCCGGTTCCTTGCATATGCCAGGCAGGTACTTAGACTGCCAACCTATCTCCCCAGCCTCCTAATCTACTTTTGTCCCTAGAATTTTTGTTATTCTGTACATTAAAATAAAAGGAATATGCTGTTCTTTGCATCTGGCTTCTGTGATTTCATATATTTTCAGTATTCATGTATGCCAAACATGCCTTAAAACTTCATTCTACCTTATGGCTGTTAAATCACTTTGTATGTTAAATCACTCTGTTTATATTTGTTGTTGGACATCAAGGATTTCCCCATCATTATGCTTTTATGAGTAATTCTGTTATGAACAGTCATATACCAGTTTTTGTATGGACCTGTTTCCAATTATCATATATATATATATATATATATATATATATATATATAGAGAGAGAGAGAGAGAGAGAGATGACATAGATGATATTGATATAGGTGGAGCTATAGCTACAGATGTACAAACCTAGTAGTTGGATTTTTGGGTCATAGGGTAACACAATGTATTTTTCTGAGGAACTACTGTAATATTCCCCCAAATGATTGCAATCTTTCACAATTCCATCAGCAAAGGATGGAAATTCCAGTTTCCACCTACCATCATAGGCACATGTCATCCATCATTCTATATACCTCGTGTAATCAGTGTGCTTTTAGTAGATACTATTTATTTGTGCCCAGTGGTGGTAAATATCTAATCAAATCAGAAATGGAAAATTCTTCCTGTGAATATGTTCATATTAGTTGTAAAATGGAATGAGTTTGTGTAAAATAGCAACCATATAGCCACACCAGTACTACAAAGCATACAACCATCCAAAGTTTAGGAAATTCCAGTCAAGTCATAGTTTTCAGTCTCATGAGATTCATTACAAGTTTGCAATGTGCAGTCCTGTGGAAGGTGGTTTGGTGTGTTCCAAATGCACATGCAAAGGCTAATCTGAAGCTAGAGTTGGATCTTTAGAAATCCTGCAACCATGATGTTTGCTGGAACATCGAGTGGAAAGAAGAAGCAGAACTTGGCAGTTTTTGCAGATGGTGGACAGGAAGACTATCTTCCTGGAGAAACCTCCATCCTGTAGCTTTCTTTTTAATTCTATTCCCACCCTGCTCATCTTTGGGTTTGGATAGAGAGGGGTATGAAAGAACAGGGCTGACCTATTGGCAGCCACAGGCGGCCCAAGACAAACGTTTGCTGGTAAAAACTTGTCCCATTTCCTCACCTGATGCAAACTTGTGGAAGGAAAAATCTCCATATACCCAGGAAAACAAGCCACTCCATTCAGGATGGCATGATCCAACTTCTGAAAATGGCATATGTAATATTCAATCTAATCCTACTTGGTCATCTGCTTGCAGTTTGGGTAAAGGGCTAGTTTTTTTTTTTTGTTTTGTTTTTTTTTTTCTCCACATGCAGACATGTGCAAAGATTTGAGTTACACTACATTATCCAACTGACCATCTTTGACAAGATGAAAGATTTCTTCACCCAGTGGTTTGCAAAGCCGCAAAGTGGCAGAGTCATGTCTGTTTCTAGAATAGAAAACTTAAAAGCATCTTTCAGCCATGGGTTGGTTTTACAATTGACTAGCAGTTACACACTGCATCACCGGACCAAATGCTCATTTTTTGCACACAATTCAATGGGGAAACTTCAGCCATTCCAGTTCAAGAGCTCAGACCCATGAATCACTTGGCAGAAGCCTTTTTCTCCTCTCAGCAAAATGGGCCCCTTTATTAAGGGTCTTGGGAAGCTTTCATCAGAATTAGAATATTCTTGGCAGCAGATTGGAAAAGAGTGCTTCTGACAGCTGAACAACTCTGCCTGGGCCTGAAGACCAGAGTGCCAGAATTCAGGTTTCCATGGCATTCCCAGAAACAGGTGGCACCAAAGCTCTGGGGAAGCACATTCCCTGCTCTACAGGAGACAGGTATTTAGGGCAGGAAGAGGTATGTCCATGATAAACCTAGAGACCTAAGAGAAAAAGGAGTGAGTACTTAGCAGAAAAAATCTCAGGCTTGGTCAGGTATGAGTTTCAGGGCCAAGCATTATGCTCCCCCTTTCCATCATCCATATTTCTCTCCTATGTTCCTTCTTCTTACCACTCACTGCCATCTGTAACTAAACCATCTCTGTGTTGTTGTGGTAGTTGTGTCCCTGGTTTTCTCATCTCCCTCCTCAATGGCATAAGTTCCACTATGAACAGCATCAGATATGACTTTGAACATCCTGCTCTGAATGTCCGCCTTTGTACCTGCGTGTACTATGTGCTCGATGCATGTCTGAAGAATTGTCAGAGGAATGAATTAAACAGTCACTGCATAATAAAAGTTTCTCTCCATTTCATGCATGGGTAGACTTGAGGTTCAGGGTAGTAGAATAACCTATTCAAGTTCAAAGCTCATAGTGAGTAAGGATGGCTCTGTAGCCCAGGACTGACAAAATCCAAACTCCCAAGTTGTTTTTTATTGTTACAAATTACGAAAGCGAGAGATCCAGCTCCCAGGGGAATTTCCTACTTCAGCTAAGATAAAATAAAAGGAAAATCCACCAGCCCTAAGAACCATCCTGTGATGAAAACCCAGCCCAGGAGCACATGGCTCACCAGATGTTGCTCACAGCTCTGGTACAGCGAGATTTAATAAAGCACCCAAGACAGATCCTCATGCTCCAGCAGCTTTACTTGTAGGCCTTGGATGCATTTTTGAGTCATTAACAATTAAGCACACATGCTGCACTCTCCAGGAGCCCCTGAAGTTACCAGACCCTTGGTGAGAGGCAGGGACCTAGTGTCCCCAGCCCCCCGCAGGCCTCTTTCTGTAAACATCATGATTGTCTCGCAGTCTCAACCCTCTGCCCCCCAAACAGTCCCTCTTTACTACACAGAATTCTCTAATCCATATAGATAAAAAAAAATGGCAGCAGGCGGTAGTTATTCCCTAGCTAACCAGAGATACCATGGTGTTACTGTCTTTCCTCACACGACAGAGCTGCTCTTCCTGTCTCCCCTTCCCGGGAAAGGCCATTTGTCTACTTTCCATCCACCTTCCAGATGAATCTTTTAAAAGTACAAAATCACATCACAGTGATCCCTGCTTGAAAATTCTCTGGGCATCTTCCATCTCTCTTAGGCCAAAATCTTTTCTGTGTAGTGTTCCAGAAGTCCAGATGCTATCATGACTCTGGTTTCCTAAACTTCATAATTTTACATTCATTCCTCGCCCTTTACTCTTCTCCCACTCACAGAGACCATCTTTATGATTCCTTCATCTCGCCAGGACTTGACACAGTTGGGCTTTCTTGTCAACCAGATCCGAGCTCAAATTTCTCCTCCTACCATTTAAAATAGCCCTCCCGGTCACTATCCTGTAACCTCCTTTATTTTCTTCAGAGCACTTCACATCATTTGATACTCTACTTATTTGTATATTTTTTCCTTATAGAAGACAAGTAGTCTTATTCGGATTCCACAGCCTGGGCCACATAGAATGAAGAATACATAGTTAGAAAATAAAAATTAAAAAAAAAAAATGGAAGCCAAACTATAACTTTTTGTATTTCTAGAGCAAACTCCTTGTTGGCCTCTGAAATTACGTGGTACAGTATCACCCTCATTCTGATTCTGAGGGTCAGATACAGAGATGCAAAGAGAAGAACATTAGCTGATAAGCTGCTGATTAGGAGGGAAAAAGTCCTTTAAATTTTCCGGCGCACATCCTGACAAGGGCTGGCTTGCAGACCTCACCCTAATGCTATTGGCAAGCCCAGCCGTGACTTTTTTCTCTAATCTATAAAGGGAAAATGTTATACTTTTAGGACTTAAGGGAATTAGGAGGAGGATTTAGTTTTTAAGAGAGAAAGTAAAGTCATTTAAATTGAAAACTGATCTTGTGCCTTAGATGTGAGTTTGGTTTGCAGGAGAAATCCTGAGGCAGGAGCGAGGAGCGCTGACGAGGCAGGTCCGGTCTGCCTGCCGTTTGCAGCTCCTCATTGATAGAGGGCTGCTGGGAAGAGAGCTTGATCTCTTGAGCAGATTGGTTTTTTTAACCCAAGTTTTAGTCTTGAAATGAGCACAGACTTCTGCATCTCTTCAGGAAGCGGTTTTGAGTTCCAAGAATCCTGGGATGCCTTATGATGATTATGGAATTTTTTTTTCTTTTTCTCCAAGGGAAACACATCTCTGAATGCCCGATTTTATGAAACTTAGAAAATCTGGAAACAGAAACCGCCTGCCTACGTGGTTAGAACCACCTGCAGTCTCTCTAGTGCCAATTTCTAATCTCTAGGGGAGTCCGGTTGAGTCTTTTTTTGTTTCCCCTTCGCCTCCCATCACAGCTCATTACTTTCACTTTTGAATGGCCACTTAGTAGTCAGACACCTTACTATCCTGGATGAGGAAAAAGTCGAGGCAAGAGGCATGAAAAGAGGACATCAGACATCAGTGATGCTTTCCATTTTAAGCATCACATGTCAAACAAAGTCATAAATATATAAGCACCTCCCCTCCCACATTCTCTTCAACTAGGATTGAGTTCTGTCCTTTCAATCCAAAGGATCTCCAAAACACATAACATTTCAGAAGCTTTAGTTTCTCGACATTTAAAATGGTGCAGATAATCTGTCCTCCTTCAAACCATGACAATCAAACAGTCTTCAGTTCAGCAGCTCCAAACATAGCCTGGAATGGAGCAGATACTCTTGGGTCACGGGACCCAGAAAATACACTGAGATGTATGGGTAAGGAGATCCCTGTAGAGTACCCAACATAACAGGAGAGGATTCTACCCTCTGCAGGGCAAGAGTCTGATCACTTCTGTACCTCAGAGCTTAGAACGGATGCTAAGTATTTGAGGAGGTTGGGACGTCATAAAACACATGTGCTATCCCAAGAGGGAACAGTACAAAGTGTTCCTTAGTGCAGCTCTGACTTGTTAGAACCAAATACTAAATAAAACACACATGCAGCCAGTTTAGCCAACCAAATACCTGCTTGCGCAGATAAGAATCTCATATGCTAAGGACCAGAGATGGAGTTCAATGGTAAAGCATTTGTCTAGTTCTGAGTTTTGTCCCCAGTGAGGGGAGAGGGGAGGGACAGAGAGGGAGAGAGAGGGAGAGAGAGATAGAGAGAGAGAGACAGAGACAGAGAGACAAAGAGACAGAGAGACAGACAAAGAGAAATAGAAAAGAGAGAGAGAGAGAGAGAGAGAGAGAGAGAGAGAGAGAGAGAGAGAGAGAGAAGGGGGGCCCATACGCTCCACATCACTTTCGCCTTAGACAGCTTTACGGCCATTCCCAGATGGCTTCATCACATGCAGGAAGAGGAACCTGTGGTCTCTCAGTGTAGATGGGGACCAGCCTCAGCAGCTGATTGGTACGCTGGATGATGGGTGATCACACAAGGCATCTGCTGGGCCCCCATGCCAGTTTCAGACCCTCTGGCAAGCAAAACCAAGTCCCTCTGCTAAGTCACAATGGGAACTGTCTGCCAAAACACCAGGTGTGAAACAAACCCTGCTCATTAGCGCCAGCAAGCCCCCACCCAAATTCCCAGAAAATGCTACCAGCTGAATACAGGGCTGCCCTCAGGGCCAAGCAGCAGCCTTATTAAGATGGTCATCGGATGGTCTGCGTCAATTTCACATTTTCTATCAAAACCTCCTGGAGAGCCGGCACTTCTGTGTTTACCCTTCTCACCAGAACAAATGCAAAGCTGCTGAAGGGAGAAATAACACACCGCTGTGGTAACAATGGAAGACATCGCTTGCAAGCTGTCCTCGGCCCCTGGAGTAACTGACAAGTTTGACAGAGAATGTGTGTCAGTAACATTGCTTGATTTGTGCGTAAAGGGAAGGTGGAAAGTGCACTTCCAGAAGGTCTAGACACAGAGAACCAAAAAAGAAGGGCTTAAAAACAAAGCCACAAGGACCCTTGCCCTGCCATCTCCCCTGGCCCTGTATCAAGGCCCCCTTTCCTGTTGTGATCTGTCCCCGAGGACCAAGGCTTTCCTCCGAGGAACAAGCCCTCCTGACAGCCAGCTGTAAGACCCAGGGAGAAAATCTGATCAGAAATGACAGCGGCACAAAATCGTGTTAGCCTCCTGCTCAGAATAGGTTGTACGGGGGAGAGACACAGTGGCTCCCCACAGAGCATGTGGGGACACCACCGAAGCTGCTACAGGATTGTGTGGCCCCAGAGAAGGCTGTCCCTTACTCCGACAGGGAGAACACATGACTTCTCTTGGTTGGACTTCACTTCATTTTCAAATCTTTTCAGGACAGCTAAGAGGGCTGGAAATATTTTAAAGAAAATACACAGTGGAGTGGTAAACAATCATAACAATAGGAGTAACAGAAACAATAATTATTTTTATTATATATAATGGTTATTACATAACTATGATTACATAGTGTTATATAATGTTGTGTGTATCTATATAATAACCTCATAAGCAGTACTCTAAGCGTCAAGTACATGGTATATATAGCTTTACACAATTATAAAATGTGTTTTATATATTTATGATTATATATTAATACATAATATAATAGTGCATAATTTAAAATACAGAATACTTACATCATAATAATTATTTCACTTCTTTTGTGAACAAGCTATTATTACAAGTACCACAAAGATTAATTCATTTGATTCACAGAAAGGACTCCGGCACTATCTCCACCCCACAGAGGAAAACAGTGATGCTCAGGTAACTTTAATACGGCCATTTTATAGATAGCATAACTCCAGGGCACAGAGCTTCCCCAAGGAGGCCAAGCTGAGAGCCCCACCCAGGGGCACTGGCTCCAGGTCTGGGCTCTTTGCCTGCGCAGTGTCGGCCTCATGTGCACTAAGCACACAGCATTTCTGTGACCCCCGAGTCGCAGAGATGCTGTGCTAAGACATGACGGACCACAACGCACGTGACAATGAATGTGCAAATACGTCCACCAGAGACTTTCTGTGTGCCACGTGCTGTGGCACACATATGGTTTAGTTCCTCTAACAACTCCCCAAGGAAGGAAATAAGGACCAGAAAAGGGAGGAGCTGTATCCAAGGTCATGTAGAGAGCAGGCAGCACCCCAGATCACCTGCAGCATCAGACAGCAGGCAACACTGGAGACAGAGGGTGAGGTAGGGATCTGGCTCCAAGCCTACACCAGTACCCCGTTCTCTCTCGTCAGCTTGCTTCCTCTCTAGAAGTTCTTCAGAGAGGAAGCATCTCAGAACAGTTCTTCAATGAGATGCTGTAGGTGAAATTGCTTCATACAGATCCTGGTACATTGAAAACAAGCAGTTACTGCTATCACTGTTGTAACTAAATGTGGAAAACCACTGTAGGAACTTGCATCCAAGAAAATAACAGAGATATGGGTTTATGATGCCTTCTACTCGGATGGCAGATGCCCTGCTCCTTTCATCCTCAACAAAGCCCTTCCACGACTCATCAACACAGGTTCTTGAATCCAGCACCCTGTAGCTACAAAGGCTTTAGGTTTTGCCCCCTATCCTAATGCAAATGGTCAGGAGTTTAGTGCAGGCACCTGCGTTGATGAGGCAGGGACACAGACTCTTATTTGTAGTGTGTCTGGTGAGCCCCTGTATGCCCCGGATGTTGGGTGACTTGGGGCTGCAGTCTATCCCCTTAAGGCTCTCCACAAGCTATCGGGTGCCTGTAGGCACTCACACGTTCTCCCTGCCACCGGGCACAGACAGATGGGAGCTATTCTTATTATTTAACATTTATTAAGCACCCACAGTGTGCCAGGAGCTGTGTGGAACAGGGGTGTGGGTGGTCCCAAAGAGCTTGTCCCCAGAAGCCTGTGGCCCCACACGGAAGGGAGGGGCAGACCACCTTCTCCTCTACATGGCCTCCCCTCCTCTAGCTACTCCCCAGCTGCAGAGTGTTCTGTTGGAGCAGGTGGTAAAAAACAGCATTTCAACACAACTGGGACACCTGAACGTTTATTTGTGTTTCTGATTTAAAGCTCCCCAGACTGAGGGAGTAGGGAGTAGGAAGGAGACAGTGGGCTGCCAGCACCCAGCCAGGGGTCCACTTGCCACCCTCCAAGGCCACATAGCTGCTCTTCTCCTCAGCACTCCCAGGCTGCAGGGCACTATCCAGCGTCACTGCAAACATGTCCTTGCTCATGTCAGAAATCTCCCCCGAGACTAAAAGTGAAGAGATGCAATTGTGCTATCCTGCCGTCTACAGCATCTTCATGTCCAAGGGGTGATGGAAATTCATGATAAATCTTTAGTTTTAAAAATATATTACAGTAAAAGACACACTGCTTGGATTTTCCTCCCAACATTCCCCCTCTCTTTAAATGCACGCGTTCCATTGGGCTTGCCGCTTTCAGAAGCAGCTATGGAAATTTTCTTTCCTCAGTGTCTTTAGGAACTAAGATTAAAAACTACAGTGAGTGTGACTGCCTGGTGGCGCTCCGGGGAAAAGTGGGCTTCTAAAACCATTGGTGTGTGTCCACTTGCACCCTGTTCACCAGATCTAGTGCCATGTGACTTCTGATTCTTCCTCAAAGTCAAAATGGCCATGAAAGTCACTGTTCTGAATCAATTCAGGACATTAATGTAGTGATGACAGTACACCTAAAGACAAGCATGAAAGAAGACTTCTAGAAATGCTCCAGAAAGTGCAAGAATAATGGGGTAAACTGTATTTGAAGCAAGGGACAGTATTTTGAGGATTAGTGACAATATGTTTTTTACTGTAATAAGTATTTTAAAATTTAAATACCACCCTAGGGCCAGCAAGATAGTTCAGCGGACTGAGCTCCTACTTAGACAATCTCAGGGACCAGGGTTCAATCCCTGGCACCATATGCTGCACTGGCCCCTCCCCCTGGCATGCTGATCCAGCTCCAGAGTCTGAGTGTGGTAGCACACGCCTATAATCCCAGCACTGGGGAGGCTAAAAATAGGAGGATCACTACAAATCCAAGCTGCTTGAGACCCTGCACCAAATACGTACATACATATAGACATACATACATACCCAAATACTACCCTAATTTTTCAATCATACATTCTTATGGAAAAAACAAATAAACACAGCACGGGAAATCCACAAGCCACATAACATTAGCAACAATGCCATCAGCGATGGCGTTCCCACAGTATATCAGATCCTCAGGGCCCCCTAGATGTGCTGGTGGTTTCCCTGCTTCCTCAAATAGGGATGATGCTAATGGCTGAATGGCTGAGGCCACACATCACATATCAGTCATGGTGCCTGCTCAGGTCACCGGAGTGGAGCCTAGACTTTCAAAGTCAAAATGGCTATGAAAGGTCACTGTTTTGAATCCGTTCAGGATATTAACGTCACTTCCTGTCCCTGATTGGCACAGTGATCCACCGCAGCGCCCAAGTGGGGTAAACCTTTTGAACCCTGACAGTCACTATGGGAAGTAGAGGGTATGGGCTCTAAAAACAGACTCCCACTTTCAGATGAGCTAGTAGAGGATCACGGAGGTCAGATAGCTTACTCAGGAAGCCACAGAGGCTCATGCTTATACTGAGCTTTTAGTGCTATAAATCCTGTCTACTTTCTACTTAACTATATTCTGTCTTAGATGAGAAAAAAATGGCTGTCCAGAGATCAGTTCCTGAGAAAAATGGGGAACACACATTACTGTCTTCCTCAGTCCCTAAATTCTCCACAACCCTGGAAGCCAACGCAGGGAAAAGAGGAACAGCCCAAGGAGACTGCCTTCTCCCTCAGCAAATGAAACTCTGCTAGACTCGAGTGTGGCAGACAGACCAGGCACAGAGGTGGCCACCCCTTGAAAGACAAGTCTCGCAAGACCATCTTCCCAACGCAAATACAAAAAAACCAGAAGTTCAAGTCCAGCCTGAGCAAGGCAGCAAGACCTTGTGGAAAACAAAATTAAAATTTTTATGAACAGGATATGGCTATGGCTCAGTATAAAGGTTCTGCATTCAGTCCATGGCACAACATTAAAAACCAAAATAAATAACAGGAAAACAAAATCCTTGTCCCCTGGAACATACTGGAAGGTGTATCCTTTAAAAAGAGTAGACAATCATCTCTAGGAACTACCTTCTTGGGAATGTAGCTAAATATGTTTTGATGCTCAAGGTGCTGAAAGCAATAAACGCATCACAGTGGGATCCAGCAGGTAGGACGGATGCCCAAGATTCTACCTTCCAGCACTTGTTTTTCTTACTCTGAAGTGAATGGCATGTGCTTCTACTGGGCCCCAGTGGCTGAGCCTGGATCCCAAGCACCTGAATGCCTCCACAGCTTAGAGAAGAACCTGATACAGAAGACACGATCAATATGAATTTTAATGGATGAATGAGCTACACCCAGGCCGCCTACATTTGCCAGACTGAAAAACTCAATCTAAAAGCTGTCCCTGGCTGAAGAAAGTAGCCCCAGCAGCCTAGAGAAGAAGTCTTTCGGAGACTGGAGTTCAGTATTTCTGGACATCTTGATGGGCTCACCAGCCAATCATGCGGCCATACATGTGCACTGCTGGGATGTGCATGTGTGACGGGTCTATCTTTAGACAGGAGGGTAACATAAATAGGGTGAGTATCTCCACCATAAATCACCCAGGCAAAGCACTTACCCAAAACAACCTTTAAAAGGCAGGGAAGGGGCTCTGCTCCCCCACCAAGGGCTCAGATTGCTGAACACCAAAGCAGTAAAGCAGGGTGTGAAATCCACAGGTCTTCCAGCCTGCCATGCCCTTTGCCAGCATATTATAAAAAGCATACTTGCTGATATAGCACGCCTTTAAAATGATCAAAATGACAGATGGCTGCTACAGAAACAATCCTTTTTATAGGACTGATATTAATCAGAAGAGATTGACAGTGTCCCTCTAATCTTTTAATTTTCAAAAAAGTACATTTCTATAAAAAAGAACTAGGCAAGCCCAAGTACTTGGGAATGATGAAATGTTCAGGTTATTTCAAACTTAATAACTAGAACACTTTCATTCTCCTTCCTTATCTATTTATTTATATACCGTTAATATATAAGAACCTGGTTGGCTGCTCCGAGATACTTCACTTTGTCCCAGTTACTCTAGCGTTGGATGTCACTTTCGGATTTCCTTGACTTCCCTAGAGGTGGTGTTTGAGTCTGAGAAAGAGCGGGCTTGTCCCAAATATACCCTATGAGAGACATTACAGTCATTTGGATTGGGAAGGAGATACTTAGTAAGATAGCCACATCTGCCTTGGGCTAACTTGGTCATGGATATAGAATCCGGACAACTATCTGGTGATGATGGTAGATAGTAACAGGAATAAGTGAAATCCCAACCAACCTGCAGCTTCCTCAGGGTGGTATATGTAAAGCCTGGGGGAAGAAAGGGCATTTTGCATTTAGTCTTTACAGTAGCATATACTATTGCTCTTATTAATAATGAGATCCTGGTTTGGACCAACCTGACATCTATATCATTGACCCCAATTTGTCCAACATTTATAATCCTTCAGTTCAAGTGGGGCTGGCTTTACTCTCCAGTTAGAAGGTAGGCAGGGCAGAGACACTGGGGTCAGTGATGGACGTGGTCTAACTGATCAGGCATGATGGCTGCTAAGCAGAAGTTTTGCTGGGACAGCAGGGAGAAAGCACAGTTGGGGAAGGGACTTTCTAAGGGAGAGGTACTAGTCTGGGTTTGCCACCACTTGGGCACAGCGTGCTTGCGAATAGAGGCCCAGTAGATAGGGATATGTGGGGAGACAGCATTCAGGTTGCCAGTGCCGCTGGATCCAACTGTGCCTGAAACAGGAAGAACTGGATACTTTCACTTTCCCCCTCTAACCAATATGTGCTAGATATTTGTCATTTGTAGATAGCAGTCCCTAGCAAATACCTATATTCTTTCTCTCCCCCAGGGAAAGAATACTGAAAAAAAAAAATATATATATATATATATATATATATATATATATATATATTCATGCATACCAGAATTTTCCCATGTTATTATGATTATTCCCATATAATTATGACTATTTCTTGTTGGAAATAGTCTTAGTGTTTCTCTTTTCACCTCACTACCTGTCCTCAGGTCTCAGCCTGGCACACAGTAGGTGCTTGATAAATAACTGTTGAAAGAGGTGATGCATGGTGCTCAAAGCTCACCATACCTCTGCAGGCTAGGTATTCCTGCCTTTATTTTTACCCCGGAAAACTGAGTCTTGGTGAGGTTAATCGACACGCCCAAGGCCACATGCTTAGTAAATGCCAGAGCCAATACATCAACCTGGACCTGTTTAACTCCAAGTTCCCCTTGCCACCTCTCTGACAGTTTAATTTAGTCCTCCATTGACAAGGCCTCGTTGGCAGCGCAGAAAAGTCACTTAGTGACTAAGATGGAGCAGCCTTGAAGGAAATGACACCACCAACATTTCTACCAGGCGTTCATGCTGACGTCTTTCCCAATCAAGAGATATTCAAAACATACAGACGGCATCCCAGGGCAACAATACCGAGAACTGACAATGGTTCCCACCACTACTGAGCAGAGAAACATATCCAGATCACTTGAGCGCTTCCCATACATTTCTCTACCTTTCCAACAGAATTCACTGTAAAAATCAACACTTCAGTAATTCCCAGCACCATTATATATGTGGATGCAGATCTTTCATAAAGTACATAGTCAAATTCAATGAAGCTGATTTCTATTCAAAAACAGAGAAAGCAGGGTGTTTATACCAGGCTGCCCATATCAGAGAGGCATTAATCAGTATTTTTCTGCCTTTGTCTAGTTCAAACTGAAAAACAGTGGGCCCTCAGCAAATTACTGTCTCTGAGGAATGGACATCCAAGGGGAAATGGGACACAAATCCAGGAAAATGAGCATCATGCACTGGGCTTATAGGAGAGCATTACAGGAACACAGAGATTCAGTATCTGTGAGATTCATCCTGGATCCCTTGACTTAGATTTTCTTATGTATAAGATGCTCTGTTTAAGCACTGTCTAATCATATAGCATGAACAGGATGGGTAATTATCTCTCAATATCTTGCACCAACACTATGAATTCACCAAGTTCTCTGCACGGCTGGGGAAGTCTTCCTCCTTGTTGGTCTAGTATATCCTTCTGATGTTTCACAGCTCACCTCCAACCTGACCTCCTCTCTTGAGGCCACCATCTTCTCAACTCCAAGATGTACCTGAGCTCGCCTCTCTCCTATCCATTGTACATCCCTGGTATGGCCCTCAATCCCAGGGAAGGTTGAAGGGGTAGGTAAAGGCACTGGTCCAACAAACCCTGTCCACATCTCAGATCTCTCACTCTCACCCTGTTGACCTTTCCCTAAGTTTTTAGGCTCTACCCATGCAGAAGAGAAGTTGTCACACAAGGCTGGGATTCCTTTCCTGAAAACCCTGGAGTCACCCATTTTCTAATATTTTAAATTCAGTTTTTTTTTCTTTTTCAGAAGGCTGTTTCAATAAAAACACTGCTTATGTAAAACACTCAGCAGAATCTGTGATAACACCCTAAAATCAAACACATAAATAATCCCACAGCAAAATATATGAATATTCACAGTAACTGAGATAAAGCAAGTTATAAATAGCTGCACATCGTTTCAGGTCAAACCTTGTTTCCAAATGAAATTCAGTACCAAGTTTAAAAAAAAACAAAACTGATTCTCAGAGCTTTGTGAAATTTATAATTATTGAGAAGCAATAGGGAACCAATCCCAGCCAACCTCATTGCAGTTATTATGGACATCCGTGAGATGGAATTGCTCAGTGATCAGGGCAGTGTCTAACCCGGGCTAATATTCAATACTTGCTAACTATCATTTCCTGTATTTCTTATAGTATTATGATTTGTGGTTTATCTCCTCTTTCTTCACAAGGCTATGGAGCCAGAGGTCAGTGGCTCTGACTTTTCTTTCTGTTATCGGGGTGCTGGAAAGGGAAGGTGCAGTGAAGAGAGCACTGCATGCGCCAACCACCAAGGAAGTGGATGCGGCTCTGTTCACATTTCCCTCCATCCAGGAAGATTATCTTCTGACTCATTATTCATAACACCTAGAAGAGACGAACCTTGTTCAGCAGGAAGAATAATTTAGCTCTGTGAGGAGGCAGATCTCAAGACTGAGATGTATAGGTCCGAATTTGCAGCACAGAGCCAAGTGCTCCATAGAAAGAAGCACTCATTACACCAATAAATCAATTATAAAGTCATTGTCATGATTCTATCACCTGGCGTTGTGTGACCATGGTACATGATTAAGACAGGTTCTGCTGGCAGAATCTGGACACAAAAATGATTTTGACAAGTGACTTGACCTCTTTTGTTCACAGGTCAGGCAATTCACAGATCACTCAAGATATCACTGGAAATTTAGAAGAGGAACATGTATCTCTTCTTCTCAGCCACAGATACAAAAAAGATGGAGATCGGTGTCAAGGGGGAAGGATCAACGTCTAAACAGTGTGCTTGGTAACACTGCTCTTTTCTTTCTGGATTCTTATTAACCACAAAACAGTCCAAAGTGGTTCAGCTCAACCCTCTATATTCATCTATAATCCTCTATAAGCCTAGAAGACAAGACTATTTGCATGGATGGATAGATAGATAGATAGATAGATAGATAGATAGATAGATAGATAGATACATAGATAGTAAATTTAGATCCTTAGTAATGAGTTCATTTAGACAAAAGTTAGTAGTTCAGCTGATCTAATATGACAATGATTCCAATTTTTGTGCAGGATGGAAAGCAGGGTCCGTGTCAGTTCTGGACGCCCTAGAGGAAGCTGCTATCTTAGTAACCTTCCAGAACTATTAGCAGACACTCTCACGGGTCGTCTTCGTGAGAGTGAGTGGTTACTCTCCTAAAACATGGTAAAACATCCCTGGTACCACATGCCATGCTGGCCATGGAACTTGATTCCAAGCATGGTGAGAGCACGCCTGTAATCTCAGCACTGGGGAGGCTGAGACAGGAGGATCACTCTGAGTTCAAGCTGCCTAGCAAGACCCTGTACCAAATAAATAAATAAATAAATGATTAGAATACAACACTTTTTAAAAAGCAGGAAAAAAAAAACTGATGCATAAATTATTTTTTACCTCACTGAGCCGACTAAACCCGGGCAACGTTTGTCTAAATTTCAGAAGTGCCTCTTGAGAGTATTACGAAGCGCCACCACCTCAGCCATGATCATCGGCTGTTGAGTTTAGAAAGCCTTAACATCCTCCTCAGCAGCTCCTCCACGGGCCTGTAGCTGCCTCACCTCCACACCTCCAGATACAGGGACATTCCTACCAAGGACTACCAAGGAACACGCACTGTTTGTTTTGCATAATAGTATTGACTTCCTGATGGGATTATTTAGATGCTAATGGCACCTTAATTCCCTATGGGAAGGGCTTTGCACCTCGAGCTGGGAAAAACCAACAAGGTCGAGGCTGTGGTTAGCAAGCTGGCACGTTCAGCTGGGAGATAGGACAAGCAGCTGATGGGAGTGGGACTGCTGGGCTTTTCTCTCTCCAGGCCCCTCCTCTTCTTCGTGTGAATAGGACCACAGTGGGGTTAATTTTTGTTTCCAGATGCCGAAGTATAAATAACACGGGCTCTATGAGCAAACCAGAATAAAAACTCGCGTCTGTGCACAGCCTTCCCTGCATTCCACTGTGTATGAAAGGGAGAAGATGAAGCGTCTGCAGTAGCTCACCACTGGGCGCCTCAGTAAAATGCTTCCCTGACTGATGGGTCGCAACTTTCTGGAGGCATCACTTGTGAAAACAAAGTAGGGTCAAGCTGAGGTTTGCAAGTGAAATCATGTGTTCTGTCCACAAAGTAACAAGACATGTTTCTGGAATGCTCTGCAAAGGGAGCAGAAATAGGGCCTCCCCAATTTCTCAGCTGGCCCCTGCTTCTTCCCATCTATCACTGGGGTAATACGTCCAGAGTGGCATTTCGTAATGACAGCAACATTCCAGCAAATCGATAGTTATTTAATTCCCAACAAGCTCTTGAGTCCATTAAACCTGATTACATTCACCCATTTCAGTGGGTGCCGTTATTTTTCCTACAACGGCACTTAATCTATAACAGGAACTTATGAGAACTTTCAAAAGCAATTTCAGCATCAATCAGCATAGAGTGAAGGGCGCGATTTGCTTGTAATTATTTATTGGATGGGGTGGCCGAGGGTCTGACAAAACTGCAGCCACTGACCTTCACCCCAAATTTCCAATAGAAGCAAAAAGCCTGTTACTCCCCACATGAGCAACGAGTCCCATCTCAGAAACAGCGGTCTTGCCACACCAGCCTGCCTAGGCCAGGAGAGACAGAATGGTTTCCTTGTAGTGAAGACTCATCCTCCAGGTAGGCTGCCTATTTATAACACAGAATAGAGAGAAAACCCTCCAAACCTAGCAGCACCCATACTTGGGATATAAGGCTGGTTGTTATTTCAAATCACACCTCTATGGCTCTAATCACCCAGGTTCTTTCCATAAACAAAAGGTAACAGCTATACTCAGAAAAGGAGACAGTGTTTGACCAGAAGCTTCCCAAGAAACTTCATTCTTGAGCTCATTGTAGAGCTTTTAACCATGGGATCTGGGACCAGGACGTTGAAGAGTCAAAGTGAAAGGCCCAGGTAAATACTTTTCCTTTGCCATAGAAAGGAGATGCAGAATCTATTACAAAAAGACAAACCAACAGCCAAGTGCCACCTGGCTTCCTGTAGTGAGGGGCTCCATCTCTAGGAAAGTTTAACATTCTGTAGACTCAGACTACATCAGATAAAACTGTATCTATGGCAGAGAGGCCAACTTATGCAAAGAAAGGAAAAATGTCCACAGTGCTCATTGCTAAGTGAACCTCTCTGCTTAGAATTAAGAGCCTTAACCAACACACATCTCAGCCCTCCATTCTCATATTGTCATCAAAATGTAAACAGCCTGGCTGGGCTTCTTAGACAAACCTCTGAACTTCATAAATATAGAGTGTTCCTTCCTGCCTCAGAGCCACAACTGAGATTCAGGTAGGGGGAACCTTCTCTGAAAATACAACCCAAGCGGGGGTGTCTTATGAATTACCACATATTTCCTGCTGCTGCTGTTTCCTGGGTTAAAGCTCCTAACTGCGTCATCTCATGTTAAGTTACTTTACCTCATGATCTGCTCTGCAAGACTGAGTCCCTCAGAAACCCGGGAAGGAGAGCAAATCTTTTGCCCCATGGCCAACCTCCTGAAGGAAAGGCATGAATGTTAAGCAGAAGCCAGATCAATACAAGCAAATATAGCTCAAGTACACCATTTATTCAGCCATGAGAGATGTCAATAGCCAGATTAGGGTGATCCATCTTTTTGATTTCCTACTGTCTTCTCTCTGACTACACGAGGGCTTTTTCCTGTATTAAAAGTGTTTGCTTTCTCAACCATAAAAATTCCAATTATTACTCTGTGCGCTCTGGAGTTAAGTTGCTTGCTGGCAAAGGCCTTGAATTACCTGAATCAGCCCAGGGAAGAACGGGGCTGCCGGAACAATCATAGGCACGCCATAGGACTGCAGGAGGACTCCTTGGGACGCCAGCATGTTTTAACTGGAGGTATGATTCCCTCTGAGGCTCAACACATCAATGGAGACTTGGGGGAAAATTCTATACACCCAACTTCTTCCGAACTACAAAGCCGAGAGCCAAATCGCTTCTGTCAGGAGCCAAGAGCCCATCAACGCCGAGAGGGGAAAGAAAGAAAATCCGCATCAGCAACTCTGAATGTGAAAGTTTTCTTCCCAGACAACGAAGAGAAGCGGCAGCTGCAAAGTTGAAGCTACCAAAATGGAAGGTGCTATTTTGGGAGCAGCTTGCCTAACATGACTAACCAAATACTCTTCATTAATTTAGTTCTCAGAGAGAGCAAGAGACAGACGGAGGGACAGAGGGGCGCAGGCTCTGAGGTAATGAAGTTGCCCCAATGGATTTGGCCAAAAGACCAGAGATAAAGTCCACAGGGGATTTTTGAAGAGAATAACTGTGAAATAGAAACTTACATGATTATAAGTGCCTGTATAAAACTCAAACTAAGTAGGTTAACATGGGCAGCTCTGGGTGCTGATTAAAAATAAACTAAGAAGTTATTCAGCCTGCTTTTCTGTCTCCGTCTCTCTGTCTCTCTCTGTCTTTCTCTCTCTCCCCCCTCCTTCTCCCCCTCTTCTCTCTCTGATTTCATTTTTATTTATTTACTTATTTATTTATTTTTGCGGTACCAGGGATTGAACTCCGGACCCTGTGCTTGCCAGGCAAGCACTTATTCTAATGAGCTATCTCCCCTGGCCCCTCTGATTTCAATTTTAAAGAGGTAATTTTAAATAATACAATTCTACTACCAGCCAATATCTGAACAGGCTCTGAAGAGAGAGGGAACAACTTCGTTACCAGTGTTACGTTCCTTTGCTCTCACAGCTCCCTGGAGTAGGCACTCTTAGGTCGAGTAATCAAACAGAAACTGGGATTACGGCACAGGAGCATCTTTGCTTCTGATTGTGCAGCTTGCAAAAGGCAGCACTGAGACCCCAGCACATTTTCTGTTCAATTCCTAACTGTGACACTATGCTCATTACTGCATTCCATTCTGTAATAGGAGCACGTGCTTTTATGTGTCATGTGTATATGCGTCTGTAATTGGAAAGATATTATTTATTTTGAAATTTCAACCGGTAGGTATTAATATGCAATATATTAACGAGTGATGTCTCCCTGTTCTCAGAGATCAAAGGTGCATGTAATGTATGCTCATAACTACGGGTGAGAAATACTGACAGTCAAATACTTCACATCTTTCCGGTGATTGCAAATACCCCAGTGATTGTTTGGGAGGTGTTCTCTGGAGGTCCATAAATTCCCGTGGGGATGCCTTGAATTGCAAGAATGTTGAGTGGGGAGCATACTAGCTGTGTGATCTCAAACAAGTTCCTTCACCTCTCTGAACTTTAGCTTCCTTATTAGGTGAACAGTAACAGTCTCAACTTATATGTTGAATACATAAAGCCCTTGTAAGCACACCAAAGTATATTATGGGAGAAGGGCTACAAGAAATTCTCATTGTCTAAACCCTGTTCTTCTGCAAATGTGTCCACTGGACATATTTTTGACTGATACTGCCAGCTCAGACATCACTGAAGTGTCTGAATATTTACTCCGGAAACACATATGATGACATTTAGAGCTCCACAGTTTTGAGAGTGGTATGAAAACTGGATGAAGTGAAATCGTGTAAGTACCACCCCAGCCACAAGGTCCACTGGGAATCACCTTCAAATCCAACATCCGCTTGTCACCTTCCACCTCCCTCTCAGAATACGACCCACAGTATAGATTTTGTGAAACCTGGGAGAGCTTCGGATCCCGCCAAGCATATTCAACTATTGGCTTTTTCTAAATCCAAATGTCAATCCCTCCACTTTTAGATAGCCAAGGTGTTTTTACACTACACTAATTTTAGTTGCTTGATTTAGCTGCATAATTACATTTCTAGATAACGACAGCGGACAGGGTTTGGCAGAGAATTCAATTATTTAAGACTGAATTTTGGCCAGCTTGACAAGGTTCCTCTGTAATTGATTCTCATGCATCGGAGTGGCCACGTTGTACAATTCAGAAATCTCCCCTAGCAGCTGTAGACTGACCCTCTTTCCCAACAGCCAGCGCGACTTCTAACTTTAGCTTTGGACTGTGACTTTCAACACCACACTTCTGAGAACTTACCAGCAAGGACAGAACAGAAGCTCACTAGGAGACGGGTACATTCTGCAGTGAAAGTCCCTTTGGAAAGCAGGGGTAGAGAGTGTGCTTAAGGAGGTAAGGCCCGGGGCAAGTAAGCTATTGCTATTTATTTAAGTGCAGTACTATGGATTGAACCCAGGTCCTTCTTACTGAACGACATCCCAAACTCATTTTTTAATTTTTTTTTTTTTAATTTTGAGACAGAGCCCTACTGAGTTGCTAAATTGCCCAGGCTGGGCTTGAACTTGTGATCTTCCTTCCTCAGTCTCCCAGAGTGCTGGGATTACAGTCATGTTCCACCAGACTCAATCTGAACAGTTATGAAATTGGAAGACCACTGAGCCAACAGACAGGAAACTTACTTCAATTACATAAGCTAGAAATGTACACATTTAGACTCTAGAATTCCTCAGGACTAGACACAAGTAAGACTCTCCACTTACTCTACACCCAGAAAGGTCAAAAATGAAATATATGAGAGAAATCAGAATTACATAAACAAAGGCAATTATGCATCGTGAATATGAGTGATTTTAGTGAGACTGAAATGAGAAATAGAGTACATGCGGGACATAGAGACATGTAGCTATAGCGTGTGCAGACGGTAATTTCTCTTTTTTAAAGAAATCTTATATACTAAAGCTTCTGCTACTCCAGAAGTATAAGTATCTCCCTTGTCTGCTCTGTAGCCAAGAGTTTTTTTTTGGGGGGGTTTTTTTTCCTTCTACCAGGAAGCACAGGTCAGATAGACGCTTCAACTCTGTCCACCGTGCTGTCCCTCGCTGCCTGCATGCTCCTGTCTTTGTTTCCCTGTCCCTGCCATCTCCAGTTCCTGACCACTGTTGCTCATATTCCTGCTTTTAAGATTCTACTTCAGTTTTATTTTCCCACACAATTGTGGTATTTGTACTTTGAAACTGTGTTGGATGTATCCTTCTTCTAAAATCACCCCAAATGAGAAAGTATATCAATGAAAAGCACCACTAACTAAAGCCTCTCCCTCCTAACTGAGAGGCATTGTGTGCCTGGGCTGGGAGGCCGTCTTCATGGATCCTACACCAGAAGGGCTTTGTTCCCTAACTCAGAGCATCTCCACTCGCCAGCAGCTGGGACACATGGCTCGGATGAGTGCCTTCCCGCCCAGCACGTGACGTTCAGCTTGTCCTATTCGCACTGGCTTCAAATAATAAAAATGTGGAGTGAAACAATAACTTGAAAGGAGAAGACAAGCAATTCTCGTAGTTACAGCAAACAGAGGTGACATCCCAAACATATTGAAGCCCTAAGAATGGCCACGCTGGGTTAGCTATTTGGCCACCATGGACAGAGGATGGCGACTTTTCTTTTGGAAAATCTAAACAACACATATTTTTGCTATTGCAGATCCTACACTGTCTGTTGCAGCTATTCAATGCTCTGCTATTGCAGCATGGGAAAACATCCACTGCCAACAGGTAAGTCGTGAGTGTAAATGAGTGGTTCAATAATATCTTATTGATGGAAACCAAAGCTTACATTTCCTAGTATTTTTACAGGAGGTTGAGTACTATTTTCCTTCTAATATATTTCAACCACTTAAAAGTACAAATTCATTCTTTTCCCAAGGATGGTACGGAAGTGGGCAACAGCCAGGGCTTGATCATAGCCTGAGCCTTGCTAACCCCCTAGTCTAGAAGTCAGACTTCCATGCCTGGCAAATGCACCGAGACCTTTCTCTTCTCTTCTGCTTCCTTGCTCACGTCACATCTTTCCTGTGGCTCCTCCGGTGCCAGCTCTGCAGTTCTGTGCCAGCTTCCCCAAGCCAGGGCTTTCCAACAAGGATTGTCATTTTGATGTTTTTTTCCAGCCTACAATAATGGTTCAGTTCTATCCTGCCCCTCTAAAGGTTCCCCACCTTTCTCCACCTTTGACATCCATACAGTCCTCTTACAGTGTGTGCTTTCTGGCTGTCAGATACTGCATCTCCTGCCCTACACCTTAGGAACTAGCATAAGGATTATTGTGTACACGCCCACCCTTTGTGAATGACAGCTGCCTAAAGTTTAGGCATCTGGGTAAGATCTGCCCCCCAAAAGAGGGAAGAAATCGAAGTGTAAGTTGGAGCACAAGAAAGAAGGAGAATGCAGGGAAGATGATTCCTACTGCTGGTTCCACCAGCCCACAGACCCAATTGCAGCCTGGAGACCAGATCCAGGCCATAGAGGGGACCAGAAGGACTCATCTTCACAGTGAAAACATGGGTTGGCACTTAGAAATGAGAGCATTTCTGTGGAAATTTAGATTTACAGTGTGTCTTGAGAGGCCAGAAGATCTGGCAGCCACAGTTCAGCGGACCAGCACTGCCACAGCTCAGGGGCTCTGATAGAACCATATCCACTACCTTTTGCCTGTTTTCTGCAAAATCCTGAGTGTCACTGCTATGAATGGACCATGAAAGCAAAGCACAGGTCTTAAAACAGAGTCACTTGCTGATCTTATTGTTAAAAATGTTTAATATGAATTTCATTTCTTTCATTTTCAGTATTTATCTTAGTATACCGACCTGTTGATCATTTCACGACACACATCGCCCTGTTTTTAGGCAAGTGGGAAAAAGGATTTCCTATAGCATCTGAGGCCTTTCACAATATTCTTCACTTTTACTTGGCCTAATTCACTCTCCTGTGGATGCTGTCCTTCCCTCTATGAAATACTCTTTTGTTCAAACCACACTGCTAAGTCCCCTTTGCCAAACGCTTCTATGAATTCAAGTTTCTGTTCAAATTTGCTTGCTATGCAAAATTGCCCCTCTTTCCTTACTTTTTCCCGCAAGTCCCACTTTGCTGGCCTAAGTCAGAGCTCATGCCTTCTGCACAGACTTAGGTAGGACTAACCCCCCCATGCCTTCTGCCAAGGAGTCCTTTTAGATTTGTGCTTAACTCCCAGTGGGATAACAGCGCATCTTGAACCTTTTCACACATGATGACACTTTCAAGAAGGCAGACTGGCTCTAATGAAGAAGCGTGGCACGCATACTGCTGCACCTAGTGGCTACAGGGGCAACTAGACAAGTGAAATTCTCCCAAATGCTTGAGACATGATCAGCTGGAGCGGTGTGTCAGGAGGCTGTAAGAGGTGTCCCAATAACTGAGAGCTGCTTGTGTCTCCAAGGTGAGCTCATATAACCCAGGATATCACGACAGAGTAGAAAGGCCTGCATTTCAAAAACAGGAAGGCTGGCTTCAGACATGGGTTCCCCTTTCCAAAGACCATTCCAAGATGGCATGCTCAGTTGAAGCCCTAGTCTGTAAAGGGATAAAATGGAACAACTGCCTCTTTGCATGTGTGTGTTGCGGCAGTGACAAGATGTGGTGCATGTTGGTGGCCTTTGATACTTGGAAGGCATTCCAAATGTGCTGGCTTATTTTTATTTCCTTCTTTGGGTTGTCTTCAATGTACCTCTGAAAATTATTTTCTGGTCTCAGCTCCTCTGTCTGCTGTGTCTCCTTGGTGCTTCACCAACATCCCAGGTGATGTCTCTGCTACCGGTTTTGCTGCTCTTCCCCCGTGTCCGCCTGTGTGAATGGTTCCATTCTTCAGCAGGCAATGCCTTGGCTTCCTCTAGCCTTCACGATCCACCTAGCTAAGGTCTTCAAACATTCCACTTTGGTCAACCTGGCTGGTACTGCTATCCAAGGAAGCTCTTATGTTATCTCTCTCACCTCTTCTTCCAGCACTTTTTCTGCTTTTTTCCTCAGAACCAGGCATAGACTCGATACTTCACATGTCCTTGAGGACTACCTTTCAACTACAGAAGGTAAGAGCATCTCAGAGAAGTTGTGCACGGGTTGGCCAGGGTTAAACGACAGAGTACGCCTAGAAGCTGTTCTCTCTGCTTGACTCCGATATGTACAAAATCACCAAGAATGGCCACACTGATGAAGTAGCTTGAACCAAGCAGATGAATGCCACTCACCACCAGGCATGTGCTCACACTCCACCTAGTGTAGGAGGGAAGGAAGCCAGAGAAAGCTGTGCATAGCCTGGGCCTCAGAGCGAGCGAGGGAGGGAATATAGATTTTAAAAATATAAAAAAGAATGGAAGGGCCAGCCAAATAGTTGAGCAGATTAAAGCACCTGTAAGCAGACACAAGGGCTGGGGGTTTGATCCCCACTCCCAGGGCACGCTGAGACAGTGATTGAGACT
>NW_004524597.1:4492171-4493780 GCF_000260255.1 Octodon degus
TGGAGCACAATGCATTATTCTGATGGCATTACTGTTTTCGCTGCCTGGTCCTTTTCTGCACCACCCCTGCTCCCCTGGTTGGAAGCGCCATAGCTCAGTAGCAAGGAGCTCACATTCTGTCCATACTGAACAATGCAATTTCTACCAAGCACTCGCTGGGTGTTTTTGTGCAAGTTATTTAACTTTTCTGTGCTTCAGGTTTTGGAAATAAGGATATGATTAATAATCATAAGTCATGGAGTGGTCTAGAGGTTTACATAATAACAAAATAGATCACAATGGTTAGTGGAGGGGAGCTCAGAGCAGAGGCTTAACAAGTGGGTGCCACGTTCCTCATAGTGCTGATAGCACAAGCAGCAGCTAGTTTGGAACGTCAAGCCAGGGATATCCAAACTCTTTTCGATCTCTATTTGGTTAAATAAAATAGTGCCTCTAAGTGTAACCCATGTAAACACCTCTGAAACGGAAATGAGTATACAGAAGCTCACAAAGGATATGTGTATGGCCTCTGTGCACAGAAAGTATTGCTTTGAAATCAAAGCATTAGAAACTTGATTCTGTGATCACTGATGGGGTGATGACGGCATTTGGATCACCAGCAACTCCGAGGATCTGGGATACTGTGTCACCCCATCCCATAGCACTGCTCCACCTACCTCCCAAAATGTTTATGAAGATGTGCAATGAACACTGCAGGAGGTCTTGTAAGTGAGGAGGCTGCTGATTATCATTAGAAATTCGAACCCCAGTGGTACGGGCAGCACCAGGCTCCTCTTGGTTCATTAAGCACTTCTTGACCTGATTCTCCTCTGAAAGCGAGACTGACTGGCTGAATGAGCAAATCTAAGAATATCAACCCTGCACATCATCTCTGCTGAGATCAACAATGCTTCAGGAACCAACCTCTGACCTGTCTGGGGATGAATGGCAACTGGTTTGAGAATTAGTTGACCTTGCTTGAGGCAAACAGTTACTCCCTGAGGACTCCCAGAATGGGGGATGAATAATCAGATGCTCCCTAGAAGCTCCTTTGTGCCCTGCCCACATCTCCTGCTGGCTGTGCTGCAGATGCCTGCAGGACCCAGGCACAGAGAACAGTCCACATAGCACGTCTCCTGCACTGGGACAGAGCCTTTCTGTCAAAGCCACATGCAGCTACTGAACTGCCTAAACAGCCTGAGCTCAGTGGGCATCGTTTTCTGCTTAGAAACTGAGACAGGCAACTGGCACCTCCCAAAGCATACTCCCCAGACAGAGGCCTCATTATATGCTGTACTAGGAAAGGATGCCAGGGTCAAATAAGTCAGAGAGATTTAGCTTGAATTTTGTCCCCCTTGGAGACTCATGATGACTGTCAGCATATAAAAGCACCTGAGAAGTCCCATAAAGAGCAAAAATTGCTTGGCTGTGTTTGGGTCAGACTTTTCACACTGATTTGATGAATGAGCTGCCATCCATGTATCCATCTTTACATCCATGTACCCATTTAGCAACTGATTTAACTACCCATCTGTACATCCTCCATTCACCTACCCATCCATCCACCTGCCCGCCCATCCATCCATCCATCCATCCATCCATCCATCCATCCATCCATCCATCCATCCAT
>NW_004524597.1:4494645-4503083 GCF_000260255.1 Octodon degus
CCTCTTCTTTGTAATGCTGAGACATTTTGTCTAACTTTCAGGCTAACCACAATCCCCAACTCCCATACTAGTTCTGTTTCTGGAATGAAGCAATGACTCTTGATTCTTTTATTTTTTATTTTTATTTGTTTATTTATTTATGTATTTATTTTTGATACAAGGTTTTGCTATGCAGTTCAGACCCATAGTGATCCTCCTGTCTCAGCTTCCTCAGCACTGGGATTATAGGCCTATACCACCACACCTGGTATTGGAATTTTGGGGCCGGCAGGGCATGTGGTACTGGAGATTGAACTCAGGACCTTGCACTTTCCAGATAGGTGCTTATGCCACCAAGCTATCTCCACAGCCCAGCTCTTGAGTCTTAATTTTGAAGCTCTTTGATAATTTGCCCTCATTCTAGAAAACTTCACTTTACTCACAAAATTGTTCCTATCATTGCAGGGCCCTAGTGGCTTCTCAAATATTCATGCATAGATTCTGTAGGGGCCACTGAATGGCTATCGGATTCTGACAAACACAACAAATATGTGCTGTGCTTTCTATAAAGGACAGGCATGAATAAAGTCAAACCCTTTAAGTCAGGCTCACACTGCAAGGTCAGATGGTTACTCTCATGTGAAACCAGGTTGATGTGATTTGCTGCCCCAGGACTATGAAGATGAGTACCTGCCACTTAGATGACACTCTCCAGCTTGACAGAGTTCAAGTTTTTGTGGTGAAAAGAAGGTCAAACAAGATGGGGAGACCATGGTGCTATAATTCATACATTGACTCAAGAAATCCCACCAGAAAATCTCCAAGAAATCCACACCATTCCTTTGTTCGATACCAAACAATCATCCTAAAACAGGGTATGACTTCGTCCTGCTGGGGATTTCCTCTCCAGCCTCAGCCACTTCCAGCCATTGAGTAGGCATTAGGCACCACAGGGAACCCACCCAACAGTGTGCACACAGAAGGGGAGGTGAAGAATAAACCTCTGTCTCCGAAGATTACACAGACTGTTACGGACAAGACAGAGACTCAGGGAAGCCCAGGCCACACTGTGCTGGCCTCTGCAGCTGAGTCTCTCATCGGAGCATTTGTCCAAGAGCTGACCACAGCAAGATGGTTTCTCAACGATGTCATACCCAGGCAGCTGGCGGCAATAGAGGGCCTCTGACAGATGGGATTTCCAGCTTCCCAGATTAGCAGTGTCCTTCTGGGACACTCTGGGGACATCAAAAACGGAACCACCCTGTGTGACCTCATTTCCTTTGCAATTCTTATGTTACAATCTATATTTAACTATTTTCAAACAAATCACAAGCACAGTTTATTATTTCCCAAATTTCTTCCAACTTCTTTGGGTATTAACTCATTAAATCTTCATAGCATCCCTATAACTTAAGTCCTGTTAATATCTCCACATAACTGGTTGGGAAAATGAAGCTCATAGAACTTACATAACTTGCCCAAGATCACATAGGCTGTGAATGCTGAGTCTATCTGCAGAGGCAGATTCATAATCGCCTGATACTCAGCCTCCTGTGGAAGGGCTCTTAAAAATATTTTTCCCTACTAATAAAAGAAAACAATTCTTACCATAATACCAATATATCATATTGTTCAACTGAGGGATTTAGGCCATATCGAGTATGGGGTCAAGTCCTGGCTCTAGCAGTGCCTGACTAGGTTGCTCTGGGCAACTTACTTAAATTCTCTGAACCTCAATTAATTCTCTTGTAGACTGAGGGCAATAATACTCCTCTCCAAGGATTATGGTAGGAAATACTGTGAATACTGTAACAATGCACTTAAAGTCCCCAGACTTGGCTTCACCCTCAACTGTGTGGTCCCTGTTCCCAGTGTCCACATCTCAGCACAGCCATGTCAGTTCCCCTCACAGCAAGAGCACTAGCTGGCCATTTCAGTGATTGCTTTCTGTCGATGGGTGCCAACTATCCCACTTCCATGAATCAATAAATCTCCATTTTTTTTTTTTTCTCAAGAGAGTTTGAGTTCCATCCTTGGCCGCTAATGGATTCTAGATCAAGGCAAAAATAGTTGTAAAAATTAGCATGCACACACACACACACACACACACACACACACACAGGCACACACACACACACACACAGGCACACAGATGAAAGTCATATTTTCTTTAAAATTTCATCAGCATAGGCTTTTATAGAACTTGCTGCATGCAAAGCGCAATTCGCAGCACCTTCCAAGCGCTAATGCATTTCATCTTTTAACACACAGCACTGGTATCCATAGCTGCTCCATTCTATGGATGAGGATATTGGGCTGGAGGATATTAGACAAGGAGAGCTGACCTTACTCAGGGGGCCTGAGTTGAAGGTCTAGTAGCCAACGCCACCCCGGTATGGTTCCAAGTCCTGTATCACTCCCTCCACATGCCATGCAGTACTAAGGACACCGATGCATTTACTAAGCAAGGAATCCTGGAAATCTACTAAGGAGCTGGCACCAACACTCAGGTGCCCACACTGTAAAGCTTGCCTTTGCTGAAAGCTCTTCTGAGTCCCTGGAAAATCTCTGTGGGCGGTACACAAAGATTCCAAAATATCCTTCCAGAGAAGCCCCGCTGCTACTGCTGCTGCTGCTGCTGCTGCTGCTGCTGCTGCTGCTGCTTCTCTCTGCCAAAGAGACTGCACAGCCTCAGACCATATTCCAACTCCGACACTCACACACTGACCTGAGATCAACTCACCACAACCCACACCTTCTTTTCAAATAATGCTTGGCAGAGAAGACAGTTTATCCCATCTACACTGTTTTCAGATGGATCAGGCCGATTAGGTCCTGGTTCCCCTGCATATCCAGCTACCACAGGTCTGAACTCAACATATCAGCATGTCATAAAATGTTTCCTGTGCTTCTTTCCTTCTCCCCCAGCAGTACTGCATAGAGCTCAAGGTGGAAATTCACAAATTCCGGGTGACCATTTGTTTTAGGATTACCATACAGACCTCCCTTCCTTGGAGACACTATGGCTGGACTCAAAGACGAATGCTCCTTTTAGAAACTAAAATAGAACAAAGGGACAAAAGAGAGCTGAAGGATTTAAAATTAGGATAAAAGAGGGGGAAAAAAACCCTTGGCACTGGAGTAGCCTGCCTTAACTGCCTAAAACTTACCAATGATGCTCAACTTTTAGTGCGGCTGATCCCCATATGTCTCCCTACTCCCACTGGGACCCAACATTTGCAGACGCTATTTATCATTCTAGCTAGTGGTGTGTTCATCTGCCCACCTCACTAAGCAGCCCTCCGTGTTATTTTTATAATTACTGGGAGTCTTTTTCATGTTGCGCTCTGCCAGCACTCCAGCTCACCACACACCTGTTCTGTACAGAACACATGGAGAGAGATGGGGCGGGTCTGACGGTGGAGGGAAGGGAAAGGTGGCCCTTCCTGCCTACTAGGAAAAGCAAAATCAAGAAAAAAAGAAGCTGACCAGAGACCATGAGGTGACTTTAAAAAAAAAAATACTATGCCCTATGCCAGCACTTTATTTAACAAGGTCTGTGTTTGTTCTAGAATTTGTTTATACTAGCAAATGCTGTTCTTATTTTTTTTTTTTTACAACTGTGAACTCACCTAACCCTCCTAATGACTGCAAATAAATATAATCATTCCCATTTTAAAGATGAGACAGTTGCAGCAAAGAAATATTAAGCAATTTGCTCAGAGGCACACAGAAGGTAAGTAGCATTCTTGAACCAAATCTGAATCCAGAGACTCAGACATACAATGGTTTTACCGTGATATATGCTGGTCAGTGTCGGCGTCATCTCTGAACATCATTCTTACCACACCACCATCCTGCCATGACCACTAACATCTTGCCTCTACATCAGGACCACTGTGGTCACCACCGTGACCTTCACTTCTACCACACCACCAGCACCAAGAGTAAAGGCATCAGTAGAGCTCTTCCCATTGGCCAGGTATTATGTTAAGAGCGCTACAAACTAGCTCATACCATATTCCTTCCAAGAGGCTGCTGCTCATGCTATATTTCCTCTATTTCACTGACATGAAATCTAAGCTTTTGAAAAGAGAATGAGCACATCAACACAATTAGTCAGAGGGTTGTAAGATTCATGCCTTAACAATTGAAAGCAGCTCTGTCTTATACCAACATAGAACCACTGAACTCCTATGCTTCCTCGGCAATAGAGAGAGGGTACTGGTGTTGTCCAAGCCTGCTAAAATGTGAACAATTCCTCTAATCCCTCCATATACAAGGCTACAACTTTGGGGTTAGTGACCCTGCTACTGAGTAGCACACACATCACCCACTGCACTTCTGAGCTGTAACCATAGGACAGCCTAGAAGCTTTGCCCTGAGACATACTGCAAGGATCCTGCAGATGTCCCTGATGAGGTCCCATGTAAGACAGGTCCACACTTCCAGACATCACTCCCGAAGCCTGTGAAGGTCTGCCTCTCAGTGTAGCATTTAATCTCCTTTTGACTGGGTACCCCATTGTATGACAGTCAAGACTGTTTTCCCAAACTGTCACTGCTGCCCACTGCTGCAGCCACGCCACTGCTGTGGCCGATGTCCGTCACCCACTTTCAATCTTGGCTCTCTCTAATCGCTTCTCTATGAGTTATTTTAAAAAGGCTAAGTGTGCTTATATTTGCCTTCTTCTTAAAATCCCGTAATGTTCTTGTTTCCCTTTTTATTGCTATTGGAAGGAAATCCTACCCAATATCAAAGCCTCCAAAGCCCTGGGATCCTAGCCACACTCTGCTTCTCTCCTCCTCACCAGCACTCTGACACATGGCACACAATATGGCCGTGACACATGCGCTCCACCTTAGGAGGAGTAGCCTCACCCTGCCCTGTTCTTCACTTTTTTGCCCTCTGCTGACTTCACCTCAGCTGAGGGTCACTTCTGCAGGGAGAACATCCTTTGCCCCTGAATCCACCTCCTGCTCCTCTCAGGGTCTTGTCTCTTCTCCTGTTCCTTTAGAGCATTCATCTTGCCTTACAGTATGTGACAGTCACTTCTCTCACTACTGCCTGTCTTTGCCCTCGAACTTCAAAACCCTGTGTATGTAGTGGGGGGCTTTCTGATCTATGTAAGCTGCACAGCTAACCCAATTTCTGAGATGGCGGAGGCTAAGTAAATTAGTTGAATGAATGACTGAGTGGATTAATTATTAACCACTTACTTAAGCAGGGGGGGGGCTTAAAGTGATTTCTTCGTAATGGGAACCACATGCTTTGCAATAGATGGCTGGGTAAGTCTTTTCCAAGTAGATCACGTACTGTTAGGAACATTATGCAAATGGATAAAAACAGCATTTCTCTCCTCCAGTAAATGCTGGGAAGACTGCCTTATGTAGAAGCAGCTAGCTATCTTATGTAATAGAGTAATTACTGGCTTGAATTAAAAAGGCATCATTATTTTAGAAAGTTGCTCTTTTTCTGATACACAAGAATGAAGGATCTGTCCCTCATATGAACACATCATCTAATTGGCATGCTACATGATTCAGAAGGAAATGCTATTTTATTATATTTTACTTTATTTTGGAAAATGATATTTTTCACTAAGCCAAGAAGAGCTATCAGAATAAAGGGATGTTTATTTGGGTGAATCACCAGCTTTGCAGAGATCCCAAGTGCTAATTGCATAATGGATCTTTACAAAATGCCATAATATGGGTTCGGCTGGTTTCTCTGTTTGGGGTTTGAAAAATAGATTGTTTAATATCCCATCAAAGCTGTATGTAAACCAAGTAAACAATAGAGCAGATGTTGACTGCTGTCTTGTGCCTCGTAGACATAATTAAAGACAATGAGACACTCACGCATTCATATAATAAAGGACAAATGCAAACACAAAAATCAGTACAATATAAATGTAAACAGCAGTGGCCAGACACCTGCTTGCCTTATCCAAAATGCTGTAGCATATTTCGCATGATGAAAAATCTTTGTAGCATTCTTTATTTACTTATGTAAATACAAACATCCTGTCCTGTTTTCAAGACAACACTGTAAAAGACAGTCTTGCCTGCTGCATGTCTGCTTCCATGTCATTCCTGGCACGCTGGACAGCTTAACAAACCCATTGTAATTTTGTTTTTTTCATAGGAATAAGTGTTAAGAGTCAGTTAACTGAAACACTGATATTCACAAATGCAACTAAGCTCTGTTTTAGTTTCATCATTTGTCTTTACAGTTGTTCTTTCACTTAGGAATTCTGCTAAATGGATGTGTTTGTTTCCTGAGCGCCTTGCATACTTTTTAAAACAAGAGCATTTCCTAAAACAAGATGTAATCTTATTCAAAAATCATCCTTTGGCTAGAATATTTAAAGCATCATTCTAATTTTCTAAATATTCTTGTTTTTCCCTTCAAACTCCTACTCACTCTTCTGTGAGCTTTCAGTTCTTAGTTCTATAGGAAGAAAAAGAAAGTACAACCACACATAAAATGAAACACATGATATAATTAAGAGAAGGCAAGCACAATCCAAAATCAAAACAAGCACAAAACCAGAGTTTTCTCTGCAGATATCTTAAAAGAGAGATTGAGGATCCTGAAAACTACACATTTGCTTCATTTTTCTGCGGGGGGGATGGCGGTGGTGGCGGGGAACAATCATAAAGAAAAAAAAAAAAAAAATCACAAAAACCTGAGGTTAAAATCAGAGCTTTCTATGACTTATTGAAGAGAAGAAAGTTTTCTAGGTCCAGAAGGCTAAATGCAGAAAATAAACCATCTTACACATTTTCAAAACAGAGTTTGTGTTGGTGAATAACTGATGTAAGCTGTAGCTTTTATGTCTCAAAAAATCCCATTGTTTAAGAAAGAGCTGGAGGCTTGTGGTGACTTGTGATAGAGGACAGTGGCTCAGCTCATGGGGAACTCACCTCTTTCCTTGTCTGTTCTTTCTGATGTGAAGGAGGAAAAGGACAATTCTGCTGGGGCCTTGATGGCTTTATGCTAATAAAAGTGTCTGTCCGCTTTCACAGACAATGCCATAAAGCATAAACACCAATTGGGAAACAAACAAGACTGGGACACCACTGAGAAGTGAACCAATCAGCCCCAGAGCACCACAAAAGCCTGCTACCCTTTCTCACTCATTCTTTATGGAAAGGCAGTAAGAAGAGTCCTAAGTGAATCTGAACACACACACACACATACACACACACACACACACACACACACACACACACGCATACATTCGCATCCCAAGCACACAACCTCCGAGCTCAGAAAGGTAGAGGAGCTCTAAATCCTCCTGATTTATGAAGCCATGGACTCCACACAGAGCTCCTCGGCCCAGCAAGCCAGGGCCTGCTTCCTGAAATGCCCTGGTGAACAGGACCAGGCCCTGAGAGAGAAGCAAAGCTGTGGTGTGGAGTATAAATCACTGATACTGTGCCAGGCACTGACTGCATTTCCTGGGTTGTAGAGGAGCTCGATGAGGATTTAGGGGCTGAAATCGGCTGCGGAGAAATGCACTCCATTATTCTGCGTTGACATGACCTACGGACCTTCTGCCTCCTACCCCTCATGTCCATGGCCTGGTGGTTTGCCCTAATTCATTCATTGTAATCATAATGACCTAAAAATAAAATCAGAAATAGCTTCAAATTGGGGTGATCTCCTAGGCTTTTTCTCTGTCTAATAAGGTTTTCCTATAAAATGAATGGAAAGACCACTCCAGTAAGTGGACTGCTTCCATGAAGAAATAGACTTGCAGAAGCCTCTTGAATGAAATCCCTGTGAGAAGGCTGTACAACCAGGAGGGGCAGACCCAGGGGACTGGTTACTGGTGTGGACCCGGAAAGACCCTGTCTGCTCTTAAGCATCTGCTTCCCCCCCACCTCCGTGCTTCGATTGCTGCATCAAAACACTGAAGCCTTTCACGCAGGGTCCCTGGAGACTTTTTGTGCAGGATCAAATGTGGTAATTCGCATAAAAATGCTTAATAGTGTGTTTGTCACAGAGTGCTCCATAAAACCTATTGATTATTTCATTATTTTAATTATTTTATTAGCATCATCATGTTGAGGACAGCAGGATTCCTTGGGCATCTGAATTGTCTTAGGGTGTCCCCTACTATTTCTAGAGAGAGCTGCAAGTTTTTCCAATGGGACCATAAAGGAACCTAAAAAGGAAAAAATGAAAAAAGAAAAAAAAAAGAAGAAAGAAAGAAAAAATGTGCTTAAGAATCCTGAGTCACATGTTCTGGCTGGAGACCCCCAGTGGAAGCACTGGCTGTTGCATCCAGAGGAAAGCAATTTCTCCACACAACCCCTTCCTATTTTAACTACTTGCTGCAAACCCTTAGAGAGGAGGGGAAAAGAAAGAAGGAGGAAAAAAAAGAGGAGGAGGAGGAAGAGGAGGAGGAGGAGGAGGAGGAGGAGAAGGAGAAGAAGAGAAGAAGAAGA
>NW_004524597.1:4503183-4523472 GCF_000260255.1 Octodon degus
AAGAAGAAGAAGAAGAAGAAGAAGAAGAAGAAGAAGAAGAAGAAGAAGAAGAAGAAGAAGAAGAAGAAGAAAGAATTGCATTGTGTTTTACAGATTATTGAGTGAGAGAGCCTCTGTCAGCAAGTTTAAGTACAGACAATGGATAGACCAGAAGCAGAACCTTGTCCAGGAGGAACACTGATGCCTCCAGAAATTCCAGCAGTGACCCAGATGAGGTGTGGTGTGGAACTAGGAGTCTCATGCCTCATTCTTTTACTTCAAAGTAAAGAGGACAGATGAGAAGGTGGCAGATACCATGCTGCGATCCCAGTGCAGATTGCAGGATGTGAGGATGCACCTGTCAGCTTGGGCAGTCTGTTTCGAAGCTGGAGCATTTGGCCAGGCACCAGTGCCAGTGCCTGTACCAGGTCTCCCGGGCCCAGGAAGGCTGCGCTGGACTCTGGTGGGTGGCAATCCACAGTGTAGCAGGCCCTTGCTATGTGAGCACTTATGGGAATCAATGTCGACATGTGCCCAAGTTCCCAGCATCGCAGAATAATGACATTCTGAATAGAAATAAATGAAGCCCCTACAGTGTGATTCTGTCAGCTTTTGAAAGTAAATAACTTTGCTACTGACAAGAGCAAGACGATTTTTATTTTCCCTCCTCCTGCCATGAAGCATTAATTGAGTTGTGCAGACATATTGCCATCCAACATCACCAGCAGGAATGACAGCACACAGGCAAGGGGAGGACAGCACTGAGTGGGCAGGACTGAGGACCCAAGAGCGCTTGGAAGGTGATGGCTGCATGCATCATGCTGACTTGAGAGACAGAGAAATGAAGGTTTGCTTCCAGCTCCCTCAAGCAGATCTTGCTTTTCCTTCATTCATTGGTTTCTTTTACAAACATGCAAGCGCTGTTCACTACGCCTGAGCCTGAGCTGTACTACTCTTTATCTCATCAGAAACATTATGAAATTCATACTCCTCCTTTTCTTTACAGAGACAATCAAGGCCCTGAATCAAGAAAAGTGACTTTCTCAAGTCAGGTGGCTCAGCTCAGGATCAAGCCTGCCACATCTGGGATCAAGCCTTTGGCTCGTGACTTTTGTCTTATAAACTTCTCCGGAAATACCTACCCTTTTTTAGTTTAGGGGCTCTGGAAATTGAATCCAGGGCCCTCGCCTTGAGCTACATACCCAACCCTTTTTGTCATTCAGTCACTAAGTTGCCCAGGTGATGCTTGAATCAGCTATTCTCCCTCCATCTCCCAGAGTACTGGGATTACAGGCTTGTGCCACCACTCTTAGCTATCACCTGATTTTTTAAAGGTATGTCTGGGGGTGAGGAGCTGAGACCCTGTGGTTCTAAGGAGACTCAGTTTCTCATCTGAATTCTGAAGGGCAACCTGAGATAGACACATGGATACACAATGTGGCGGCCCCACTGTCCCTTCTGTTCCAGATTCAACTCATTTCCACTGCTGTTGTGAATGAGGCCATCTCTCACTCTTCACTTCTCCTCAACAGCCAACTTCAAACCAGGCCTGGACTCCAGCAGAGTAGTGGAAGGCAGAAGCAAGGACTGGGACATTAGCTGGTGATCTTTGATCCCAGGAATCTAATTATTGGGGTGAATCCTGGGCAAACACCAAAAACAATAAAAGCTCATTAAAATGAAGACTTTTTATGCATTTTCTCATCATGAGAAATCTGAGTCCTATCAAGCCTATAGCTTTTTATATTGTTTCCACTTCTACAAAAAAAAAAAAAGAATCATTCCATTCCTGGAGCATACCAGCCTTCTTCATGCTTCTCACAGGGTCCATTGCCTACTTTGTACTTCTCGCTCTGTGTGTGGAAATTCAGTACAGAGAATGGGATCAGAACCGGGCAGGAGCACTTCCTAGCCCAAGCTGGGATGAGCTGTTCACACAGCTGTCAGGCCCTGCCCAGCAGGAGGGTGCTGTCATTCCTTCACTGTGTGCTCTGGGTTCTGACCCAGCAGAGGAGAGAGAATGATGCAAAGAATTTAACAACTAGATCGGGGGAAGAAGGAGCAATGCCAAGCCAGACATGGCTGAGGGTGCCCAGGTAACCCAATGGACCAAGCCCGTGTTGTCCAAAGTGAGGCTCTACACTGATATTTCATGCCGCTGAACAGAGCTGAACAAAGCCAAGAGCCATCTGCGAAGTCAGCGGCCTTAGCTTTGCTTACCTGGAGATCTAGCGGGGAGGCTAAATCCTCACAGGAGTTACACACACACTGAATGGATGAAAAGGCAGGGATGAGGACATAAGGGTTTCCAGGTATATTGGAAAAATGATATCACTGCTGAGATTTGGAGCTTTTGGGGGGGGGGTTGAGAAAGTCTGCTTTTATGTAAAGTAAAAATTAAAATTATTAAGGAGGGGGCTGGGGAGATGGCTCAGTGGAATAAGTGCTTCCCTGGCAAGTGCAAAGGCCTGAGTTCAATCCCCGGTTCCGCCAAAAAAAAAAAAAAATTATTAAAGAGATAGAAAATATGATAGTGAGAAGGTGGCAAAATAAGGAAGGAGATGCTTAAATCTGTGAAGGGAGTAAAACACTAGGACATATTGATTATTTTCATCTTAATGTGCCCTTCCTTTTTGGGAGGGGGTGCATATGGGTTTTCACATTGAGCTGCATCCTCAGCTTTCCGTTTTCTTTCTACTTTACGATAAGGTCTCAGGGCTGGGGAGATGGCTCAGTAGAATAAGCACTTCCCTGGCAAGTACAAAGGTCTGAGTTCAATCCCTGGTTCTGCCAAAGAGAGAGAGAGAGAGAGAGAGAGAGAGAGAGAGAGAGATAAGGTCTCAAAAGGTGCTAAGTTACCCAGGCTGGCTCTAAATGTGCAGTCTTCCTGCCTCAGCTCCTTGAATGCTGGGATCATAGATCTGCATCACTGAAACTGGCTCAAGTTTTTTAGGGGGGTGTGTATACTAGGAAGGAACTCGGAACTTCACGCTACTAGCCAGGCAAATGCTGTGCTGCTGAGCTGTATCCCAGTCCCACCCAGGTCAACATGCCCCTGGTTAAGCACATTTGTTAGGCTGTGACAAAGGTGCCAGAAGGTACTCTGGCTCTCTGTGATGAATGGTACTCTTTGGTTTTGATCTAAATCTTTTCTCTGCCTTCTGTCCTCAAGTCTGACTCCAAACACCCAATGGCTTCTCAGCAACTTTGGAATTCCTTTCTCTCTCTCTCTCTCTTTTTTATTTGTTCAGGGAAAATTCATTTCGGCCCTTTCATTTTGTCTCTCCCCTCATTTCAACATGGCCTTAGAACACACAAAAAGAGCCCACTCTATTTAGAGACTAAAAAGCCCAGGACAGGACCCAGTTGCACTGCTTACAGAGCCTCACACCCCTCTGCTATAGACAAGGCCCATCCCTGCCTCTCTCCCCTCTTACAGCACCACCCTCAGCTTGGTGCTGCACACTCAGGACAGGAGAACACCACCTCCTCCCCAGCTCTTCTGCCCTTCCGCCACTTCTCTCCACTTACTGCAGTGTGCCCCATGGCCCACAAATGCCTACTTAGCCCACGTCCTTTGGAATTTCCATTCTCCATTTATTGGGACATCAGCCCTGTAGCAGCAGGCACCTTTTCTAACATACCATCTCATCTAGCCACAATGCCTGGAAACAAATCACATAACCAATAAATGAGCAGATGAACAATTGTATGTAGGTTAAAAATGAGTGTAAGCACTACCTCACCTTGCTTGAGGTTGCAGACTCTCCAAAAATATTCATTCATTGCTTTTTAATTAAACAACTACCATGTAAAACTATCTATCTATCTATCTATCTATCTATCTATCTATCTATCTATCTATCATCTATCTGTGTGGCTTCATCCTTAGTATTTTGGGCAGAGTAAAAGGGAATGGACACAATTCTACCATCTTGTTGCTTGCAGTCTAGCAGGATGGACAAAGCAAAGCAAGTGTTTCTCAAATATAAAACATGTCATTTAGCAAGAGAACAGTTAGAGTTGGGATTCTACACAATAGGTAGGAGTTTTCTTTCACTCTTTCTCCCTCAGAATCAAATAGGACTGCAATGTATCAGGAAAATCAGAAATAGCAGCAGAATTCCCATTCCCCACATCCTTTCAGGATCTAGGGTGCTCCAACCAGAAAAAAACACTTCCTTAACCCTAGAGTATACAAAGGCTGCTGAATTTTGGGATTCTTAGGAAAGCCCTCTCCCTAATAGTTTCTCTGCACAATGGGGGAGGCCTTCAAGGCCACCGCTCATTTTCCCAGTGGATCTGCACATAGCACTGTGGAAGGACCAGAGTCCTTCTGAGCTATAGTGCCTATGAAGTGACCTTGTCTGACACAGCCCCTCTCAACAGGGCTAGATGAGGTAAGTCACATCATGCAGACAGCCACGGGCCAACACCCAGCCCTGCAAAGTTCTCTCTGGCAGCACCGGAAATAGGAAACTTTATTGATGAATGGAACTTTCTTTGCTTTTCTTAATTGAATTAAACAGCACACTGGGACACTTCTCCCTGTCCATTAAAAAGGTCTCTGCAGATGGAACAATTACACCCACGCCTGTCAGTCCTGCATCCTTCTGGGGAAGATACCTCCTGCTCCTCACCAATACCCCACCCCCAGGCAGCGAGGCACCAATCTGATCTTGCTTTACAATGCTGCAATTTCTTTCCTTGCCAGAAGATGATGATTTGCCTGACAAACGACACTGTTTTTACCCAGCCAATATGAATAAACAAGCATTATGTTTCATCTTGGGGCACAGCAACTGGTTAAATGAATCAGAAAACTCTAAAAAAGATTGTCTACCCTCAGTCTATCAACTACTCGACGATTACTCAAGGACCAGCTGTAAGAAAAACAGATGGCGCATGAGCACTAATGACATGGGCTTTCTCCACTTGGGCAAATGCAGAGTGGCCAGTTGCATGCACTGACATGGACCGGCACAGAACAGCAGGCAGAGAGCTCGGTGGTGCAAACTGAAGACTGCACAGGCACAGTGGCTTGTTCTCACCAGTGAACACTGATTTATGTGGCTTTAACACAAAGGCAACTCAAGTCGCCCTGTAGTCAACAGGAGGAAGGCATGTGTGCAATCCCTGCCGCTCTGGAGGTTCTTGCAGTGGGGACACTACAGGCCTTGCCCATCTGTAATACGGTGCCCGTGTAGCTGATGACAGTCGGGCCATCCTTTCTTGCCTATCTCATTAGAAAAGATCAGGGAAACAAGAAAGTTTGGCTAATTAACTGACTTATGACATGAATTTTCCCTAGAAAGACACAGAGGGACACATTTTCCATGACACAGACACTTGGGCCTGGAAACGTGCTCACGCCAGCCCCTTAAATTCCTTTAAACAATTCAGACGTGAAGATAATCGATCCTAATTCTTTTCTACGTTATTGACACAATTGACTACCCGGATCCACGGCACTATCTAATAAATCAACACAGGATTAAGCCAAGAAGAAAGAATGTGATAAAATGCCATTTGTCCTGGTATAAATCATCAGACTGAGTAAGTAGCACAAGGTAAGTAACTGCAAAGAGGATTGGGCCTTCCCACAGAGGCATGATGGCTGTGGCCTGACTAATGTTTCCCAAATTCATAATCATGGCTGGTGCACAGAGCTGATCCCTGCACAATCCCAGTCTGCATGTGAGAGCTTGCTTTTCTGGTGACTCTGCAGCAAGAACCACTTTCTAATTAAAGACAGAAAGGGTTGATATGCAGGTTTCGGCTCAATTGCTTTCGATCTGAAGATGTCCATGGTGAGCAATGGCTTCATTTACCAGGAATTACCCTTTGTACAAACCACTTCACTATTTAAAACAAACCACATGGATCATCATTAAGTGGGAAAAATTACCAATCTTCGGATATTGACAGTGGCATGGCCCAGTTTAGAGGGCCCTTGTTTCCCCCTGTAATGTGGATTTTAAGTATTTGACTTTTTGTTAAATTTAGGCTGATTAAAAAGGTTTGGAGTGAAAAGGACTTGAAGGAGAAGTCTTCTTTGAACAGAACAGGGAAACACTGACAGTGCTTTGGAGGGAGGGACAGCTAAGTTAAAGTGCTACTGATTGTTTTTAGGGAATTGGGACTCAGTAAACTGCTCAGCTCTGAGGCCAATGTGACATGCAGCTTGCACGGACTGTAAACCTCCATCTTTGGCTTCCCAGTGGCCTCACTATACCCGACCAGGAGATAGATGCCCTGTGATTTTTCTCCATGATTCAAGGTAGAAACACACCTATAGATTTGTGTGGTGTGTGCATGTGTCTGTCTGCCTGTCTGTGTTCTGTTATTCTCTATGAAGAAAACAAAAACATATTTCTTTATGACCTCACTGGTTATAAGACTCCAGGTTTGGAACTAGTATTTAGAAATTCCTGTCAGAGCAAGAATATCTAGATGGGCCCCACTTTGTAACTCTGGGAAGATTCTGCTCTGGAAGGATGAGTTAGAAGTTCAGTTGTGGAAAGAAGACACCCCATCAAAGAAGACACCAAATAAAGCCACCGCAAAACATCAGGCTGAGGGATTGCAGCAGAGACTCTCCCTGAGCAGCAAGATTAAAGCTAACAGCAACAGTGATCACCTGCCCCTTCCACTGGAAAGTGATCTAGTACTACAGATGCACGCTGTGTGTGTGCGCATGTGTATGTGACAGCGTGATGACATCATTAGATCCAATGGTCTGATGCCAAAGGGATTGTTCAACATCACGCCATCTTGCAGTTTCGAACCTTAGCAAAATCTTGGAAGTTAAGAGCGAAAAACATATTGGGAAGGAAAGAAATTTCAATTGCAGGAAAAACAACGGGGAAATATAAATAAACGAAATGGAAGAAATCAAACAAAGTAAGTGCGCAAGTTGCCTCTTCAGTGGCTGGAGTACGTGTGATTTGAGGCAAAAGGATTACATTGTTTTTACTCAGTCATTGGGAGAACACTTGGACAGTAAGACATCCCAATTGATTTTATTTTTATGATTTGTCTTAAGGACAGATCTGAGAAATTTATGAAGAGAGCGTGGATGTCAATACTGAGGGAAAGAAAGCATATAATGAAGTAATCTTCCTTAGATATTAGATAAGATATAAGCCCAATGTGAAACTTTATTCCAGGAAAATATATTTCAGTGAAGAAGGAGCGACTCCAGATCAGAACTTGTACATTTTTAAAACAGCAAGATAAAGGATTCAAAATAAGATTGTTTTGTTTTAATTATCTTCATATATGATGGGCCATTTGAATGACAAAGCCTTCTGAAATATGTTTTTTTCTAACTCATATAAAACAAAATGTTTCCAGTGAAACTGTTACTTATAAATGTTTCCTGATTAAGTCACCTGATCAACATAGTTTGATTACATAGATTAGTCCTCTGCTCATTAAAATTAGATTAGACTATAATAGTAACTATAGCTACATAATAGAAAAACGGTATACTGGTGATATATATGGAGATGCGTAGTCTGTAGCTTGTGGAGATTAAACTGAACTGTTTCATAGTCTTAATCAGTCAACTGACCAGATTACTAAATAAAAGCAATAATAGGAGAGATGTCAAAACAAGTTATCATGACCATAATAGCCAGCAGAAGTGACCTCAAAGTATATCTCTCTGATAGTGGGCCTTCTGCCATTATGGCTGGAAACCTGGATTCTAAATAAAACTTGCAAAAATAAATGTCTCCCTATCCTACACTTCAGACATTTAGTGAAACTCTGTGAAAAGACACACCACACCATGCACAAACCAGTGTGAGGTTATGTCACAGCATCATGTTATGATCACTTTTACCGAAAGCCTTACAAATTCTTTCAAAAAGGGAGTGTAGTCCAAAGCACATGTCAAACCCACCTTCCCTCTCGCTTCACATGGAACTGCAATGTTGATTTAGTCACTTCTAAATATTTGTTATGGCTGCCAACATTTGCTTTGAGCCACCCCTCTCCACCGCAGGGTGTTTTCCCTCCCGGGAGAGACTGCCCAGCAGATGCTGAGAACCCCTGTGTTTATTCTATATACATATCCTTTTCATGGCAAGAATGACCTCTCACTCAAAGTCATCACCTTCTTCCCTAAGTTGTACCTAAATGAGCAATTCCTCCCACCAACCCAGAAGGCAGAAATATAGCTGAATTAAATAAAAATAACACACAAAGAAACTGTGAGAATATTCCATATCTATAGCATTCTGTTTGCTGGGTAAGGCCTTTCCAACTGATTAATAAATGCCATGAAAAAAGTGAATTTAAGAAGCAAAAGATCAACTCATATTAATCATTTGATTCATTCCAACTGAGGCTTAGCATCTGTAGAAATGCTCATTAGGATTTTCTTCTGGTGGGTTACTGATGTAAAACACATGCACATATTTAACATACATTCGCAGCAAAGGCACAGAAATGGTAGAAGCAGATGAATCATATAATATGCTATCAATACATGCTTGAGAAGTGTTTCCAGGCGTGATTTACTAAATGAGGAATGGAATAAAACTGTATGTTAAAGGAATAAACCAATTTGTTTCCAGGGGCATGTTGTAAAGGGCTGTTCTCAAAAAAACTTGCGAAAAAAAAAATACGCCAAAGAAATATTTTCTGGAGGAAACCAACTTGATAACAAATCACCCAAATGTTCAAAACAGAATCTTGACATTTTATGAATACACACACTGCTACAACACAGATTGAAACTGCACATCTTGGTGGGGGTGAGAAGCCACTCTCAACTCTGGCAGAGGAAGTCCGTTCATACACAAATACATACATGTTAACAAATGGCACCCTTAAAGGAAGCGAACAGAAAAACAGACAAAATGATTATAGTCACTATGAACTTCGTAGACCAGGAAGGGCATCCTGGGGAGGAAAAATGACTCCCATCTGCATCACAAAACCCTTCTCCCTGCCAATGCACATTCCCAGCCCCTGCCCAATGACAGAGCTGGCCTGTCACCCCAAGGGGTAGTGTTGAGCTGTTTCCCAAGCCAAGTGCCAACTCTGGCAGCAGCCCTTCTAGTAAAGAAGGAAAAACAGAGCGCCCCAGGGAGACACCCAGAGAAATGCAGACCAAGTCTCCCTAAAGCTTCTGAAATGTGCACTGAATAGATCAGCAGAATCCCCCAGCAAGACCACTTGGGGGTGGAGGGAGATCAAACAAACACAACATCTGCACATGCCAGCAAAGCCAGCCTGCCCCCCAGCTCACCTCCATCACCACACTGGACCAGGAGTTTGAAGGCAGATTCTGAGACTGACACACTCGTGAAATCCGCTGATGTGCTCCCAGACCTACTGAAGACACACCACCCCAGGCAAACTTAAGAAAACAAAAATACTTCGCACACACGTACTCTTTGTTCCACTCCCTATTAAGTCAGCTGAATGAAAACTACAGACACCTAGAAAGCCTCCGAGAGATCCAAACTCTCCACATCAAAGGGGTCTTGAACTCGGATTGCCACTGGACGCTCTGCCAGGAGAAAGATGCGAGTTTAAGTCTTAAAGAAAAGAAAGAAAGAAAAAAATAGCACGTTTCTATTTCAAACTCTCAGGTACCCGAGCTTGGAATTCAGCGTTCAAAGTATTCAGACAGGTGAAGAAAAAAATGTTCAGCACGGGGTGTCGGGGCTCCACCAAAAAGAGCACCCCTACCCCTGTCCAAACGCACCAGCCCCTCCCCAGACCCCAGAAAGGCAGAAAGCGCCGCTGCGGTACCGAGTCTGGCCGGGCAGGCAAGCAGCCGCCGAGCGGAGATGCGCGCCTTACCTGCTGTAAGTACATAAAAGTCAAGGCGCACGATAGCTGGGGACACGCGCCCACGTTGGGGAGCGCCACGCAGGTGGCCCCCGTCAGAGGATGCTGCATGGTGTCTCTCTGGCGCCGGCCGAGCACGAGTGGGGAAACTCGCAAGCAATCACGTTGCTTTTTTTTTTTTTTTTTTTCCTTCCTGGTCGCTACAATCTAAGTCACAGCCCGGCGGCTCTCTTTTCTCTCGCGCTCCGACTCCTCTTCTGCCTCCCTCCCCCCACCGCACCCCGAGTCCCTCCTCCCTGGCTAGTCTGTCCCTGCCTTGCCTCGCCTCCGCTCACTAGCTCTCTCGCTTGCTCGCTAGATCCCAGCAGCCTTCAGCAGTCTCCAACTAAGAGTCTTGGAGAAACGGGAAACTACTTGGTTTCCTTCGAAGCTGCACCTCTTTGCTGCCTTGTTGGGCCTGCGTTTCGATTTCCTTTAAAGTGGAAGGTGTCCCCCACTGCACCCCACGCCCCCGGGGAAGGGGACAAGAACGAGCAAAGGCAACTTCTATGAAAGGTAGAGGGGCAAAGATGCCCTCCTGTAGACACCGAATAGAAGGGGGTGAGGCTAGGGAGAGAGAGGGAGGAGGGAGGGGGGAGAGAAGAGGGAGGGAGGAGAAGGACAGAGGGAGAGAGGGAGAGAGGAGGGAGAGAGAGAGAGAGAGAGAGAGAGAGAGAGAGAGAGAGAGAGAGAGAGAGAGAGAGAGAGAGAGGTCACTCACAGGGAGGCTCACTCCGTCTGTGCTGAGGCTGCCTGGTTTCCCATTTGTCAAATGGGTCCAGGGGAAGGTTTCTGGGTTTTTCTTTCTCTCTCTCTGATTTTTCCTCACTTCCTTTTTTTCTTTCTTTCCTTTTCTCTCGTTTTTTTTTTTTTTTTTTCCTTTAACGATTCACCAAAATTTAAATTGTGCCTGCTAAAAATCTCCGCGGGGAAGGCGAGCGCGAAGCCCCGCCACCATCCAGGCGAGCTGGCCCATTAACAGGACTGCCCCGCTGGGGCCAGGAGCGGAAGAGAGGATTGGAAGGCGGATTGTTTGCCCGAGTGGTCGGCAAATAAACACAGGAAAGGGATTCCCCTTTGTAAGAAGCTAGAGCGCTCAGACTCGGGTCGCCAAGGAGCAGGGGTGAGAGTGTTGGGGAGGGGTCTGCGCCCCTGGGCAGGTCGGGTGGCCCAGGCTGGAGGCCCCGCGGCGCTGGGGTGCTGCTTTCCTTCTGGCCTTGCCGTGACTGGGCAGACAGCCGAGTCCAGCCACTCAATGGGAGAATCCACCCGTGCTGGCTGGAAATCCAGCCTGTTGGACTCACACGCCAGCTCCGCGGGTGACTGCGAGGGGGCTTCTCCCAGCCTACGGTTCCCTCTCTTCTCAAATTATAAATGCGTAGGGCGGGGAAGCCGCTTACTGATAAGACATTTACTCTGTGGGCTGCAGCGAGCAAATTACAATGGTTTATTTATTTTACTTAAAAAAAAAATCCTAGCCTGGCCAGTCCTCCTTGACCAAATTAACATTCTGCTCTAGCAGGCAGACTCCCTCCTCCCCTTTATTTTATGAAGTAATAATTATTCATTAGCAGATTTCGTTAGTCTTTATCAATAAAACACGATGTGATCTACAAATCAAAAGAAAATATTAGCACTGTAGCTCATCCTCCGTCCTCGTGGTGGAAAGAAAAGAAAGACAAAAATTTTGCCCATAGTCAAATCACGATCAGGAATAGTAGCCATATTTTTGAAATCAAGCTTTTTGACTAGTGATTCCATTTTCTTTCAGTTTGTTTTGTTTTGTTTTCAACACAAGAGTCAGCTGTCCAAACAGTATCTTTCGAGGTCGTTGCCTTGCAAGAAATCCTGCTGAGAATTTGTGTTACCCTGTGGGACAGACCCCCAGGACAGTTAGGGATAGATGCCCCAGCAAAGAGCATAGGTGGTAGGAGGGCCACAGAGCCATCCCCAGTGAGCCCTCCCTGGGGTCCTCCTACTGCCTGGAGAAAGAATGTCTCCTTTGGAACTGAGATGTTGGCTTGCAAAACACAATTCACTTTGCAGGCTAATCAAAATGCTTCCTGAAGAAAGGGAAATTAATTATTCTGTAGTTCTAGTTTGTGTTGTTCTGTTTTGAAATATCATCAATAAGCCCTCCTATGCCAAGCCCTGGGTCCCAAATCCTACTTTTCAACTTGCAAAACCAGTTTCCCTAATCACCTTGGGGTTCACGCACCCCACCAATTTGGTGGGGACCCAGTCACATGTTTAACCCTTTAACCCTAAACAGAAGTCTGTCTGAAGGACTGGAATTTTATAGACACTGAATATCTTGTGCTTTTCTTTTTTTCTTTTTGAGGAGTGACAGAGTTAGTTTGAAAAATTCTAGCCTATCTGATGTCTCAGAAGTCATATTCATCAGATAAGTTCTGGTTTGCAAATAGATTCTCTATTCTTGGTTTCTACTTATTTATTTATTTATTGCAGTTCATAAAGCCAGAGCCAAAGCACTCCACAAAGCACATATAGACTTCCACTGGAGACTCTGCCTTTACAATCCTGACTCTGCCTTTCTCAGACCTTTCTTTTGCCTGAAGCAGTTTGCTGGACTGACAGGAATTCACTGGCTCTCTTCATTTATTTTATTTTATTTTATTTTGTTTTATCTTTCTCAGTTAAATTGGGAAAGCCCGTGAATGCACCTAGATGAGGACAGGATTTTCCCTTCAGCTCATTTTCATAAGAAACATGATAAATAATACATGGTATTTAATAAGACCTTATCTGAGTGGCTTAATGAAAAACAAATACATTACGCAAGGCACCAATAACTGCACTCAGCTGACCCAAATCCACACAGCTTTGGCAGCCTGGTTTCCTCCCCAGGTTGAGTCCTCTCAGTGCTTGGATTCCTATAGACAACATTTTGCAATAATGACTCAGACTTTCCTTTACATGTAGGTCCTAGAATCAGGCAAGCTGGAAACCTGTAAAATTCAACTGTGCAATTCAGACCTTCTAAATCCATGTCAGAATACTCAGAGCTAGGTTCTGTTCTCTGGAAAAAAAAAAAAAAAACTACAAACGTCTCTTCACAAGTGCACACAGACACGATCTCACAGGTTAGCAGGGCACTCTGCACAAGCTCATGCAGGTGGCACTCTGCGGACACCTGCCATTGCTCTCTCCATGGCAGAAGTCGCCAGCTTCCTAGGTAGCATCTGGGATTCCTGAATTTGAATTTCATATCAACACAGTACACAGGAGCCCCACCATTGCTATTTGCTCCAGACTGATTCTTTACATCAATTAATGGGGGAAGTGGGCAAAGAAAATACTCTCCCCTCTCTCTACAAAGGCCGCCTGGGCCACAGTACCACTTGGTGTATATACTACAGCGCATTCAAGTGCTGCCCTGCTGCTCTTTCAGCTGCAAGAACCTTTAACTGAATGGTTACATAGCCCCTGCTGAAAGCCAAATAATGCCAGCTTCAAACAAAACCTCATTTGCAGACAACAGTGCAAGTTTTAATTGGACTCACACAGTAGTTTTTGTAATTCCTTCCCCAAATTTGCCATTGATTTAAGAGAAGAAAGAAAAAAAAGGCTTTCACTCTTTTTATTTTCTCTTTCATAATTCCTTATTGTAACTTCCTAAGGGTTTCAAAATAGCAGACTTTCCACTTAAGGATACTTTCTATGGGATTCACCATGCCACAGAACAAGAAAGTCTAGTAAGACAGAGGAAAGGACTCTTGATCTACCATGCAATTGCACTAGAATTAGCTCAGTGGTAATGTCAAGATGTGGTTTAGAAGTGCTTTACTCTGATGTCCACATTTTAATATGGGTAGCTACACATTCTCTATCTTTGGTAGAATGAGAAGCTAAGTAGCTTTAGAAAACTGTATTATTTATTATCTCTACCCCAAGCACTTTGAATGACTTACTTGTTCAAACACTTGAATGCTATTTAGTTAGTATTGACCTCTTTCCAGGCATTGTTGTGGCCCCTGGGATTGAAACAGTTACCGAGAACAGAACAGATTTTAGCTTCTAGTGGGGGGAGGAGACGGGGGGGGAGGATAAAACAATAATGATAAGAAATAAACTGCAGAGCATAGTAGAAGGGGCTGAGTGTTGTGTAAAGAAAACCAAGAGGCAAATCAGGGCCAGGGGATTTAGGAAGGCAGGGTTGTGTGGAACACAATAAATGGTGTATGTTCTAAAGGAACCCAGAAGATTCTACTTCAAATAAGACCCCTTGCATCCTTACTCTTTTCTGCACTGATTGTCAAGGCTCAAAGTCAACCATTACTAAAATTCTACAGCTCTCCCGGCTCAGTCTACTAAATAGTGGTGGTACTTCTCAGGCTGAAAACCTCAAAAGATTCTCACCTGCAGCTTTGCAGTCAGAAGATAATGAATTACAGATGGGCTACAACATTTACACTAAATAACTTCTCTCTGTCTTTTTGCTCAAGGGATGGAAGGATTCTGGTTTTTGTTTTGACTTCTCTCTGTTAAGCTGGCCCCTACGTTGCTACAATGAGTTCTGTGCCCCATGGTCCCTCTGTACTAGGCAGGCCAAAGCTCTACACCTCTCACACAGACTTCTAGGAAAAAGGAGGCCAAATCCAGGGTGATGAGCCAGAGGGCCAAGGACCCATTCAAGTGAGCACAGCTTCTCTGCCCGGAGAAGCAGGCTGCATCGTGGCCACACCAATTCCAAGCATTTAGTGGCAACTGCTTTGCATGCAGTGATAGGATTGAGGCTGAGGGTAGGAGTCTGTTTCTATACAAAGGACCCTCGCACTGTTTGAGTTTCCTGAGCTGGGGATGGGTTGTTAGTGAGCCTGGGACTGAAAATCAAAAGCAGAAACTCAAGTGTTGGCAACACCGAGCTCCCAACTAGATCACAACAAAAAAAGTTCTTTTTAAGATGTCATGGGTTGTTTAGAGTCCTTTGCTATCACCTTTCACTCCAAAGACTGCCATTCATGAATTGATAAAATTAACTAGTGAAATCAGATGATCAGCAATAATCTCTAGAAGGAATGTGACTATGAAGAAGTGGAGACTCTCAAACCCAGATGATGGGAATCAAAATTAGTGAAATTCTGGAGATGACATTTTTGTATTTCTTATCAAAAATCTAAAATATGCATATCTTTCAAGAAAAATATTCCAATTCTAAGTGTCTGTCTTGTTGAAATATTGACAGGGAGATGAGTACTGAGACACATGTACCACAATATTCATTCCAGTGCTGCTTATAAAAAAAATCATAAAAAGGAACAGAGGAAGAGTATTAAAGTAATACCTATGGATACAGTGCACCTGCTATAAAGAATAAGGGGATGGCTATGGGTCTTCCCTTCAAAAATTTCAAAGAAAGAGCTCTAATAAGTTTCAAAATTCATGTAATAAAATTTCCTGTATAAAACCTAAACCAGAGGCTGGGGAGTTGGCTCAGTGGAATAAGCGCTTCCCTGGCAAGCACAAGGGCCTGGGTTCAATCCCCGGTTCCAGAACAAACAAACAAACAACAAAACCAAATCTCTTCATACATGCGAGTGTCACACAGATCATACAGAGGCATGAATGAGACATGAGCATATATGTAGATGTATACAAACATACATATAAACATATGAAGTGCATAGAAAAGGGTGTAGAAGAATAAAACAAAAATGCTCAATGTGTTTTTGTCTAAAGTACAGATTTTAATTTTTTTGTTCTATACAGATTTACATTTGGATTTGCATAGTAAGGAAGAATTTGTGGTAACTTTTATGATCCAATGAAGCAAAGCTACTCTACTATTACAACTATGACCACTATCACTGTTGTGATTATGAAAAAGACCCCAGGTTCCATGTTCCTAGGGAATCAGCTTGTAACTTGTGATAAATTTTCCTGGATGTGACATGAAATTCATCCCCACAGCTGAGTTGAAGTATTCTAGCTATTTAATCACCCCACTTAGAAAGCAAAAGCACACAGCACAGGATATCTAGGACTTGGAATCTCATTTCTGTGTCTGTCAGTAACTTCACAAGGACAGCGTGTTCTCCTCATCAGTTTTGATACAAAAGTGAGAGCCCCAAGACCCATACCCTGTTGCTTCTTCATGTGCCAGGACCAGTAGAAGCAGACCCCAGGGAGGAACCATGCACATGTTTCTAGAGGAAGCATGAACACAGCCAATTCCCACACTCAAGTGCGTTCAGTTCTCAGCCACTCGCCTCTTGGGGTTGGGTACTTTGTGTTGGAGACCAGACTAGCATATAAACCAGGAAGATATAGAAAGTGAGTCAGTCTTTTTTTATTTCTCTACACCTAGGACCCAGCTCTACCTATAACTCTTCCCTGCAGATGTAAAGAGGAGAAAGTATATGAGGGATAGGAAGTATGTCCCTACCCCTTTCCCTTACTATGGTGGTCTCTGGGGCTGAGAACTATGGAAGCCCACAGGGAACAATCTGGGAAAACTTGCTCCTAACTACTGATGAAGATTACCACATAGGGAGAGTCCTCTTTGTGTCAGGGAAGGCTGTGTCTTCATGCATACCGCATCAGTTATGTTCTTCTAGGGAGGGCACAAGCAAAGGACACACTATTCTTTCCAGAGTATTCTTGACTCCCACACTTCTGCAAGGCAAGGAAAGGAGCTACCTCAAGCTAGCCCCTGAGAAGCACCATGAATCTCTAAAGTTGTTATGGATTCCAGCCTGTACTACAAAAAACCCTACTCCCCACCCCTCGCCATGTCTTGGGGGTTTGGAAATGGTCACATGGCCCACGGCCATGGCCAGAGTCATATTAGGGAGCACATTGCTGCAAAACTGGCATCATGTCTGTGATGATGTTTCCTGATGCCTTCAGAAATAGGCCAGGCCTAAGGGTAAGATTTGGTACTTAGAAGATACATGAATGGGGCACCATGCACTCACCACTCTGAACCTCAGTTTCCTCTCCTTGTGTGACATGGAACAAGCCAACAGTGCGTTCCTACAAAGACACTCCTTCTCAGACTTCCCATTCCTCCTCTAATTCATGAACTATTACAAGCAAAGTTTTAAAACAGTAACAGGATCGTATGACATTAACAACTTTTACATTTGTGGCCAAGTTAGGAGGGTTGTACACACACACACACACACACACACACACACACACACACACACACACGCTCTCACAGGCCATCTGCTCTGTGCATCGCTTTCTAAAGGAAAGGGCATTTTAGACCAAAAAGTAAAAACGTAAGAAGGACATAATCTCAAAATAAAGGACAGCCTTTCAAATTGATTAAATTTAGGTCTATTAAAATTTTCACTAAATTGCCCTTAATTTTCTCATTTAGCTGCAGTCTGTTGGAAATGTCATTACGGAATCAGATGAGTCTGTAGATCAGCATTTGGGAACCACCGAGATAATAAATGTAAAGTGCTTCTTAGCATGGGCACTGGCGCAACAAGAACCAAGGGTACGGGGTGTGCATGGCAGGGCTATTGGAGAGCAATTAGTAGTTACCCTCATGGGGTATTTGTAAGTATCCTCTCCACCCCGGGTATGTGGGGTCAAGCATAGGAGACACTGCAGATTTCCAAGTCTCCCAGTCTCTAGAGGGACGCTGCTTTCTCTTAGAGATGCTTAATAGCAGCTAGATGATTTGACTATGTCAAGTCCCCAGTTCATTTGCTATCTTCAGTGACACAGCCATGAGTGCTCAGACCCTCTGTGCTTCCTGAAGACGGGGTACCTGGGGACTCTTCTGGTTAATATGAGGGCAAGCAGTACACTACGAGAAGAGTCCCTCTTCTGGAGCCGGACTTCCTGGCTCGGAAAGCCCAGCTCTGTCTCCAGCTGCTAGTAAATGACTATTGACTTATAAGCTCTTAAACCTCTATTTCATTCTCTCTAATGGAGAACAGTAATAATTTTTCTTCTCTAATTAAGTTGTTAAAAGATAAAGTAATACATGCAAGTGCTGAGATTGGAGCCTTTGATCTAGCAACCATTCAACATATAGTAACAATTATTATTATGAATAATTCTTACTTTCAAACCCTGACCAAATGATACAATAGATACTCTCCCTTTTTTGAAATTCTATTATATATATATATATATATATATATATATATATATATATATCATAGCAGACTAACAAATTAACAAAGTCAGGGCTGGGGAGATAGCTTAGTGGCATAAGCACCTGCCTGGCAAGCACAAGGTCCCATTTGAACCCCAGTACCCCCCCACACACAAGCCTATGCAAATTAACAAAGTCAACACATTTATAGAATAACTAACTGCAAATATAGTTTTTTAAAGGTCTTTAAACGACACTACATTACATGGAAATGTATAGGCATCACCTTTCTGCCTGGGTCTTCTGAATACACACAATTTATTCCACCTTTCTAATGAATCAGATGAGTGCAAACATACACATTCATCCTTACCAACTAAGTTCTTCACCAGCTGCATCTCAGAAAATGTCAGGTCAATTCCTTTACTACTTTTTGGAGACTGAGTAGGGTAACACATGTTAGAAGATTACTTCTGGCCAGATGGTAAATTAATTTTTCTTCTCATCTTCACAAAACCCTTTAAGACAGGATTTTATGGCTCCAATTTACATACAAAAAAACTGGGACTGCAAGAGCTTCCCAGTTCCCCTAGTGCCCTGCCAGTCAGGGGTGGGTGCAGTGTTTTCCTATATTCTGTTAACTTGCACCCCCATGCTGGGCCAGCTGCAGAAGGGCTATGGCGGCACCATTGTCACCATCATTTTATTCATCATTGTTTATAAAATCTACACTTTGTAATCAGTTTTGTGAAGTAGTACTCTACACCAATACATCAGTGAGCTTTACCTCTTCTAGGAATTTCTCAGTGACCCAGGCAACCAAATTTTATAGCATGAGATATTCTTAGCTTTCTAGTCCCTACCTGCTTCAAGAAGGAGGAAATACCTATCCACTTTCTACCCTGAGCTTTTCAAAGTGAAATAGCTTTTGTTTGCCAACAGTCTTCTATCAAAACACCTGGCAAAAAGTAACAAGTTATAGAGATGGGGTTCAATCCCATTAGTCAACTAATATCTGGCAAGAGAGACTCACTACAGATCGCCGATTTAAAAAAATATCAAAGGTAAGCAAATCACCTCAGTTCCCACGAGAGCTTTACAGAAACAATAGCTTCCATGAGATACGAAGGGAAAGTGCCATCCTGGTACCGGAGAGGGTGGAGGGATCTTCCAGCGCACAGGTCGGGATGCAGGAGCGTGGGACAAGGGAGGGTAGGCGGAAGAGACAAAAACAGCTAAGTGGTGATTTCTCCTAATGAACATGTGGGCGAGGAGGTCTACTTTGGGAAGCCTCCACACCCCACCCACTCTCTGTGTTTCAACATTCTGGATAGAACTCGAGCAAATCTAAAAGCAAACAAAGCCTGCAGAATGTTTCTTTTTTGCCTTAGTAATAAGTTTGGCTGCAGGGTTCTTTGACCCCAGAGATGCTCAGAAATATCTATCTCTGTGCAACCTACAAGCATCTCTGAATAAAAGTGACTTAGCCTCCAACAGCTCAAGCTCTGCATTACTCTATTTTGACCTTCACCTTCTTGGAGTCCTGTCCTGGCATCAAGGTGAGGGACACAAGGGACATCATAAGAATTCTCAGTTCTTGACATTATCTGCACACCTTGAAAAGCTGGTGATTGTTGCTGTTCAGCTAGGAAGGACACACACACACACACACACACACACACACACACACAAATTAGAAGGTTACATTGCAAATGTAACCAGCCTCTTGTCAAGATGTCATTTTGCCATCTCTAGACTTCTAACCCATGACCCCCAGATTGCGTTCCACTGTTCCAGACGCCTCACCTTGTTCTCAGCCTCAGCTGGCCTGCTAGGTCAGAGCTCGGTATGCTCTCTGTGGGCTCTATTGCAGGAAGCCACCTAGAACACTAAACTGCTTACTATACTCCACAATATCTCTAATATATAAGGTATATATGAGGTTATGTAGGCATGAAGACTGAGAAAAACAGGAAGGAGGATCTCATTTTCTTTTTTCTTTTTTTTTTTTGGGCGGAACCAGGGATTGAACTCAGGCCCTTGCACTTGCCAGGGAAGCACTTATTCTACTGAGCCATCTCCCCAGCCCCAGGAGGATCTCATTTTAAAAACAAATGCTTGGTCTGGCCAGATAGCTCAGAAGTCTAAGTGCCTGCCTGACAAGAGCAACGACCTGAATCCCATCCCTGCTACGGCATGCCTTGCCATGCCTGGAACTCGGGGCTCAGTGTGTGGGCCCAGAAACTGGCCGTGGTGGCACGTGCCTGTAATCCCAGTGCTAGGGAGGCTGAGACAGGAGGATCACTGTGAATATCAATTGGGTAGCAAAATCCTGTACCAAATAAATGAATAAATAAAATTTAAAAATAAATAAATCAAAA
>NW_004524597.1:4523927-4545616 GCF_000260255.1 Octodon degus
TGTTCTCCTCTCTCCCTGGATTCAGATATAAGCATTCTAGCCTTTGATGGCACAGGGCAGGAGAGGTCAAGGTGCAATATCTCCCTGGCTTCTTCCTCTGTGGACATGCAGTGCCCTCTTCTTTTAAAAAATATATTTTGGTAGAGGGACTATAGGGTCTCACTATACAGATCGGACTCATAGTGATCCTCCTGTTTTCAGCCTCCAAAGTGCTAAGATTACAGGCATGCACCACTACACTCAGTCTTAGTCACTGTCTCAGCATGGCTGGGGATGAGGCCAAGACAGCACTCAGGAAAATCGAACCCTGGTCCCTGTGTCTGCAGGTGCTTTAGTCTGTGGAGCCATTTGACCGGCCCTCAGCAGAGCCCTCTTCTTACACACTGCAAGCTGTTCAAGATCACACTTGGCAACGTTTTATACATTGCTAAGTCTCTTACCTCTTGTACCCCAATCCTCTTCTGTCACACACACACACACACACACACACACACACACACACACACACACAGAGCTGTGTCTATGATGATGCTTTCCACATGCCTGTGAAGGATTTACACTGGCTGAAAGCTGCTGAATCAGACAGTTTGGAATGGAACCCAATCCCACTACATTTCAAACTGGAATACATCTCCAGAACAGTTATGAATTCAAGCAGTCTCTGCACATCTTGGCAGGTACCAAGTTTCTAGCCTTTCTGCTGCTGTCCCCCTCCCCCAAGCACAGCACCTGCCCGCCTCTGCTTACCGACTTGGTATTTGTTAATGGGAGCACCTCCCTTTCATTTACAGAACTTTGAAACCCCAACCTTTGCCCTTCCCGTCTCCATCTACAGCTCTTAATAGTCAACTGGATCCACACTTTTTTGTTTGTTTTTCCTCTGTGTTCTCTCAGCTATGAAATCTCTCCTTGATTTTCCTTTGGGACTGTTCTGGGGCATCGCGTTATTCTCTTAGCCTAGAGTAATTTTTAAAGCTATATTACCCACACGGTTTCCTTTACTGTCTTTCTCTGTCCTTTCCAACTCATACTTTACTCCAATGCCAAAGAGGAAATTTACATACACGAAACCAAGCACTCTAAGACTCCGGTCAAAAAGCACCCGCTCCCACTGACTAGAGTAAGTATTGACCTCAGCTAAAGTTGCTCCTCCTGCTGCATACCTGTAACTCCTCTGTAACTTTCTGTGCCAGATTCCAGGCACCTCAAAGCTGGTGTTGTAATTACTTTTGCCCTGTGTCTCAAGGTAGGTGCTCACTGGCTGTGGCTCCTCTAATGAGGTGAGTCTGCAAATCTCAGGATTCTCGGGGCCTAATTAAATAAATAATCACAGAAAGATACGAGCATCTTTGGATGTTTCACCATGTCTGTGTAGAGATGGGGTTGAGTCTGCCTGTGTGTGCTTCTGTTTGTTATCCACAGGGAGGGTGCTGGGTACACACTGATAAAACTAAGTCCCTCATGAGGAGACTGACTCAGGAGGGCTGGAAAGTTTCTGCCTGTAAATGGCACTATTAGTGTTTACTGTAAACTGTGTCTAGTTTCTATCTTGTGCTACTTCTGCCTGCATGCACAGGCATGCATGCATCTGGGAGAACTCTGTGTTGCTCCCTTACTGTAGCATCCTCATCCTTTAGCACAGCCATGGGCTGCCCACAGAGGGCAGTTTGTTAAATAATCATGAACGAATAAGAAGTACTGTAGAGGACAAGGTGTGCTCTCTACTTCCATGGTGCTGATGTCTATTTCATTTACTCATTTATTAATTTCTCAGCTACATATTGAATGCATCCTCTGTGCTGGCCCCAGAGATGCAAGGGTCAACGAAACGGGAAATGGGGCTTCCATTCTAGATTAGTCAGATATTTTAAGGTCATCTAGTTAAGATAAATACTTTTTGCAAGTTTGCACGGGAAACAGCATTTTTCTGGGCATCATGTGACAACTTAAATTGTTAAAGTGAATTGTATTGTGAGGCTAATTGAAAATAATATTAGTAATCTATACTCTCAATTTCAAATATTAGTGTTCACCCAAATAGCATAATTTTCTCTCTGATTGGCTTTCTAATAAATCTTTCACATTTGAAGTTTAAAATTCATCTCTAGTTCTGTGCCTTTCATCTGTTATACATGAAGTTTCATGTAACATTTATTTCTATTAAGCCTTCTATTGGTGTGAATATGTGTATTCAAGAGCCACTAGTTTGCCATGGGTGTTGAAGGTTTCCATCCGATTAATAACAAAACAACAACAAGAACAATAAATGTTCTAGAAACACAAATTTGGCCTTATCCTGCCTTCTTGATAATGAAGTAGATGACAATGGGAGAACAGACAGACTTCCTTGTTCTCCTATCCAAGTACTAACAAGGCCCGACCTTGCTTAGCTTCCTAGAGCAGCTGAGATCGGGCGCATCAGGGTGGTATGGCTGTAGACAAGACTTCTTTGTTCTAACTCAGGTTAATTAAGGGAATACACATTTGGCACATTAAATTTTCTCAATCTTGGACCAATATATAAAATGATAAATCTATAATAACCTTCCTCTTTACAAGCCTGAATTTAGATAACATGTGATGACGTATCTAAATTACTTATCAAGGAAGCGGGCATGGTGGTGCAAACTCCAGCACTCAGGAGGCTGGGGCAGGAGGATCATTGTGAGTTCGAGACCAGCTTGGGGGCTACAAGAATGAGCACCAGGTCAGCCCAAACTGCATAGTGAGACCCTGTCTCAGTAAAATAAAATACATTGCTTAATGCCACGCAGGGCACCTACAATGCATGGTGCACCTTACCATGAAAGATGATGCACATGAAGGTGGCAATGGTGGCAATGATGATGGTAATATTGATAGTGCTAGTGGTGGAGGTGAGGTTGGTCATAGTGACCTGGCTATTATTAATTGTTCATACAAGGATAGATGGGTATAAATTGACTTCTGTGGAAAAGGAAGTCTTGTTCCTTTGGGCTAGAAAGAAAGGAAGCCATTGTTTGCAACTACTTGAGTGGAATCCTTGCTACTTCATGATCCTGTCCCTTAGTGCTGGTGCTTCCAGCCAAGGAAGTAATTGGGATGCTTACTGCCACTGGACCTCCCTGCCATCCCTTTTCAAAAGTGGGCTACAGGAATCTCCGAGGAGCCACTCCTGTGTATTACATGAGAACTGGTGACCCTGATCTTTTGGGTAAGTTTGGGGCTATTACTATTTTATAACCTTTTCAGTGAAAACACCACCTCCCACGGTGCTGGTACTTCTTCTAATATCATTCAGGTTCCCAGCAGGTTGCCACATTCTCTTCACTAACCCCTGCCTCTCACCAGAAAATCCATCCCAACATAGCCCTCCATGCATAGTCGATGTCTGATCAAGATGTACATGAACCCGGAAATAGCATAAAAATAGTCAAGCAGAGAATTACTAAGCATTTACTGCACTCTGGGTACTGTGCCAAGTGGTTTTATTTCATTATCTCATTTTGTCTTCACAGCAATCCAGTAAGCAAGGTAATATGAATCATCCCTTTTCCAGGTGAGGAAACAACGCAGGATTAAATAATAACTTATTTAAATGCGTACTCTGAAGCCTTAACTCAGGTCAATGTGATTTTCTTATTTTTGCAACTAGCAGTTTACTGCACAACACATTCATGAAAATGAATTCCAAAGCAGGACATCAGAAAGGTCAATGGTAGATGTAGGAGTTCCTCCAGAGTGGGCCCCTTTTCCAGAAATTAAATTGTGTTACTGACCCCAAGCCATGGCTCAGGAAGGTGCTGCTTTCCCAAGGTCCCTGTAGGCATCTGAAGCCACCTTAGGGTCATCCTGTGGAATGGACACCTGGACCAAGGAAGAGAGGGGTCAACCCAGACCCAGTGCCTGCAGGAGGCTGAGAGTACAAATAAGTGGATCTCAACCAAGCACACATCTAGGATCTCTCCTGAGTTTTGGGAAAACATCCCCCCATGCAAGTAACTAGTTATATACTCTGGTTTCAAAAAGAAATACACAATCAGGGAAAGATAGCTTGAAAAGCAGAGAAAAATGTACATGATATGCTTAAGAAAGAGGTGTGTGCTCACAGGTCAAGGAGTAATAGTCAGACACTGCTTATTGGGTAACGATTCTTATAGGTAAGATCCATTCTTATCTATAGTTTAAGCTTCCCACTTCTAGGTTTTTGTTTGTTTGTTTGTTCAGGGTCTCACTACACAGCCCAGACTTGTAGTGATCCTCCTGATTTCTGCCTCTCTAATACTAGTGCTGGGATTACAGGTGCACACCACCATGCCTGGACTCCATTGCGGCTCAATGCGCCCAAGGGTGGGGCTAAGCTTCCTGCTTCTAAATTGATCTTTTTTTTTATGGATCTAAATCTATCTATATAGAAACATCCAAAGCCTCAGGAATATTTAAATATTAATGGTAGTATTGTGATTAAAGGTGACTTTTAGTGTTAATGTGATACAGAAATATGGTAAATGTTTAAATTACATACTCATGAATCTTCAAAATACTCCCACTTGCCTTTTTTTTAGATCACAATTTTCTCATTTTTTAATTAATTTTATTGAGAAACAAGTAGTAATGAGACAGTTTCAAAATTTATTAATAGGACCTTTTCAATGGTTAATACATTGCATATTGTTGTCTTAGTTGTGGTTATTCATAGTACAAGATGCAGACATGATATCCTGTCCAAACACTATTAGTACAAATCTTCTTATTGAATTAAGAGAAAGTAGCTGTACTTGCTTCGAATAAACTTATTCCAACATTCTTGGCACTTTCTCTGATACATTTTGATTGTAGTTTAGTACATGGAGAAAGATATGGGTCTAGTTTTAATATTCAGCATGTGCAAAGCCAGTTTTTTCACTTTTTTTTTTTTTTTTGGTGGCCAACTCAGCCCACTCTGGAGGTGGGGCTGGCTCAGCATGTGGTGCCAGGGATCGAACCAGGCCCCTGTGAGCTTGCCTCAGCAGGCCCGTCAGGCCTCTGAGCTATCGCACCAGCCCTCTTGCCACTTTCTCAAGCAGCTGTGGCAAGTCCTCTTTTCTGTCTTCAGTTTACTCTTTGATGCCCCAAATTTCTCCCAAACAGCAGTGGCTCGGTGTCACATCTGGCGTGTGCGGTGCACCAGGAAGCACTGCGACACACTGAGGAGGCTGTCTGTCTGCTGGCGCTCAGCAGCAGCACTCACCATGTGTCTAAGCACACTTGGAAAGACACACCCATAAGAGGTCTTCCAGAACTGCTTCAGAAAGTGGCAAGCATGACGGGATAGTTGTGTGCCAGGTAGGGGAGTGTATTTTGAGGAGGATTAGGGGTGCCATGTCTTTCACTGTAATTTTTTTATTTTAACTATTCACTAATTTTTTTTTTTTTTATGGAACTGGGGATTGAACTCAGGCCCTTGTGCTTGCCAGGGAAGCGCTTATTGCACTGAGCCATCTCCTCGGCCCCACTATTCACTATTTTGATCACATCTCTAGTATGAATCAGGTTTTGTAAAATGGACATAAAAATCTGCCCATAATGTGAAAAATAAATGACTTCTTCATTTTTTTTTTTTAATTTCAAGTGCCCCAAGTCACAAAATGAAGACACCTACCCCTCCTCAAGTCGGAGCCCAACGTGGGGTCTCATAGGGAGAGGGGTCTTGGTCTCCCAGAAGTCTGCCTTGACCTCTTCTTCCCTGCTCCACCCTTTAGAAAGATTTCCATGGTGACTCTAGGAAGAGAAGTGAGCACCTCGGTGTCACTGCTGAGCTCTCCGTGCCAGCCTAATTATAGTCACCAAAGAAGTTTCTTTCTCATCTCTCCAGGCCCTGTGTGACAGCTCATCATTCCAGTGTCATTTTTGTCAAGGAAACCTCATTTCTATTTTTATTAGGAGAACTGCTTGTATTTACTAGCTCTTTGTACGTAGATCAAGACATTATGAGGACATGAACTTTCCTCAGGCAAAGAGAATTAGTAACTCTCTATTAACTACCAGGCTACCTCCATTGGATTCGCCAATAGTTACTTCACACTCTGAGTCTATCAGGGTCCTGGGAAGACAGCGCCCTTTTCACCACATGTACTTCCTAAAGGCTCTCATCATTTATTTCCTGTGTTTCTGTCCAACAGAGAAAGTGGCAGGCAGAGTGACTCTGACCTGTTTAAACAGGACATGACTCAATGTACAAAGCCCAAATTTCCACTCTGTCCTTTAGGGCCTATTCACAAGATGGGATTTTCTTTAGACGTTGAAGTGAAGCAGAAAGACCTTGGAATCCCTTAAACCATGTGACCTTTGTGGAATGATGAAAGTGGAGGGAGTGGGAGATATGTCGCTTTCAGCCAAAATTATATTGAGTAAAAGCATTTACTAATATTAGAGATTTCTCCCTGCTAGGCATTCTGAAAATTATTTACACAGGTTATTTTACTTAATCCCCTTGCCAACATTTTTATTTATGCATTTACTCATTCATTCCTCATTTAATCCATCTATAAATATTTATGAAGTGGTAAATTATGTTCTAAGGATTGTACAGTGTCCCCAATATATGATTAAACACATAAACAATCAAACAAATAAACAAACAAAACTCAGTCTTCTACCATGGATGCAACTTGAATTTTACTGGCAGAGATTTTAAAATCCCATCCAGTCCATTTCTTATAAAAGTGGTTCCCAGCATTGTCTTTCTTGAACATCTACCCTAGACATATGATGCTTATTGCCATGCAAATATCTGTGCACACAGGTTCATGCCAATTTTCCTCAAAAGAATCCAGGTCAGTGGTTAAACCAACTATGGTACATCCATATCACCATTCGAACAGCACCAACAATTCCAACACTCCTGCACAGTGAAAAGGAATGGACTACTGATGCATACAAAGTATGAATGGGTCCCCTGGGTATGGCGTAGAGCAGAACAAGTAGAAGTTCCCCAAGATGAAATACCAGCGTAACTATTTTTGAATGCTCTAATTAATATGTGCCAGAAATTGGGGGGCAATGATGTGTTGAGAAAGAGCAACAGGACTCCTGCTGTGGTGGAGCTGTGGTAGAGCCATGTGCCCTTACCCTGGGGCTGAACACACAAATGTACACATGTGCTAGAACTGTGAAACTAAAGACATCCCTGATACACACACACACACACACACACACACACACACACACACACACACACAGGGCCAGGTAAAAGTAGGGAAATCTCAAAGATGTTAGTTGTTTATATCAGCAGCAATACCCTCATTGTGATACTATGCTATCATTTTGCAAGAGTTTATATTGGGAAAATCTAGGCCAAAGGAACAGTCTGTATTATTTTTTTACAACAGTATATGAATCAACAATTATTTTCATAAAATATTCAAGAAAATAACAATTATTTCAATTATTCCAACTAGAAATTGAATCATAGGTAGCATGGTGTCTCATCCCAGTAATCTCAGCACTCCAGGAGGTTGAGCCAGGAAAATTCCGAACTTAAAGCCAGCTTGGGGAATTTAGCAAGTCTCTGTCTCAAAACAAAACAAAACAAAACAAAACAAAACAAAACAAAACAAAACAAAAACAAATAGAAGAGCCTAAGAATAGTATCTCAGCCCAAAGACCCTGGTTTTAATCCCTAATACTGAAAAAAATGTTAAACCACACCATTCATTCTCTAAGGCCAATTGTGGCTAATGTTACAAAGGAAAAGAACAGGGTGTTAAAAACAATAAGGAGACTATACATAGCAAGAGGACGGATTTAGACGGGGGAAGAGGTGGTGTTTCATTGGACAACTTAAGGAGGAAGAGTTGCTAAGGAGAAAGGTGGGTGGTGGAATGTTCCAGAAAAGAAAGCGCTGTGGCGGGGAGGTAGCAAGGGCACGCCTGCACCAGTGCCAGAGAAGCATCTGGGCAGCAGGGAGAGCGGGAAGTGGGAAGCACAAGGAGGGAAGGAGGGGCCTCTCTGCAGCTGTACAACCTGGGAACCAAGGGAGCTTCTGCGCCAGTCTTATGCAGGAGCTGCCACGCCATAGTAGTGTGAGGCTCACAGAAGGCTGCTGAGGCCACCGAATCGAGACTATCAGGTCTGGGGTCCAAAGCCAACGTTACTACTATGTCCACTGCTTCCCTTAGAAACATCTCTATGAAGTGAAATACAGGCATACTGTGTAGCCCAGCCATACCAGCCCTCGAAATTTACCCAAGAGAACTAAATTCTATTCATAGGAATACTTATACTTGTCAGCAGCATAGTTTTCTTCATCGCCCAAAACTAGAAACAATTTAAATCTCCTTCAACTATTGAACAGATAAATTGTGTTGCGTCATACCATAGGACACTGCCCAGTGTTTCAAAGGAGAAAAGGACTGCTGGTAGGTGCAGATAGATGGATGAGTCTCAGATCTACTTCACTGAGAGAAAAAAGTCAGACTCGGAGGTACGCGTTATGATTCCATCCACACAATCTAGAAAAGGCAAAAGCACAATGACAGAAAAGAGACCAGTGATTCTCAAGAAATAGGACTAGAGACTGATTCCAAACAGGGTCAAAAGAACTTTCTGCAATGAGGAAGATGCTCCATATCCCGATGGTGGACAGTGGTGGTTATTACATCACTGTGTGCGTTTGTCAAAGCCTGCAGAACCATATGCGAAAGGGGGTGCATATTTCACTATATGCAAATTATGTCTTAAAACCTGACTCTGGTGCATTGATCTCACGAGATGAGCAGATATAGATTAAAGCCAGAGGAAACCCTTTCCCACTTCTAGAAATTTCTAGGTGACCTAGGAGATGACAGTAATAAAAATGTTATTCTCAGAAGATGCAATGGAGGAAAAATGAATGAGAATACAGCTTCTGTGCAGAGTGGAATAGATTATTGTCCTGGGGAAGGCACTCTGGGGAGGAGGTAGAGAATGTCCGGCCAGCAGAGAGGAAGGTGTCCTGAAAATGCTAATCTCTTTTACCCATCAATGTGGCTTTCTTAACAAATGCACTGCTCCTGCCACCATGAAGGAAGAAGTGTTTGCTACCCAGCGCTCTTCGCCAGATTACCCCAGCTACTTAAATCAGTGCCGAGCGCTGATTTGTGTTGGCTTACTAGGACGCATCCCCTTCCAGAACCCCTGGATTTGGATGTGGACACTGGGAAGGATGATTGTCGTGCCACACACAAGGTCTACAGAGAACCAGATGCTGGACCAAGCACCAGGGACTGAAGGAACAGAGAGGAACTGCAAGAAAGAAAGAGGGAGGATAGAAGGGAGGGAGGGAGGCAAGGAGAGAGAGAGAGAGAGACAGTGAGTTATACAAAGCCTCAATTCATAACCACAAAGATCTGAAGAACAGAAGGCTCTGAGGAGAGAGTGCAGAGACAAAAGCTAGGAGAAAATCTGTCCAAAGTCTTTTCAGATCCTTGTATTTCCCAGTGTTACCTGCAACTAGGGTGTGCGAGCTATTTTTTGATTCTCATAAATAAATACTTTTTTATATAAAGGAGGTTTTGGCTCCCTAAAACCAAAGCCAAAGGCCCTGTGGCACACAGTAAATTAGATGGAATGAAGGAATGAATGAAACTCTTCTACTAATATTCCTTATTTATTTTTTCTGGTGGTTAATCTGAGAGAATGCTGCAAAGAGAACAAGTGGTATATTCCATCCTCCATCTTCACAAATCCATTTCCACCTGCAAACACATCAAGGCTGGAACTGAAGCGAAGCCACAAGCCACCCTTCTTCCCTCCTGAATTCTCGCTCCTTGAATCATTGTTTGCATATAGCTCTCTATGTCCTGACTGGCTTCTCACCTAGACTGAATGTCCCATATAGAAAGGAAGTTGGAACTCTGGTGAAAAAGGAAATTGTGTGTTTCTTTTGTCTTTCACAACACCAGATATGATGCCAAAAACATGGATGTGACAGCAGCAAAATGTCCACCATTTTCTACGTATTTGTGCTAGCACATATGCACAATTCTTTATTACCATGTGCTTATGATTATACTACTAGTATTTGTGGTCTACCTACTTGAAGAAGAGAAGAGAAGGGAAGAGAAGATCACTGTGGAGAGCAGGGAAATGTTCCCAAAGGTGTGTGGCTTTCCCAAGCTGAGGAGCACAGTCAGCCTGCCCTACCCAAGTCTATCCTGTAGACCCCAGAAACAGAACCTTACTAAACATACATGCAGTTGGCTCCAGAGGCTCAGCACTGCAGCCTTTATTTTTGGTGAGTGTAAATATGGCCACAGGACAATGGTTCCCAAGTGGGCATGCCTCTGCACCCTAGGTGATGTTTGATTCCAGGCAGGTAGCGTGCTACTCATGCCTAGTGAGGAGAGCCTGGGAGGCTGCCAAACATCCTACATGTTTGGGACACAAAACAATAAACCATCTGGCCCTCAGTGTCAGCAGCATCCCTGATGAGATACTTTGCTTCTGGCTCCCAGCAATTTGTCTCATTATTCTTTGCTTACATGGGGAGGGTTCTCAGAGAGTAGCTGCTCCCAACGGGACATCACCCAGGTTCGTCCTCTGGCCACAGAGACAGTAGCCTCTATTTCCTGATCAGCCCCATGGGAACACTTTGTCACAGGAGCTGATGCCAAAGGCACATGGCTACTCCTTTTATCTACCACAGCCCTACAATTCCTTTGGTCATAGTGAGATGAGTTCAGGGCATTGAGCAGATTCTGTCATGATTTCTTCATCAATGGGTCAGGGATGACCTCCTCCTGATATTCCTAGGATATATAGATAGCACCAGAAGACTGTTCCAAGAAGTTGAATACCTGAATCTAAACAGCATTTTTTTTATCTAAGAGAGCTCCCTAAGTTCTCTGAACATGGATTTGCTCATTTTACAGTGATGGCAAAGATAGACTAGACTAAGACATACAAATTTGAGATACACCTTGTGGTTTTTTTTTTTTTGTTTGTTTTTGTTTTTTGTTTTTTGATTTTTATGTCTTTGCAGAGGACCAACACTATGTATTCACAGAATCAGACTCAGGACAGGACTTTTCCTGTCCCCTACATGTTCTATTCTAAATGGAGGTCCACCTGTGCAGAGGACAAAATAGTCAGGGCAGCTGACATGGAGCTGTCCGCAAGGCCAGCAGACCCACCAGCATCTGTGAGTATTGCCACGTTGCCTGCCGTAGTTTCGTTCTCAGCAGGTCCCTTGGTTTCTCCAAGCTCACAGCCCACAGGGACAACAATGAGCAGATGATCAATTTCCCTTCTGCTGCTGTGAGTCACTGAGAACTGGCTCTGCAGTAGGCATAGAAAGCCTGTCCACTTCCGGCAGTTCACATTTCTTGTGGGATTTCTCATTGGAGAAAGATGAACTCGGAGCTCTCTCTGAAGGAGCATGAGTTCAGGTCAGGCAACATCAGGATGAGTTGGCCTCTTACCTCATGCCTGGCCTGAGGACTAAGAAAATGCATCTGACAGCAGGGAGATGCCCTCAGCTCACCCCCTGCAGAGTGTCCTTCCTCTCCAGCCCACTAACACTTTATCCTAATCTCTCATTTTGCCTTCACCATCTCATGCTAGTATCCCGTCTCCCTACCCCAAAAGAGCGAGCTCTAGAGGACAGGGGTGGACTTCCGCGGCCCCTGTAACCCGATGCCTACAACCTATAAGCCCGAGTGTGAGGAGGGCTCTGCAGCTGCCTGCAGCATGAGTGAATAATAGAAAGCTCGGTATGAGCACAGAGAAATGAATTCAAGTACAAACTCCCAAAGAGACCACCTGGTGAAAAGCAGAAAATATCATTAACTGAAAACAAGACATTTTTGAGAAATCCACATTTCAGCTTTACCAAAGAGACACTGCAGCGCTTTGCCCAAGTGACATGTTATATACAGAGAAAATGCAGCATTTATTTCTGTTACACTGAGCTTCCTGTGTGTAAGTCAGAGAGGTTAGCCACTGAGCATGGGGGCCCCCTGGGTCAAAGATCTAGATTTTTTTTAAAAATAAAAGAGAGAAAAAATTGCATGTAAAGAAGATTCTCTAGAAACCTATGGAAATTTTGTATCCCACAAAATAGGACGTTTTATCAGTCCTTCTTCAGTATTTACATTTTAACATCTAGTTCCTAGGAGAATCATAACCTATTTTTTTAAGCAAAGAAACATAAAGCGAGAAGAAAGCAATTGAACAATCAAACTTTAACGATCTTCACTCACTACCCTGCTCAAAATTATTCCTTTCGATGAGATAAATTTAACAACAAGACAGGCTTGGCCATGCTGCATAATTCATTGGTTGTTGTAATCTTCAGAGTGAATATTAGTGTACATTTCAGATTTTATTGCATTTTTAAACAAATGATATTTTAAGTTCAGAGTGAATATATCATGAGTTGGCAATTTTTAATGGTTTCCCTGAAAAGGAAATAAAAATAAAATTCCCTTAGACCTTCTCCAGATATCTAAGAAAATGTAAGACGGAAAGGTGCCACACCGAAGTCACCATGAAACAAACATATTCAACAGTAGTGAACAGTGTTGATGAATCCTAAGATCATGCATGAACTTCCATGAAAGAATAAACTGAGAATATAGGATGCATACACTGTATATGATGTTTAGGAATATATTTAGCCAATCATCTAAAAGGTTTGCCTTCAGATATTCTAACATTCCCTGACTAATGAATTATTAATAATAGTTTAGATAGGTAGATAGACAGGTATTTTGGTCTTGAATAAATCTTTTGTTTTTCTTTTTTATGTTTATTTTTAATTTTTTTTAAATGTTTCCTTTATTTATTTCTTTTTTCTTTTTTTCTTTATGGTCAGCTCAGCCCACCCTGGGGGTGGGGCTGGCATGGTATGTGGTGCTGGGGATCGAACCGAGGTCCCTGCATGCTTGCCTAAGCTTGCCTAAGCAAGTGCTTTAGACCACTGAGCTATCTCGCCAGCCCATGTTTATTTTTTATTAAGTTTACTGAGAAAGAAATAGCAATGAGACAGTTTCAAAACTGATTATTAGGACAGTTTCAATAATTAATACATTGCATATTCTTGTCTTCTTAGTGGTTTTTCATACTAAAAGATGCAGATATGATATCTTTTCTAAACACTATTAGTACACATCTTTCTTCTCATTGAACTAAGAGAGAGGAGCTGTATATCTACCCTAACTATCTTATATGTATAGATACAAAATGGTCCTTCATTCATATCCCCTTTCTTTGTTTAGTTTTGTCAGAGATGGGTATTCCACTGTCATTTAAATATTGTAGGTATGTGAATTCAGCAAAATAATCCAATATAATCCAGTAGTCCATAATAGTAGTGGGTTATCCATAGGACTGGCAATGTCAGAAGTTGTTGACTTGAGCCTTTCACAGCTCAGCATATTAATATGGCTTTACTTTCTATAGCTGGCCTTGGATAAATCTAAGACCTAACCCTCTCAAGTTACTTAAAGAGGTTTGATTTCTCTTCAAGCATTACGATGTATTTGTCTAACTGTTGTAGTATATGTCAAAGGACATACATTCTTGGATAATTAATTCATTGAATGAATACACAAAATACAATGTTACCTATCTCTTCCAACTTAAAATCATGTTCATGGAACTTACATTAAATTTTGAGAAACTGAGACAACTTGTGCATCAATACCAATATACTAAGCGATCTTTATACCCACCGACGCAGTCACAGGTAACATTGGCATCATTCTGTACTGAGTATGGATAAAGAACTGGGAAACAATTCTCACCAGGTGGTGCTGAAGTTCCAGTTAATGTGTATTAAAATATTGAGGCTCATCGTCTCCTGCTGGCCTTTCTTATCCTTCTTCCAGGTTGGTCATCCCCTTTTATCACAGGAGTATCTCAAGAAGTGGAATATTTCTGAAGGATTTTTAAACTTTAAAAGGCTATTTTTTTAGATCTTAACTAGTATAGCGATTTCATTGTAACTAGTACTCCCTTGTTTTCTGCATTAGATTGAGCTTCCTTAGGTGACACTAATGATCTGTATGATATTTTGCCTAAAGATGTCTCAAGACTATGGGTTTTGGATGTGATTGTGTTATCGATGATATTTCTCAAGCTTTCACAGCCTTTGGAGTCCTTTGATATTAAGGTCAGAACGTAATAAGGGTCCAGACCTAACCACTAATATTTACGGAATCACGCCAGATACAATGACTGGCAGTTACCTTGATAGTGTTGCCACAATCTAATAATGGCCATTCAGTCTGCTTCGATTTATTAGGGTGGTCTCCTTGTAGCCCTGAGAAGGCTTAGCCATTCCCGCAGGAGCTGGAAGGATGTTTTCAGGAACGACTTCCTCCAGGAGGGAATATCTGTACACAAGCGCATTGAATCTTCTCCGAGAAACTACGTATGTGCTGCAGTTGAGCATCATAATATTTTTCTCCTTAATAATCCATCCTCATCTTTGTTAATAACCAACAGATACCATTCCCAGGATGAATAACTTTAGAAAAAAATCATTAAATAAAAGTCGGTTAATTGCATTTCTTAAGAAATCCAACTTTTTAATGCTGCTTCTGAGAACGGAGCAGTAGCGTAGTCAAAGGATCAATTATCCCCCCCCAAAAAAAAAATGCAGAATACAACATTTGCTTTTCTTAAAGGGCTGGAGACACATTCCCATTTCTTCCAATAACTTGAAAAGGATGCAAAGTTATACAATCTACAATTCACTGCACACAAGCTGCTTTTGATTATATTGCCTCACAAACTAGATACTTTGCTGGGAAGCATAAAACTGTTTATCACTAAACATTTGAGATTCCACTCAGATAATTTACACATAATTAGACAGAAGCCCACACTTTGAAGCAGCAGCATTACCTCTTCTCTAACAGACTATTCTTAAGGACATTTTGGGTAGCATAATGAGTATTTTATGAGGATTTGTAATCAGTCCTAGCATAGGTGGGAACAAAGGTGAATTACTCCTCTCCACGATCAAATCATTACATAACTCAGTGCAGAATAATGATGAGCTGAGGTTGGGAGAGGTAATCTGCCCAGGTACTTGGAGGAATCAAGAAATTTTGATCTTTTCCAGAGGCATAAAATAAATTAAATGATCCCTTAGGAACAAAAAAAAAAAAAAAAAAAAAAAAAAAGAATCGGTCAAGAATAGAAGCCTCCTGCTTAGATTTTTAGATTTCCTACCCTTTGCTCTCTATCAGGGAAATGGATATGAAGAAAGAAAACAGGGAAAGGAAGGAAAATGCATACATTTTCTGTCCACAGAGTCCCATGTAAGCCACGGATGCTAAGCTCTTGGGGGTGTAGGCTCTTCAGGGCATCTTCTGTTTTAAGCCGCTAACGAAGCCAGCTGTCTCCGATCAGACTGACCTTCACTCAGCTATATAGCATCATCAGGGAGATGGAGCATCTTAAAGGTCATGGGCAAATGTCCCCATTTGGTGACACAGAAATGGCAGCCAGGAAGAACTTGGTCCCCGAATGCTACAGCACTCTGAAGCCTCACTTCAGATTCATCACCTCACCTCCCAGGGCCATCTCAGAATCCCCACAGAGGAGTGGTCCTTGGAATCTACACAGCTGAGTTGTTTGGATCTCATTGATGGACAAAGAATTATGTTTTGGGTTTTCTTTGTGCTGGTCTGTATTACCTCTTATGTGTAATGACAAAGCAGCAGACAATATCAGCTGTATTCATTTTTATAATAATGCTTTTGGGGGGGGACTCTACCTTATTTGGAATTGGCATGAGCAAGCCCCATTTACAGCATCCTCTGAGGTGGCATCTCAGCTCCTTTTGGGCAGGTGGGAATGTGTGATATTCTCAAAGGCTTGCCTCCGTCTCACCTGGGCATTGCATGAGATCCTGCCTTTGGGATGGTCCCTTGGAGGCTTCAGGATACAAAGTGGATTTGTTGATGTTCATAGCATACAAAAAATCAAAATTGCTGATTAATCATGTCACTGTCATTTTGTCACTGTCATGTCACCAACATACTGGCACCCAAGTGTCTCATCTTCAACTTTTTGGTTGAGGAAACTAAGGCAGAAGCTCTCGTGGCCAGAGATCAAATACTACTCCTTTTGTTAGATAAGCTCAAGATGAATGTAGATTTCATCGTAACCTCTCACTAAAATCCAGCATATTTCCTAAGTTTATAAAGTAGCATAAATGCGTGCGTGTGTGCACACGCGTGTGCGTGCATGCATGCATGTGTGTGTGTGTGTGTGTGTCTAGGAGTGCTCTATGGCTAGATTACTTCCTTATAGTGCATTTCTGTGTAGTAGAGTTAAGCTTCCTAAATTTTGGTTTCCTCAACCATAAAATGGGGCTAAGAACAAACCTCTTTTATGAGGTTGTTGTGAAGATTAAATGACTTAATACAAGCAGAATTTATAATTGTACCTGGAATACAGTAAGTATTCAATAAACATTAGCTGATTTTACACTATTTGTTAATGGTATTATTCCTTTCCGAAAGACTGCAGAAGTCTCCTGGAAAGGAAAAGGTATGACAAACAGATACTTCAATTGGTCTTCTGGATTTCATAAAGCCAGTGGGAAAATTCCACACTTATATTTTCTCCGGTGCTTTGTGTCATTTCAAATATTTAAGGGCTGTGTTCCACTTAATAGAAAGGAGGACCCTTCAACCACTGTTTACAACATTCCTTGGGGATTTAATAAAAAGTATTATGGACTTAAGTAATCCTGCAGAAAAAACAGAAAGAATCAATGACATATTGAAAGAATTACATAATACATTTATGTACAGCAGATAATGAAATTGTGCAGTGGCAGAGAGAAAAGGAGAGGGAAAACAAATGCGACATAGGGAAAATAAACAGGTTTATGAACCACACAATGAAAAGGATGTGGCAGAATTCTTCTCAATTTTATTCTGAGAGATGGGAGTTTAGATAAGATTACTGAACGCCTTGTATTTTAAAATAATGCTCACTTTTCTCCAGAACAGACCTCTGCCATTTGAAAAGTGGTTTCTCTTATATTTTCTCATTTATACTCACCAAAATACTGGGACCCAGGTGTCTCATTTTCAACTTTTTAGTTGAGAAAACAAAGACAGAAAGACATTAAGCAGCTTGTTGTATTGTGGAGCTATGTGGCGAGGACGGGGTTTGCAGTTGCTTACGTCACTGCTGTTACTTTATACACCCAAGAAAACCTAGAACTGAACCATTCTTGTTTAGATTAGATCTAAAGCTAGGAAGTCATTCTTCAGAACATCAGCCCAACCCCAGGGCTGGTCAGGTTGGATGATATTAGTGTCCTAAAGACCAAAGACACAGCAGGATACTGGTTTTAAGTGTAATTCCATGTCCTGGATTGCTGGCAAGGAGGGAGGACAGGATGAGAGAAAGAAAAAAGGGACCTAGAAACATTGGAAGAAAGGGACTCCCTGGAGAGGACAGAGGGGTGTGCATGTGGTGGTGCATGCCTGTAGCTGTAATCACAGCAGTCTGGGAAACTGAGGCAGAGGGTTACAGGTTCAAGGCCAAGTCAGGCAATACAGCAAGAGATCTTGTCTCAAAATAAAAAATCAAATAGGATTGGGGACATAGCTTAGTGTGAAGGCCCTGGGTTTGATCTCTAGTAATACACACACACACACACACACACACACACACACACACACGAGGCTCATCACACATGGCAGGAACACAAGTCAAGGGGACCCTTCCTTCCAGGAGCATCTGGTGAAATTAAGAGGCTGTGAGCACAGCTTCAGTCTCTTTTGGACAACTGATGTTCTCTTTGTTCAAGAAGAAGAAGATGGCTTCAAGATTGCTAGAGTAGCTGGACATTTGCCTGAATGAAACTACTGCATCTTTACAAACGGACCCTTGGAAATGACCATCTGCATAGAACTATTTTATCTTTCTAGAAAAAGGGCTGCTTTACCCTTAATGCCATGAAATACATAACCAACATTGGACAGCTGAGCTATTTGAGGTCTACCAGATGCTCTCAGCTGCCTTGTATGTTTATCTTTAATATTAAGCCAGCTTCATAACTATGCTTTAACTTGGAATACTAGGGGTTCACCTACTGAGATAACCTAATGTATGTAAATCAAATCAGACCCATTAGACACCTAGTAAATAATAAAAGAAGTGAAATCAAGAAAACTACCACAGTAGTTTGGGTGACAGGCTATCACTCTTGCAGTGAAGAGGAATTCTTAGATGGGAAGGAAAGAAGGGACTCCATATACTGCACAGGGTTTCAAGGCTGTTGTTCCTGTTCAAGAGTGAAGATCCGGTTGTTCCAACTCCAGCCTCTGAGCTGAGAAGCCTGTGCAAGTTCACAGACAGGAAATGTAGAAATCCAGCTAGAGGAAGCAATTACTGATGCACAAGGGAAGCAGAAGATAGAACAATGCTCAAGTCCACCTGCCTCTTCCCAGGGAAAAGAGGTGCTAAGAGTATGAACTGGAACTTTATATTTAGCCTGGACTTTTGATTCTTTGTAAGTGCACATGGTGTGACATGCTCTATCTCAGGCCTCCCTACGAATAATGAGATGAGACAGCAAAGCAAGGGAAATTCTCCTTGCCAAGCAACCCAAGCATCTGGTAAAGATAGCACCCCACTCAATAGCCCACTTCCTTTGACTGCCAAATGCCTTACGGCACCACTCCCTCAACTTATGACCCTTAAATCTTTTGTTCCTAAGTATGAAGGAAGGGGAATGCCAGCTATGGAAAGGACTTTTTTTTAAGTCACTATTACATGGAAGAAGTTGGATGAGAAAGGGAGATAGTGTAGAATGCTGGCAAGGAAAGCAGGGATGGAGGGAAGACCCCAGAAACTGTTGAGATGAACCACGAATGCTCTCAGATCTTCCAAGCTTAGAAAGAAAGTTTAGGTGCTCATGTAATGTCAACTGATTCACTACTGTAAGCATTACTTGCTCATGGAAAACAAAGAAAGTGTTGGGTCTGATCCTAGTCTAGGCCAGTAGTGAGAAGCCACAGAGTTGAAGGGTGATGTAAGTTGGCACACATGAATATTCCATTATAATTCCGAGATATGTTTATCATTATTAACCTTGAAATTCCCACCATGAAACAAGCTGTTTATTTATATTAACAAATAGGATTTTGTTTTGTTTTGTTTTTAATAAAGAACCAAAGATGAAACTGGGGAGATACCTCAGCCATCTAAGAGCCTGCCTGGCAAGCACAAGGACTAGAGTTTGATCTTTGGTATCGCATGCAGTGCTGCCCTGAAGCAGGGTGTGGTGGTTAAGGACTGCAATCCCAGTGCTGGGGAGGCTGAGACAGGAGGATCACTATGAGTCTGAGTTGCAAAGTAAGACCCTGTGCCAAATAAATAAATAAATAAATAAATAAATACCAAAGATGCTTTTTCATTCACAGGGTTACTGTGAATTACCTCAGTCAGATTCTTTTACTAATTCTTACCCAACTGAGTGAGTCTCTTCACTGGCTTGCTGGTTCCTAAAGGCCAGACAGATTATGATTAATGCCTAGACTTAAGGGATCTGCTGTCTGAGCTGGTTCCCCTGTTCCTTGGACCTCTTACCAGGTATCCATAATTTCTCAATTTATCAAATAGTGATAATAGTATCTACATTTGCTAGTATCTGACAAGGGAATTAGACCCACCTACTACCATAATTACAAGACAGATCGCATCAGAGGGGCCTTAAACAAAGGCATGACCCATTGTTTTCCCTATTAAAATATGTAATAGCACCAAATAATGATAGCATAACTAGGTTAAATAACATTTCAATAGATGACTATTTTAGCACGCACATTGGCTTGGTTATTTAAAAAGCACTTGGATGAAAGTTTTTCGAGAGATACTCTCATCTTTGACCCCCAAAATAGCACCTTTTGGAATTTAATACAAGGAAATATTAAAAAGATATAAACAATGTCTTGCAAAATTAAAGTTCTCTGTGGCACTATTCATTATAATAAAGGAGAGAAATAAAAGATAATGTTTTTAACACATCTCAAAGAAAAAAAATAATGTTTTTCAAATGTCAAAAGCTGTGACAAATTCTGGTACAGTGGAACACTACAGAACCATTAAATAAAATTTTGAAAAAAATAATAGCATGCTAAAATATTCACATCTTAATACCAAGTCAAAAAGTATAGGATGAATTCTGAAAACACACCCAGTCTACTATTACAAACACACTTTTTCTCTTTCTACTCCATATTAAAAAAAACCAACAAGAGAAATATCAAAAGGATAAAGAGTGATTTTTCTTTTCAGGTGACAGGGAGCTAATAAGTTTTTTTTTTTTTTTACTTTTCTAAGTGTTTCTAATTACCTTTCAAATAATTCTATGTTGCTTTTTTAAAAAATGAACATTGTTAAAATGAGTTTAAAAGATATGTATTGTTTTACACTTATATAGCACTAAAAATAGAAAATATGGAATACATAATCAAAATGCTGTATGCTATGAATAACTCGTTTAAGAATAACTGGTTTAAGAATTTCCTTCATTTTGCTGGGGAGTCTGTGAAGGTAACTAACAAAAACCCTGCTTGGATCTTTAAGTAAAAGACTGGCTCTGGGAAGTCTCGAGTCTTAACTCCCAAATAAAACCTGGATAGGACTGAATTCTATTTACATCAGTATGAGTAGAAGAACTTCTACGACCACCAGGCAGCTTGGCCATCTCTAGAAACCACTGCAAGCGTAATCTACTCTTCACGGGTTGCAAAGTGCAGGGCAAACAGCAGTTCCAGCTGGCCATGAGAGAGTATTTCTGCAGAGGAGCTTGGGAGGTCAGGACATTCTTCGGGAGCTGCCATTTGGAAGCACATATGGGAGACTAGTGGCCTCCCCCTTGACCTGCTCCCACAGGCCTGTGATCCTGGGTCCTGAAGGCCCCAGGTGAGGCACCCTGAAGGGGTGTGCTAAAGAATACATAATATGAGAGGCCTGAGGCCGCCTGGCTCTCTCTAGCAGCTTCTCAGTCAGCTCTCTACTTCCACTCTTGCCCTCTGCTGTCTGTTCTCTGCACAGCAGCCACAATATCTTAGAAATGCAAATGCTGTGTCCCAGGGTTCTGATGCACCCTCCCCCACTCCTGGTGGGCTGCCTTCTCTTCTATGAATGTCCCTGGGCCCACGGCCCTTCCCATGCCCCCAAGTCTCACTCTTCTGGACCTACTCTTGTCTTAGTATTGCCCGCTCCTCCTCCACAGCTGCTCACCCTCCTCCACTGATTCTCTGCCCAATGTCACCTGCTCAGGCAGGGCTCCTCTGCAAACGGCCTCCAAAGTCGTAACCTTATTACATAATACCCTGCACTGTATTTATGTTTCGTTTTACTTTATTTTGCTCTTGTGGCGCACGTCCCTAGATGAGATGATTTTTACTTTGGTGGCTATGTTTACTGTACAAATACAAATGTGAGCTCCCGAGCACAGAGACTAATTGCACATTGCTCCCCTGGCACTTTGTAAGGTTCACCGAGGTCTGGGATTTTGGTCCCTTACTCCTGCAACCAAATGCAGGTCCTTTCAAGCAGGTCTGGCATGGCATTCAAGTGAAAGCATGCTTTCTCTCTCTTTCCCCCTTTCTGGTACTGTGCACCTTTCTTTCTGCACTGATTTAGAAAAAGAATTGCATATCTGAGCATCTGATCACCTCTGCAGTGATGGTTCTACCCTCTGC
>NW_004524597.1:4546101-4556837 GCF_000260255.1 Octodon degus
GAGAGAGGGAGGGAGGGAGGGAGGGAGGGAGGAGTGAGAGGGAGAGCGAGAGCAAGAACATAACTGTCATCATATTAACAAGAAAAAGTGACCAAAAGGGAAAGGAATCAGGAGGACAAGACAGGAGAGGTAGAGTGTCTGGCAGCCACAACGCCACCCTTCCATGAGTGACTTGAAAGAGTTCCCCTGCTGTAATCACCAGGAAGACCTTTCACACTTTTGAGGCCCATGAGACCTTCTTACTCACCAGTACACCTGCAAGTCGAGGCAGGGTCTGGACACTGCAGGGCTTTGCATGCTCTCCAGGAAATTTTAGTGCCAAGATTCTATGATCTTATTTTGTGCTGTGCTGTGCTGAGAAGACACCACTAATATTAGACCCATTTTTATACTTTTTATACAGAAGATGCTCCATCCAGCATCCTGGCTAATAGTAACAGCTGATTGGACAGTGATTCCACAGCTTGAGACCCTGGGCTCATGGCTGTGGTACTTCCTCTGTACAAAGGGGTCTTCAAACCAGGGACTTATGAAAGGCCAAGAGCTCAGAGCGAAGCTGCTGAGGAGAGTTATCCCCTTCTCTGATCAGGCTTTCCCTTCCGTGGAGGTATGACAAAGGAGCCATTCATTCACTTACCTGGCAAGACCTAAATTTATCTGTTAAGCACAGAATACAGGCTGGGACACATTATTATAGATTCACTTTCTTCTTTTAGGTTGGGCATCTTGATAGTGATAAAGAAGACAATGACATGACTACAAACCTCCCATCTTACGTGTCACACCTAGTCTCCCTTGATACTATTTTACAAGCTCAGGAAAGCCCAGTGACTTGCCCAAGCTCACACAGTGAAAATAGAAAATGCTGAAACAGGAACCAGACAGACTCCTGCTGGACAGGGGTCCTAGGCCAGAAGTGCTGACCCAAGGCCAGTATACTCCTGCATGTGCCAATTCTTCTTATGTAGCAAAGTCATGGTTGGCTTGGGTAAAACCTCTGGCATTCCCCAACAAGACTGAAGTCCTTGGCTGTGAACTCTGCTGATCTTTAAAGGAGCGGGGAGTAGGGACCTGGAGTCTCACCCTTACCCTCATCACAGCCCAGCCCCAGTGATGGAGTGGGTGGTCGTGTTCAACCCCATTAAATTGTTTTGCCAGAAATTTTCATAAAGAAGAGATGCTTCAGGTCTGAGCAGATAGCTCAGCTTTAGCGCCTGCTTAGGCAGAGCACAGCGGCCAGGATTTGATCCCCGGCTTGCAATGCTGGCCCCCACCCCCAGGGCATGCAGAGACTGGGATTAAAACTGGATGTGGTGGTGCACACCTGTAATTCCAGAACTTGGGAGGCTGAAAACAGGAGAATCAGGATGAGTCTATCTACCTCGTGAGACTCTGCTGATCTTGTAGACCCTGTCCAAAATACAGAAAAAAAAAAATAAATAAATAAAGGAGTGTTTCATTTAGTGGCAAGATTTCTCAAAGGTGGAGGTGATCAGCGGTTTGAAGAGGGTCAAGAGGTGAGGGGACACAAGTACTTGAAAAGGTGTGCAATGTGTCACAGGTAGAGAGGACCCATCTTTCTTCCATCTAAGAATCTCACCTTATGGGAAACCAGAGAACAATAGCAAACATTTCACATTTTCTTTCCTGAGGGACTGAAGAGTTTTAAGTCAGGCTCTTTCACTCGTAAACCCAAAGCCTGAAGGGACATCTGTTCCGAGAGCTATTTCTCAGTTCAAATTCAACAGTAGTTGCTGTGACTAATAAAGCTGAGCCAGTAATGGGGAAACAAATAAGACTAAATGGCCTTAATAGAACAGCAACCATGACCTTTGAATCTCATTTGAATTCAAGCCATCATCTTAGTAAAATAATATACTATTGGATGGATACTATTTTGCGAATATGATATATAGATCTCTAATATGAATTTCATACTTAGAAGTAAATAACAAATATGCCAGTGCTGATACATTTTATGAACATGTATTACAGTATTTCATAATCAACTTGCAGTAATTTCTACCCTTTGACAGGGAAAGAATATGAGAAAGGATGTAGGATAAGAAAGGCAAGTAATATATAAAGTGAACTAGAATGTCAAATATTTCTAAGTCTCGTGCATTTGGACCTGAATCTCAACTGTCCAGTCAATAATTATAACCATCAACATTCTTTCTTATCATTTTTCTCAATTCAACATGCAAAATCTAGACTCTATAAATTAAACCGACTAGAATAATTAATAAGAGGCATAGTGGATTGAAAATACAATTAAGGCCTCAATGGTATGCAGGGGCGCGTGCACACACACACACGTACACACACACACACAAACTTCTGTGTGTTATACACTTTTAACCATACCTACAGTCCTCAAGAAGCAAACAGTTACAAAATTATGGCTGATACCTATGGGAGCTGTGAATTACACAGACGCATTTTCATGAATAGAATATGACCAACTGAGTTTTATTTTTCAGTGCACTGATCTTTGCCTAAAGCTACCAGTTCTGCTGATGACACTGAACATCTCAAATGTCAGGGTTTTGTAGATACAGAATTCCTTCACTAGGAGCTGCTCAGCTTTCTTTTCCATTCTGCTTTCTTAGAGATAGGAGATTCTGAGATAGGATCTCCCTAAACCAACATATTCTCAAACCAAGGAGTAAGAGAGTCCATCCGAAAGGTGAAGCCTCCAAATTTAATTTCCTTAGTTAAATGCTCAACTGACAGCTCTGATAGTCCTTGCCGCCGTCCAGTCTTTTAGGCACATCTGCAAAGTTCTCCTGGAATTTGTATAGAGGCAACATCTATGCAGAGCAGAGCAAGGAAAAAAAAAATTCTCACTGTAGAGAAATGGATACTGCTTCCATGTGATTAAAGGTGGTGTTCAGAGAGGAGCGTGGGAGCTTGTAAGAGCAGGAGCTCCTGGGAGAGGCCTTTCCTAGATGTGGCTAGACAAGATGAACCAGCGTGGACTAGGGCTAGAGATATGGCAGCTTCCCTGGAAAAGAGTGCATAGCACTGGCTGATTAGGCAGGGAGAAATGAGGGGCCGTGGCAGCCTTGCAGATGCTCAAGCCCCCTTTTCAGTGCTTACTACCTCACAGTTTCAAATCAGTACATTTTCGGTATAATAATTTAAGAAATAAAAAGGAGGAAGGCAGAGGGACAGCCAATTTCAAGATTTTGCCTTGTAATTTTCCCTCTGTGCAGTGACCCTTGGGCTGTGGGAAATTTACAGGGAGTGTGGGGGTCCCAGAACCCAAAGAAATCCTCTCTTTTCCTCCCTGGTGGGGATGTACTCAGCTGGGACTGCATTGTGACTTCAGGGATAGGAAAATGTTAATAATTAAGTCTTAATGACATTTTCAGACATAGAAACAGTTGGACCACAAAGAATTTTCTAAAGGCAATTTCATTTAGTTCCGCAACTATTTACTGAGTGCCCACGATATAAAAAGCCCAATCTAGACAAGGGCAAAGAACAGAATTATAGGCAGTGCCCTGTTTTCAAGGATGGCCAGATGCTAGTAAGATGAGAGAGGTGCAGCACACATAACAGGGCAAGGCTGGCCCTGGTGAAAGATGTGAGAAAAATAGTGAGGATATTGCTCATGGGGAGAGAGAGGGAGAGAAAGGGGAGTGGTTGATGGATTGACTTTCTGCAAAGGGCTTTGGAAATGGAAGTGAGCTTTGGGTAGGGATTGTAGGCATGCAGATGCCCCTGGCCCAAGGTACTAAATTACACGTAAGTCTCGGGAACAATACCCGCTACTGACACCAGTGAGAAAGGCCTGTTTATTCTCCTGTGAAAGGGAGAAACACTGCCCCTAGTGGGTAAAAACAAATCTCAATTGGGGAATCCTAAGAATTTGTCAGTGTTATAATGATTTGTAGCATGCCAGAGGTCTTCTCCCATGTGTAGACACACAGTATGTCTACAGCATTAAAATTTAATATCAGAAGCTATCTCTCACCCTATGTAAAGATAAACTCAAAAGGGATCAAAGACCTTAATGTCAACCTGAATATTCAAAACACCAACAAGAGGAAAACACAGGGAAACACTTTCAGATATTGATACAAGCAACAATTTTCCAAAGCAGACTCCAGAAATTACAGCCAGTATTGACAAATTGGATGGCACCAAATTATAAGACTCTCTACAGCGAAAGAAACAATTAAGAGAGTAAAGAGTCAGCCTACAGAACAGGAGAAAATGCTGGCCAGCTATTCCTTCCACAGAACATTAATGTCTAGAATATAAAGAACTCAAAAACAAATCGCAACAGCAAGAGAGCAAAGAATGCAATCAACAAGTAGACAAACGAGCTTCTTCAAAAGAAGTACTACACTTTGATAATTATATGAAAAAAATTCAAGATTTTTTAACAGATTTTTGGGGAAATGTAAGTCAAAACTAGATTGAGATTTTATCACACCCTACTCTGAATAGTTGTCAAGAAGAATACAAAAAATAATAACTAGTAGCGAGGATGCTGGAAAAAAAGGAATTCTTATGTACAGCCAGTGGGAATGTAAATTAGTATAGTCACAATGTAAACCAGTGTGGAAATTCCTTAAAAATCTAAAAAGAGAACTACTGCATGATTAATTATATTGATCATCATTATATATCAAAGGAATTAAAGACAGAATACTCAAAAGGCATCTGCGTAACTGGGTTTGTCATGGTGCAACTAACAATAACCAAACTAAGTCTAGGTGCTGACCAAAGGGTACATAGCTAAAGAAAATGTGCTATGTATACACAATGGAGATTTCTTCAGCTACAAAGAAGAACAAAATCATGGCATTTGCAGGAAAATGGATGGATCTGGAAGATAAATGTTAAGTGAAAGAAGGCAGAGTCAGAACAACAAGTATTTATTGAGGAAAGAAGATGCCACCAACATCGAAGGCAGACTATTAGAGAAGAGGAAGGGAATCTGGGGAGGTAGGAGGGAAGGGCCCTGGGGGAGAAAGGGGACCTGGGAATGATGAAAGTATATTATATGCATTGTGGAAATGTCATGTGAAATGCGTTATTCTGTGTAATTAATATGCACAAATAAAATCACTATTAGCCCAACAATGATCAGAAAATAATCATTTAAGAATCTTCCTTAGTGAAAGGTCAACATTAAGATGAGACAAACTGGTATAGGTTTTTCCCAGGACAACTGCTTGTGTCTCTCAAAGACACTGAAGATGAACCTGAGACAACACTCACACTCCAGCAGGTCAGGGACCTCTCCAGAGTCCTACTTCTTGTCACAAGGGTGAGCAGCGCTCTCCCTCCTGCCCAGGCTCCCAAGCCTACATGTGGGACAAGGGGTTACAGGGCAGAAGGTGGGGCCAGAGAGAACAGCACCACAATCCTACATCCCCAACTTTCTCCCTCTTTGAAAATAGGTCACATTTTTACATTTCTTTTATTTTTTTTAACAGTGCCTTTTAGAAGCTCGCCACTCTCTATTAAAAATGAATGATATCTTTAATAGTTTATTTTAATTCCAAATTACAAAGGCAGTATGTATTCATTATGGAAATTTGAAAATGCAGATAAGACAAAAAAAGACATTAAACCCATACATACACACACTGTCCCACTGGCCCAAAGTGCTCAGTTTATGGCCTAATGGTATTTTCCTTAAGGAAGCACTAGGAGATAAGGTAACTATGAATCACAGGCCGCTACAGAACACATGAAGTGTGGCTGGTGGAACCGAGATGTACTGTCCAAGTAAAGGTGCACAGTGGACTTTGAAGACAGCATAAAAATGGAAATATTCATTTTTATACTGACTACATGTTGAAATAATATATTGGATATGCTGGGTCAAATGATACACTGTATATTATTAAAATAATTTCATCTATTTCCTTTGACTTTTTAAATTTTACTGCCATAAAATTTTAATATATGTATATGGCTTGTACTTTATTTCTATTAGACAGTGGTGGTCTAGACTTCCATCGTGACTTATGTGCCTTAAACATAAATGCTATGGTAAAATCTTCTGCAGTCTCTTTTCTTCTTATTATAAGCTGGGTGTCTTACAGTAGCAACACACATTCACTTATATTTAAAACTAATGTCTAAATGCCAAATAATGTTGTATCATATGGGTAGACCATCTCTCTTATCAGGGGATACACTATTGCCAGTTCATAACTCCCATTACAACGCCCAGCACACAGCTAGCCAAATTTTGTGCACAAAACTTTCATGGCAGTTTGAGATGATGGAACTAGCAGAGACCTGAGGTCCAGACAATTCTGGGCTCTGATGAAGTTTCAGGCTTTAACTAGCTGTTTAATATTAAGCAAGTTCTACCTCCACCTTTAACCTAATTCTATAGAGAGGAACAATCTGTAGTTTTCTAGCACTGTTGGAAAAAGTTACTGTTGGTATTAGTTGGGGCTCATTGGAGACATTTGATAAGTAATAGCTAATATCATTACCATTGTAAATAAAGCATTACATAGCCATAAGTCATGAATTTTGCCTGCTCAGCATAATGGCAAGTAAAACTAAAAAATCCTGTAGAATTTAACATTTTATTAAAGCGTGAGCCATTAGTAAGCATCTGAATTTAAGTCTGAAATGCCTAAAGAGACTTATAATTACTATTGGCCATGTTCTTGGTAAGACCCATTCACCTATTTCGGACCAAAAGATCCATGCCTGACTTCTAGTCCTTGACTTCTCCTTCAACTCTGAGTGAAATGCACCATAAGGTGCCATTGTAAGTATGGGTATTGATCCCCCTGGAGCATATGCCCATAGTTTAGTTTAGGGATTATGACAATGGCAAAACTGGATGGTAAAAATCGCTCAGACTTAGATTTGAATGTTGTTCCCTTCTATCAACAGCCAGGAATGAGTGCCAACATTATTCCTGTTTTTTTCCTAAGAAGAGACACAGAAGATTAGACCCCTGGGAATTTCCTCCAACTCCAAGAACATGCTGGCATGATGGGATAAATAGGAAAATGGCACTAAAGAGGGTACATATTGAGAATGAGCATTGGAAACAAAGATCTGGAAGTGGTTTTAGAGAGACTCCAGAGTTTGATCCTGCCAGTAGTAGCTTAATAATGGAGACCCTGGCTTGCACAATGAAAGAAATATGAAAACGATCCCATAAACTCAATTAACTTTGGAATGTCCAGGGTTGGTCTTGCTGCTAGATGAATAATCCAGGGCATATTCTAAAGGCGAGCCTGGCAGGAATGTCCATTATGCTGATCCTCGCTATCAGTCCTGGCAGCCAAGAAGTTTCTGTGGGAAAACTTCAATCTAACAATGAATTGTGCAACTTTAGCCACACTAGTTAGCCTTCTGACTCATCTGCCTCCCTCCTGCCAAAGGAAGGGGACAAAGGGTTTATGAGAGAAGTAAAATAACTAGTTGAAGTCAAGGACTTGCTTAATAAAGCAGCATAACACCCAAAGTAGAGCAAGCCTTCAAAAAAATGATACAAAGTCTGGTGCCTTCCACCACAAAGACTTATGACATCTTTTCATTTGCTAGCACCGATATTAAAATTTCACTTTCCTGGTGGACTGAAATACCTGTACAGAATCCAAGCTCCAAGTCAACAAAATGTAATGCCTTTAGCATGCATTTTTGAGAGCTCTTGCATGAAAATTCTGGACTCACTGTTGGAGACACAAAATAAGACCTCCCCTTACCCTCCCACTGACACTCACCATCATAGTAAGTCACATAAATGAGAGCATTTTCACAAGTACACACAGGTTTCCATGCAGTGACAGACGAGGGGAATCAAGTTGTCAAGGTGCAGGGCAGCGGGAGATGATGCCGAAGCTAAGGCAAAACAGGCACGCTGGAGTTGGCTGCAGACAAAAAGCAGCAGGAAATGAGAGCATTCACACAGTGGGAGTTGCCTGCGGAGACTCAGAGATGGAGCACAGCTACAATTTCACAGATTGTTAGAAGGCAAACAATGGGAAGGGTGAAAGCTGTGGAAGAAGGCAAAGATCTTGAAGACTCTTTGGGAACTGAGATCTCACCCCAGCACAAGCAGGATTTGTGAAGTTGCTGTGTCAGAAAGCACCATGTGAACCAACTGCAATAAAAGAAAGAACCGGAAACCAGAACCTGACAGTCACTAGTACCAGCCTCGACATCCCTAAAATCAACATGAACTTCTCAATGCTGCAGAATTAACCAGATGACTTTGTTTGTGTGGTGCACAGGAGTCTACTGGTGCCTCATGAAGCATCTGAGAGCCACAGCTTTCCTTTCTTGGGCTGCATTTCTCCCAAAAGAGGGGAACAGACTGCACTCAGTAGAGCTATCATGTTACAAACTAACTGACCTGCGCATGTTCCAGAGTCACTGTGTTTAAGAAGTAATGAAAAAAAAATCAAATGAAGAAGGAAAAATGCAGGACAATTACTTAAAACATATGCTTATTTATAAAATTCACAAAATATGTATGTTTATTCAAACAGATTTGTGGAGGTCCTACAATTATAACTTCATCAAATACAGGAAAATATCCCAGGTCTGACACTATTTAACTCAGTGTGCACTCACACACACACACACACACACACACAACTTGCACTGAATGCCATCTAAAATTGAAATGATAATAGCTAGCCTAACTGCTTTCTGGTTTGCTCTGTGACACTAGGTAGAGAAAGGATATGAAGGGAACTGTTGCCTTTGGGACAGGTGGCATCATCAGCGAGCACAGCAGGAAAGTGTAGAGCTCAGATCACATCCAAGGTATCCCCAGGTGTCAACAGGCTGTTGCTATGTGGAATGGTAGCCTCCCTGTGCCTCCAGTTTTAATGAGAAGCCAGAGACCTAGATATGTATGTAAAATTTCCTGATGTTTTTGTCTTGATAACCAACTTAAATGCGAAGCAGTGGGAAGACAACGAAGTCCAAAATGACCTCCAGACTGTCAGCTTGAGGTCTCTAATGTGGTCAAATAAGTACAACACCTTGTCTTGCAATTAGCAAACACAGTGTGGTGAATGAAACCTGAGTTTTAGGATGCTGGTGAGTCATATTTTCACTTACTCTTGAGCCAGGGGAAAGAAAACTTGATATTAAGGAATTTTCAATGAATGGATGGAAAATATATATTGAATATTAAATAAGTAAATTCCACTCAAAGATCTTTTTTTTTGGGGGGTGGGGATCATTTAGGAAATTGAAGTTATCATATCTTCCCTCAACCTACAATTCTGACACTAATTTCTTTTCTTCCTCTTGGAAATCCTATATCCAATGGTTCCATCTGCGGTGTGCTGGGGCACCCTGTCTTCTTCCTCCCTCCCTCACCACCAGGACCTTGCACAGGGTGCATTTTCCCACAGGAGCCTCTTCAGCAATCACTCAGTGTTCCACTGTTGGTAGGAATGCCAACCAGTGCGACTTGTTATGAAAAACAACACAAAACTTCTTCAGAAAGTTCAAGGATGGAGCACTCTCACTACGGGGTCCATGTCCAAAGGAAGTGGAATTGGTATGCCAGGAGGATACCTGCCAGTCTGTGCTCTTTGCGGCATATGCGTGTTGGCCAACATGTGAAATCAAGCGAGCTGGATGAGTGAGTAAGGGAATGTGGGACACAGATATGACAAAACACCATGGCCACTTTGAAATGAAGATCATCTCATTTGTGATGGGGATGAACCCAGAGGACATCTCATTAAATGAAATAAGCTAGGCACAGGAAGATGCCTCAGTATCTCAATTACATATATGGAATCCTAAAAAAAAAGTAGACTTACAGAAATAGAAATTAGAATAGTGGCTACCAGGGGCTAGGGGGGACCTGGGGTTATGGAGAGGCTGGTCAATGGATGTAAAATTTCATTTAGATAAGAGGAGTGGGTGCAAGGGACATACTGTAAAATATAGTGACTAATGATAAATATATAAGTATATGCTCTTGTAAAACACTGAAAATATATCTTGAGCGCTTTCACCACAATAAAATAAATATGATGTAATGCATATACTTAGCTTGATATAGCCATTCCAAAATGAATACATATTTCAAAGTATCATGCTGTGCATGATTAATAGATGTAATTTTATTTGTTCCTTAAAACAATAGCTAATGTTTTTCAACAAATCACCTAGTATTCTAGATTTTCCAAAGGAAAAAGAAACAGGACAACTGGTTCATCAATCCTCTTCATGTCATTCGTTGCAATATCACATACCCTAGGAGACCTTCCTATTCTTCCATATGCAATGCTGTGCATGTGGATGGAAACATCTGAGAGACTCAGCATGATGTTCCTCAAAAAACTATTGATAAGACATCTTCCCCTAAACATGTGGCCAGAGTCTGCTGAATACTCCGTGTCCCTGGAGTATGGAATCAGAATATTTATCTTGGCATTTTTGAAAGTAGGAGGGGAAGGAAATTCGAGTGGCCAGGGCAGGAGCTCAGGGGTAGAATTCTGGTGGGCTGAGGAGGAAGCCTTCTTTGAGGAAGCACAGGACTGAAGGGATGATATTGCTGTGGTGACATCAAAGGCCACAGGGGAACAGCCTCTTTCAGCATCCTGTGTTCACAGGCAGGGCAGACAACTCATGACTTGCCCTCTCCTTGGATCTTGCCTTTAAATGGCTAATCTACAGCCACAAACTAGCGAAATGACACTTGGTCTACACTTGCATGTTTGAATTTTAAAACTAAACTATCTCCCTCAAAAGACAATATCATT
>NW_004524597.1:4557106-4561327 GCF_000260255.1 Octodon degus
AAAAAAAAAAAAAAAAAAAAAAAAGTATGGTGGGAAAGTGGAGCGGGTAGAAAACTGTATTAATTACCTTTTGTAAAACAAAAAGCTTCTATTATTTTTCTCCAACATGGCAATTGGGAAGGATTTCTATAATGCTAATCTTCATGATTAAAGGAGAGTGGTGAGTGTAAATTGGTTTAACCTTTCTGAAGAAACAATTTAACAATGTGTATCAAAAGGCTTAAATATTTGCACAACCCTAAGTCCTGCATTTCTCCTCATGGAACTGTTTCCATACAGAGGAACAGGTATGCTGATGACACAGAGGCTGTGCTGCCCATCACTGTGGCTTTGTGACGGTGGCACTCAGAGATAACTCGAGAGGAGTCTCTGCATCTGGACTGGGCAAAACACAAAACTCAAAGTTAATAAATGTGGTAGCAATTTGACTGTCTACTCTTTAAGCTTTACTTTTTTTCTTACAGCCCTACTTGTTTTGGAAAATGAAGGAAACTTTTCATAACATGTGGCTTTATTAATACCTACAAAGCATATAAGTAATTGATGTAGAATGCAGAGAGAGAAGGAGACAGGGAGGGAGGGAGGGAGAGAGAGAGACAGACAGACAGACAGACAGACAGACAGACAGACAGACAGACACAGTCAAGTGTCAGCCTGAAAAATCTTTCTCCATGGGGATCTCAGTAGCACTGGCACACAACTTCCCTTGCAGAGGCCTTTGGGAACTCAGAGCTTTCCCCAGGTTTCAACAGAATCCCAGGTGGTTTTTGTTATCATCGCCTCCTCTGCCCTCCAGCCTCCTCCTATCTTAAGTATCCTCTCCTCATTCTACCTTGGTCAGAGTCCACGGAAATGAAGAAAGGAAGCAAAGGGGAAAGAACTGCAGGGATAAAAGAAAAGAAATGGCAAGGAATCTGCCTTAGCCCAGAGCACTTAGAAGGACAGCAAACTTTTCAGAAGGCTAAGGTCCCCGCTGGGACCGCACCCTCGTGGGTCTCCTGTCCTCTTTAGCTCTGATTCCTCTCTTTCCCCTTCCACCTCCTCTTCTGTCTCTCCCTTTGTCCTTCCATTTCCTTCTTCCATTACACACAGCCATGCAGTTATCCCTAGATTCCAGGGTAAGGGGCCCTCCACAGGACAGGATAGGGCTCCCTCTTCCTTCTTGCCCTGGGGACAGCAGGGATGGCTACACCAAGCACCATTTGGCTTATTACACATAGGTGTGTGATACATACAGATTATTAAGTAATGCTAACTCAACTGTTACTCTCAAAGGAGATTGTTATAAATACCATTTTTCCTTAAACATCTGCATATATATGTATATAAAGTAGCTATAATGCTAATTTCACATTATCTCTGGATGATGAATACAAAGTAATTTTAATTTTTTTTTCTTCGTGCTTATCTGCAGTATCCAAATTCACTACATTAATCTACTATTGCTTTTGCAAGGGGGGGGGTGGAAAACAAATTAACTCTAGAGAAAAGAAGGGCTTTGTGCTGCAGAGGAGTTGGCCCTTAGTAGACACGCCAGCTGAGATGCTCGATGTGGCCAGGTATGTTGCTGGCCACTCCTCGGTCAGCCAGCAGGCCTGAACATGAAAGCCCCTGCTCCTCCTCACCTGCCTTTCTCCAAAGGGCTGGGAAAGCGTGTTTTCCATCAATGTGCTATGATGCCCACAGTGGGCCACCTGTGGCCACAGAAAGCCAAGGCTGAGGGAAGATGTAGGTATGGCCTCTGTGACTGAGAAAAGGTAGCTACTGGCATGAGAGCTGAGAGAAAAAGGATCTGGAAGACAGCTGCGACCCACATCCCACCACCTTGCTTTGCAGGCTTCCCTGCACCGGAAGCCTTGAGGGCACCCATGTGACCCCCCCAGCAGGCTCAGAAGACAGCCCTTCAATGCGGATGCCAGCTCCTTCAGTGCATTGGCCTGATTCCACTACATTCCCAAGTCACAGCTCGGTTTTTCTTCCAGAACCCTTTTAAGGAAACCTATATAAACCAGGCATGATGGCCCATGCCTGTAATCCTTGTACTTTGGGAGGTAGAGGCCAGAGGTTCATAAATTTGGAGCCCAGCCTGGGTAATCTAACATGGCTGTCTCAATTTTTTTCTTAATGAAATAACATTTTTAAGAGCAGCTGGAAATGTAACTTGGTGGGAATGCCCTAGGTTAACTTCCAGTGCCACAAGCCAAAAACTAAAACCAAGCCACTTCGTCCTAGCTGGGAAGGCATCCCATGCTGGCTCCCTCTGGTGACAACATATGCTGGCTTGCATTTAGAAGTCCCTGCTTCCTGTCTCCCACTCTTGCTCATAGTCATCACCAGTCATTAATGTGTTCCTAGCATCACTTCTGGGTCAGGATACGCAATCATGTATGTACAACCTACGAGCTTTTAGTTGCTTTTAACATAAAACCATTTAGATCCTAGATTACTGAAAGTGGCATGCCTCTGATTCTATCAAAATTGATGAGTTATTATTATCATTGTTAGTGTTAATTTCAACTAATACTTACCAATCACTTCTGTACCTGGAATTTAAGTCATTATATTAGCCAATTGTCAGTATTGCTGGGCCACTTATAAAAGTGTTTCCTTCTTCCCACGTTAACTGGCAGAGCGTTTTTACTTCCCCACTTGCTGCCTTTGTGCACCTTGCTCTGCCAGTGAATGTGAGCATGTGGCTAGTTGCTGGGATGTGACGCTATCCTTGAAGACTGGTGTAGCGCTAAGGCTCTTGGGAGTTCTCCCAGCAGCTCGAAAATGTTGCCGCCCGGGTCCACTGCTTCCAGGAAAAGGAAAGGAGACATATGGTGCAGAGACTCCCAAGCTGAGTCTCTGAGCCTTGCAACAACCTGCCTTATATTTTTGTATCAGGAATTGAACTCAGCACCTTGTACTTGCCCAGAAGGTACTTGTGCTATTGAGCTATGTCCCCAAAACTCCTTGCCCCAGTCTGGACCCACTATTGTAAGCTGGTGTGCAGACAGAAGAATGAACCCAGAATAAAGGACAGGAGCTAAATAAATGGTTATTGGGACCTGAGAGCAGAATTCAGGGCTGCCAGGCAGTAACATGCATGACACACTAATGAGAGACGGGTCGCTCTTCGTCTTTCTGTGAAATGGTGAACCTGAGACTGACAGAGGTTGTGCAACTTGCATGCCTGGTGGCATACACAAGCACAGCTCTGTTCTGACTCCAGGAGACTTCATGCTCTAGCTCCTTCAGATGAGTCAGGCAGCAGGTCACGGTGCCTGCTGTTTGTGAGCCAGAGAAGAGACAGCGGTGGTGGGAGGGAGTCACAAGGGGAGAAGGGAGGGGATGAAGAGACTCAGCCTGAGCAGGTAGTAAAGGGCTGTGAGCAACCTGTGGATTCTGATTCGATTCTGCCAACAATGAAAAGCCAAGGAAAACTGCAGGTAGAAGAGTAAAGTGTCCAGAACAATCTGCATGGTTGCTTGACTTCAGCCAGATCAGGGATGGGCAACGCCTAGGTTAAAGATGGTTGATTTGATCTTTTATTTACTTGGTACATGGTCTCCCTGTGCAGTTCGGACTCATAGTGGTCCTCATGTCCCAGCATTTGCCACCATTTCCAGTGTTGGCAGTTGGCACACTGCGCCCAGGAGTCCGGGACCCTTATGGCATGGCATACCAGGTGCTAAGACTGCCTAGCTATCTCCCCAGCCCAAGATGGTTGATTTGGATTGGATTAGGGTGGGGACTGCAGAGAAGCTATGGGAATGTTCCCAAATTGTTTCTTGAATTTAAAAATACTCTTGCCTTCTATAGTTCTATATTAATCTTGGCTTCATGAAGCGTGGGCAAAACATTTACCAGCTTAAGTATCAAACTAAATTATGAAAAAACCTAAAAATATTTGCTTCAAGTAAGAGGAAAAACACATTCAGCAGTTGTAGAGTTAGTCTTTTACCTAAGGCGGGTGATAATTTATGCCGCACTTGCAGTCAGGTAAAGACATGTATATTTATACCATAATCTGTACTTTTTTTTTTTTTTTTTCAAGGAAGAACTAATTGTGTCTGCTCAGTTGTTTCGTGCTGCGGTGGGTTGGTAGAATTGGGTTTCTATTTGCGAGTCTATAGGGATTAAATTAGAGAAACCCAAAGGGAAAGCAATTGGTATACGGTGAGCAACTGCATGTGTGCTGGAAGTGTCTGAAACACTGAGCGAGACTGATCGGCC
>NW_004524597.1:4561546-4565002 GCF_000260255.1 Octodon degus
CCATCTTCCTCCCTCCTTCTCTCCCTCCCTGTTTTCCTTCCCTCCCTCCTTTCTTTTCTTTCCTTTTTAGATATGAGATTATGTTTTGTCAATCATAATGTTTCCTACTGATCACAAATCAGTGACTCAAAGATCAGATGGACCCCATAGATATGTTTGTCTTGGCTTAAGTAACATTCTAAAAATTAATCTAGAAGTAAAAATTAGAAGGGGTACAGTTCAGCTAAAAATCATGTTTTGAAACTGCTTTAAAAACAAATAAAAAAATCTTATGTCATGAAAATGCCTCACCCCTGGGAGGAGGTGCGACCATGAAAGTGAGCAAGAACTCTTCATATTGTCACCGTCCCCACCATTCCGTATGTGCCATGCACAGTCAGCTGCCAACCAGCCTCACATTTGGCACAGTTCTCTCTTCCCTTCCCTTTCCTTCCCTTTCCATCCTTTTCCTTCCTTTCCCTTCCCTTCTCTTCCTTTTCCTTTCCTTTTTCTTATTCATTCTTCTTTCCTCACAAGGCTGTTTATCTTATGCTGTCCCCACACCCATGACCCTCCTGTCTCAGCCTACCCAGTGCTGCTATTACAAGCACATAGTATCCGGTCCAATTGATAAGGAGTTTCCTTACTATAGCAGACCATCTTTATCATTAGCATCAGCAAAAGTAGGACCATGAACATGACATTGAGACAACCACATATTTTATAACCCAGGTTTCCTACTACAGTGTCACAGTACCTTAGATCCTGCGCTTCCTATGGTTATGTCTGGATGTCCCCCCAAAGCCTCATGCAGTCATAGGGCAGGATCCTAGAGTTTATGATTGACTCATGGTCCAGCACTGAGATTATCTGTGTAAGTGCTGCACCCACCCTGAGGCATATAGCCTACATCCAACATATGGGAGAGAAAGAGGCTTGCTCTTGATTTCTGCTGCTGCTCTTCCCATTTGCTCTTGTTGCTTTAGCTGTTTCCCACCACCATAAACCGCTGCCCTCTGCCATGTGCCACCCTGCCTTGGAGCCAGCCAAGCATGGACTGAAATCTCCAGCTAACTGAGAGCTAAATAAGCCTTTCCTTCTTTAACGTTGAGAGACAGGTAGCATGTCTCAGCAATGAGAGAAAGGTAACCAAGACAGACCTGTACACAGTTAATAATAGGAGACAGTGGGAACTGGAAGAGATTCACAGCGGCAAGCCATGGGTTTACAGGATTACGGAGTAGCGCTGGTGTGATGTTCACTGGAACTTGAGCCCTAGGCTAATCCCATTGAGTCCTAATGAAAGCGCTGTTCTCCAGTACCATTGCACACAAAAGTGAACACGGCTCCAGCTCCAGTGGAAACATGCCAGGACTGCATTTTTCCTTAAGGAAATTGAGCACGATTCTGCAACAGCATGGCCAAACGAACTCAGCAGGAGAAGGAATGACACAGACGTGTGCTGAAGCATTGGCTCAAGACAAGGATTGATGCTAGCTACAGGGACATATCTTGAGGCCTTGAAGAAGCTACTTCACAGTCTGTAATATTCAAGAGCTAGAAATTTTGAAGCCTCCAGTGTACATAGTGCAAAGATCTGTGTCTTTTGGTTGGAGAGTTTGCATTTTTCTACATCAGACTCTGTAGAAGAGATGAAAGATACATTGCCTTAAGTATTTATTTACTCCGTATGTTTTTCTTCCTAAAGATAATGCCCCCAGAGGACAGTGTTGCTGTCTAAAATTGAGCTGGAATGTGATCAAAAGTCTGAAAACAATGTTTTATTACATAATGATTATTTTTAATTGTTTTTAGTCTGTTGAGAACATGAAGCCCACTTTGAAATCTTGGTTTCAATGTTATGAACATTGTATTCAGAAAAAAGAGTGTCAGACATGGAGTTTTGAGTGTGACTTCAGACATTGAAAGAAATCTCATGAGTCCAGAAGAAATTAAGGCTTTTCTACATGTGAAAGCCAGGGATGAGACAAAATTGTAAAGAATGAAGAGTTCATAGTGTCCCATGGCTCAAACAGATTTTGTGAGTGTTTGGACTCTGTTTCTTTACCTCCATAATAAGGGAAACGTGGACTTATCACTCACAGGCTTGCTAGGAGGCCGAGTGGATACATTTTGCACTAAGTGTAGAAGTCACTTCTGGCACATGGTAAGAGGTCAATAAATGTCCGATGAACACTCATCTGATTTAATGCTGGCAGTGTTACAAGTCTAACAAAAACATTCCAATGTATTTTATTGGCCTCCCTAACATTTTAAATTAATGGCAAAAATAATAAAGAGAACACATTATTATCCTACTTATTTTTATAAAAAAATATTAGACTTGATATCCTGAAAATCAAAGTAATAAAAATTAGAAAAGGATACAGAAGAGAACCAAGAAGACAGGAAAGGAAGATGGCAGTACTGGGGCAGATGGGACCACTTGTAGAATGCGGGTAAAAAGACGTCCTCTAGAAAACCGTCCACAGCTGCACAACCAGCTACCCTAGACTTGACTATGTATTGTTGAGACTGTTCTTTGTTGACTCAACAGATGACCCTTTGCTGAGCTGTGTGGCCATTCTTATCAGGTTACTGGCCAGACCAGACTTTTAGGTCCCACATGTGGCCCAACTCTCCAGGAGAAACCTGGTCCAACAGGACGCAGCAGTTCCCAAGCGTGCACATCAGGCAGTGCCCTTGTGCCTCTGGATGCCAGCATGGCGAGTATCAGACAGGTGTGCACTTATTCCCAGCCATATCCCTAGCACCATTCAGACCTTCCCTGAAATCTCTAGACCAACAGAAGTTGGCCCTTCATGGGGGACCAGCACACAGGCAGAAATGGGGTCAAAGGAAGCCTTCTAGCATTTCAGTTACTCTTCTTATGTCTGGTCATGAAAATCCTGCTCCTTGTCTGCAGCATAGCCACCTTTTAGTAACTTTCTCCGTCTTTGTTTTCTACCTCGTTTTGAAAAAAAAAAAAAAAAAAAACTTACCACCTTCATTTTATAATGAAGATACTAAGGCTTAGAAATGTGTATTTACCCATCTAATGTTATACAACACTCACGAGGAACGTGACTGTTATCATCAGAGGTGCAGGCCATTTCTATGACATGTCAAGCTTGATATTTAGACATACGTTTTTCTCATATCAATTTTATTGAGTCAGGCAACCATGAATATGAAATTTGGGTGAGTCTCTTTTATCAACCACTCATTGGTAATAAACTACTCATGAGACAGTGGCTTAATATTAAAGTATTATTTTTCCAATCCAAACCCAGCACTTAAGTTTTTGAGATTTTTTTTCAAAGTTTTATTGATAAACAGCAATGAGACAGTTTCAAATCAAATCAGAAGTACAGTTTCAACAAATAATACCCTGCATATATTCTTCTTAGTGGTTAATTGCTGTACAAGATGCGGACTTGTGATCCTATTTACAAACACCATTAGAACAAATCATTC
>NW_004524597.1:4568327-4590519 GCF_000260255.1 Octodon degus
GGAGTGGTGGGGGACAGCCCGAGGGGGCGGGAGAGGGTCCGGCCTATGCTGCCCCTGGGCTGGGACTGGTCCCGCCGGTGCAAGTTAGCAGGAAGCTCTCCACACACTCACCGGACCTGGGCTAGGACTGGGTCCAGTTTTTGAGATTTTTAACTGATTAATAAAAGCATAAAATTATACACATTTGTGGGCTAGCATATGGTAGTTTCATACATGCAGTAAGTATGATTAGAAATAAAAGGAATGTATAAATTTTAAAAACATATTACAGTGCAACACACAGTTATTAATCCCTTTTAAGTCCTGCTCTCACTAAGAATACTCTTGTCCTGTCCTCAACACATTCTGAGACAGTTCTAGAAGTTTGGTTGCGTTTCTTAGGTTGCATTGGTATGGCAGCCTTGATATCTTGAATTGATTCAAAGCATTTACCAAAACATTTGGACTTTGGGCAAGAACCAGCCATCAGCTGGAGTCTGGTCTGGTGACTAAGGACAGCCAGGAAGCTGCCTTTCCCCTGGATAGCACTCAGCAGCGACAGCCGCCTTCTCTCAACCACAGCTCATAAAGACGCTCATGGAAAGAAGCTTCCAACGCTGCTTCAGAGAGCGGCAATAAAGTGGCAATAAAAATAAAGGCCTGCGTGGCTCTACCTGAGGGGCAGCATTTGGTGGGGGACTTATGGCACATGGCTTTTAATAGACTAAATATTAAAAGTTTGAACATTCACTGTGGATTTTGATACCACCACCTATATTTTATGTAAGATTTAAAGTAGCTTAAGCAGTCTCTCAAATGCTGTTATTTCTTTATGATAAAAACAATCTACAAGTTCAGTTTTAACATAGTCAAAACTGATGCTGGTGCATGTTGCCTTTACCAAAGCGACTTCCTTGTAAGTTGTAGAAGGGAGCAAAATGCTACAGCAAGGTAAGAAAATTTGTGTGGTGTTAATTTTAAAATATAAAGCGGCATCAGTGCTTTCAGGAAAATATTAAATATATTCATAAATAGAAATCAGTATAATCAAAGAACCTACTTGGCTTTGGCCTTTAACATTTATCTTTTTTTTTTTTTTTAATTTGGAACAGAATCTTGCTGCGCAGCTCAGACTCATAGTGATCCTCCTGTCTCCGCCTCCCCAGCACTGAGATTATAGATGTGCGCCACCACACCCAGTTTTGGTGATCAGCTTGGTGTGCCTAAAATAATAGTTTGTTATTTATTTTTAACACACTATATGTATCCAATGCAGATTATTCTTTAAACTATAAGAACTTCAGTTTTTTAAAAATTGTGTGTGTGTGTGTGTGTGTGTGTGTGTGTGGCCAGCTCAGCCCACCAGGGGGCGGGGCTGACTGGCATGTGGTGCTGGGGGATTGAACTGCGGTCTCTGTGCTTTGCAAAGCTTGTTCTAAGTAGGTGCTTTAGACCACTGAGCCATCTCACCAGCCCCAAGAACTTCAGTTTTGTCAGCTGCAAATATGGGTAATGTTAGTTATTTTATGAAAACCAAATAGTTCATATATTTAGTATGGTTAGAACTGTACATGATAGAATGCTTCAGAAATGTTTATGTTCATTACTCAATTGTCTTATCTCAACAAGTAAAGAATTTAGACACTTTATGATAACAAAAATATTAACCAACATCAAGAAATTTTCTCTTGAACTATATGGGCTCGGTTTTTAAGTAATAGCTTCAAGTAGTAGGATGAATATAAATGATGTTTATTTTCTTTCTCCAAAGCCACCAGCCCCATTTCCATTCCTAAATGAGTTACTGCTGATGCAAAGAAACATATGCACAACATCAGCAAATTCTAGTACACTAACTTCCTAAATCAAAGGTCCAGAGGAGTAAAATCATCATCAAACATAAGACAAATGTGCTGTCACAGTCTTATCGGGGACCAGCAGTGTCTTCAAGCAGCCCAAAGTTTTCTGATCTCATCCTATACCTTTGCAAACTCTTTAAGGACTCAACTGGCCACTTCACGATGGGCCACTGAGGGGCCTCACGTGAGGGAATCCCACGTGTTCCTGAGGCCATCCTGACACTCACAATCCCTGTGTACTTGGTATAACAGCCTTTATGTGTCAGGAATGGCAAGAGAAGAAATGAAAATAGAATAAATGCATATTCATATTATTAGCCTTTTGGAATATGGAGGGGATCCGAGATAGGGGAAGACAGAATAAACTTTCCTAAAGATGTGTTACTTCTCCCATTATTAAAAGAGTTATTATATCTTTAAAGTTATATAGGCAAATGATCTAGGCAAAGGAAAAATCCAGTGCAAAGGCCCTAAGGATAAGAATCTGTTGGAAGAACTTAGAAAAGAAAGGTTGTCTCAGGTCAGAATGCAGAATTTATTTTCCAAGGTCACATGTGTAGGAAACAATCAGAATTGGCATATAAAGCCTATTGTCCTACATGGTGGTCTTGCGTGGTTTTGAATTTGCTTGCTTCCTTTTCCTTCAGTCCAATGACACATGTAGTGAAACGTTAACTGTGGAAATGAGTTGCAGTTTGTGTAGTATTTTGAGCAACTCTGAGTCCATATTCATATGTGTTTAAAGATTGTTCCATAGTGTGATAATTGTTGTCATTTTATACAGAACATTCAGTTAAGGACAAGGCTAAAAGCCCTCTGCATTCTGTAGTGACCCGTATCAATATTGAACAGATGTGGAGGGAGAAAAGACAGAGGAAGTCATGGTTTCTGCTGGTACCTCCTGCCCAGTAGGTGGCCTTCTGGGTGACAAGGCAGGGACCCACATGCCCAGCAAGTGAAGCAATTCTCTAGCAGATTGTGATGAGCTGGCCCATTCCACTGACATTTACATTGGCCTCTGGGCAGTGGTCCCAGGGTGCTTGTAAAACAGCTGGCTGTCCTCCACCCCCATGCTGTTCTCCACTTCTATATCTGGCTGATGAGTGATAGCATAATCTGTTCCCTAGAGAGAAAGGATGTCTTCCTTCTTCCAAATCCAGCTTATCCTCGGGCTCCCATTTCCACACCACAGCCTAGAGGGGTCAGACCATCCCTAGTGGTGTTACAAGGACTCCTATCAACAAGGGGAATTCTAGGTGAAGCGTTCACTTCCCATGTGCATCCAAGGAACCCAGATTTTGCTGGGAGCACTGACACACCCATCTAGGAGACCTGTCTGCCTCAACACTGACGGAATTTTCAATGGCTGTTGAATAATTCAAACCATGGAAGCCTGCTGCATGTGTCTCTGAGGAACTTAAAAAGTCACTAAATTATTTCTAAAAGCAGGACTAAAAGCCACAGAGAGATAACTTTCTGGGAAACTGACTACCATGTGTTATCTTATAGAGGGTCGTTTTCTAGTCTTGAGGTATCAGTTCACATGACACTAATTAGCAAAACAGATGGGAGAAAAGCCAAAAGTAGGATCCTAAATGGCAATGGAATGGATGCATCTGGGAAATGTAGAGTGGAAAGAGGTCCAGCCAGATTGCACAACAGCTGAGAGAACAGGGACCGTGCGCCATGCAGTCTGAGAGCCACCAAAGAGAAGGTGCAGCGCGCCAAATAAAGCAGCAAGGGGGAATCGGTAAGCTTTTTGCATATATCTCATTCTTCCTAAATGAGTCACAACAGGAGAATGTTAAAGAGATCCTCTTAACCTGGGATCATGCTTAATGTAGAGCATCGGGATGACCCTTGAGAGATCTCAACTACTCCCTTTAATATTTGCTTTGGTTTTTGATGTACTGATGCTAAGCAGGGTAATGCTTAAAGATAGTACTGTTTAGGTGCCCCCAGGTGAAGCACAAATAAGAAAACACTCCCATTTTGTGCAATACACAAATGCAAGGTCCAGATATCCTGTGACTGGGGTCTTTTTGATGTGAAGAGCTGATATAACAAGATGACCACCGTCTCGTTCAATCACCCTCTTCACTAATCAGCGGCAGTGTGATCCGGAAAATGCACTCTTTCTAATGAATATTGAAATTGGCTGCCATTAAGAAAGAACATTCTTGGGAGGCCAAGGAGAAGTGATCAATATTCATATGCACCCACACTGCCTCACTGATCAATGCCTTCGAGTGTAAAAACTGCAGTGGTGATAATAAAGCATTATTTTTAGTGCAGGCTGACACCAGGCATTACTGAGATTTAAACATTTTAAATTTTTTTTGATCAAGCTTTAATAAATAAATTGCTAGGAAGGAGAAAGTCATGGCTTCACTCCAGATGTGGAGAGGATGATGATATCAAGGGAGGGCACAGTGTTCTATTCAGCACCAAAAGGCTTGTGCATCAGATAGCTGTCAGTCAGTTACATGGGCAAAACCATCCTCTGATTCCAACCCAATAATATCTGCACGTTGTAGGACATGGTTACACCTCAGAGGCTCAACTATGACCCTCAGCTCCTAGCTTCTCCTTATTAGTTGATTCTGCCATTTAGATACAAAGACCCTTCAGTCCAAATGTTATGAATCAGTACATCTCCATAAATTGTGCCCAACCGTCTTCCAGATATCCATTTCCCTGCCCCTGGACATGCGCCACATTCCCTACCAAGAGCCCAAAACACCACTAAAACATGGTCAGGGCTGGGTGACACTCTGTCAATCTTGAACAATTTGCTGACTTTTGTGACCTATCCTTTAAATGGCAAATGAGAATTCCCGCCCCAGAACTCTCTTCGCCTTTCTGAGGAATGTCAACTTTTTAAAGCACTTTGAAAATATATGATCTCAAATGAATGTTTATTGTTAATGTGACTATCACCTGCATGTAGATTTATATGCCTCTTAAAGACCCTTCACTGCTTTACATTCTACCTTCCACTGAAGCATGTCTTGCAAAGAAGAATTCCACCATGGTGCTTTGACTCATGGAGCAAAAACTCATTAAACATTCCCTTTTTCAAACTGCAGTGGTAGAAATAAATTTCTTGGATCCAAGCTATGGCTATAAAAGCAAGTCTACAATAGATCTCTGAAAATGGAATTGGGAGATGTTTGTGAATAATTCTTATGGGATGTATAAAATTTCTGCCCATTAAATGCTAAAAAACATCCTAGTACCCAAAGTGGAGTGCCTTGCTCTTTTTGGAAATCGAAAATGAGCTTGAATGCACTCAATTTCTCACTTCTGATTTCTCCATTCAGGACAGGTGTTCAGAAAGATTTGGTCAAATAACACCTCTCGCTCTCCCCTTCTTGTTATTCACAATAGAAGACTTCACTGTTAAATGCTGAATACGAACTAGCAGATTGTGTGCATATTTCTGGTTGAAAGTGAAAGCTTGGGGATACCTCCCTTTGTGGAGGAGGGGGCTTACTTCATAGGTGGCATCTTGTTCCCCTAGGATGGATGGCAGAAGGTCTATCTTTCTCATCTCATAGTTTTGCTGGAAAGAGATGAAACCACAGTCAAATGCATCCTTCGTCCTACTGTGTTTTAAAATATGGCAGCACTAAACTGCTGGTACCTAAGCAAACAAGAAACTAGCACTTTTCCCTTGCCAGGAAGGTCACCCTTTATCTGGCCTGAAATCATTTTGCCTGTAACACACGGAGAACTAAAGTCCCTTTTCATGCCAGGACATGATTGCCAGGGGGACCCACAACCCTGAAGAGCATGGCAGATAGGAAAGCACACTTTTGTGAACAGAGCTAAATGCAAATAGAACTAAGCCTCCTTGCAAAGTGACTTCCACAATGCCTCTCTGCTTTTCATAAGGTAACTTCATCAAGTTGTTTCAGTTCTGTTGAAAACTGAAAAGTATCAAATCAAAATTAAGCACATTCACATCTATTCTCTTAGGATTAGTGGAGCCAGTCAAGATGGAAATTTGTCCATTGGCTAAACAGTCAGAGTAGCTCCCGTCGAGCAGTGATTGACTTTTTGGCTAAGATCAGCAGAAATGAAGCTAGTGGTCAATTAGCTTTTCCCTTAATAGGATTGCGTTGGGCAAAATAAACTAGAGAAAGGAGTCGAAAACTGTCATTTAATGAATTCCCAGATGTTCTGTTTCCCTGAGACATACATCATAAATAAAAGAAAGGCTCAAAGTTCAACAGGCTTTCACCTTGGGTGAAGGTCACATTTCTTATGGAAACAGCAGAGGACAGAGAAACAGCAGGTTATGTATAGTGCTGACCATAAGTATATCCCCCACATCATCCCACCAAATCATACTTTAGAGCCAAGTAGACTTTGGAGAATTTTCCCGACTATAGTAATACTTTCCTCCCCCTGATCTTCTTGAGTAGGTGCTAATTGAGGGCACACTATCGTCAAGGTATCGGGTTCATCATCAGAGTTTAATTCATGAGTAAGACGGACTAAGAGGAAACAGAAACAAGGCAAATAGTGATAAGGGTTTAGAAGCAGGTGAGCAGCGGGCATTGTAGCAAAGAATAAAGAAAGCCTGGGGTCACACTCTGAAGAGATGACTTCTTGGCTGAGATGCAGTCAGACTGAGGAGAATCAGAACTGGTTAGAGAAAAAAACTGCCGTTAGCCAAGTTAACGGTAACCAGGTTTGCAGGGGTTGATGGGAAAGGGGATGGAACTGATTCTCAGTGCAGTGGGACACATCCCCCTTATACGCTGGAATGGGCTCATTGGCTGCTGTCAGATGGATGAAACAGAAGCAGAAGGGACAGAAATAGGCTGGAACTGATTGCAGTGGTCTGCAAAGGGAGTGGCAGCCCTGACTGGCATGGAGAAAAAAGGCGCAGTGATCTCAGAGGAATAAAGCAATACAGATTTGATCGGGCTTGCTAGGAATCTGTATTAGGAAATTCTTTTCATGCATTATTTCAGTCTTTGCAGTCTCCTTACAAAGAAGGAATTTGGGGTGTCAGTGTGCCTATGTGTGTGAGAAAGTCTGTGCATTTTCATTACTTCCTGAATAGCTAGTAGTTTTCAAAACCAGACACCTTATAAACAATGGTCGTGCAAACCTCTGCAACACCAGACAAGAGTTCTTGCTCCTTTTGCAAAAGCAGTGCATGGCTCAAACCTGTTGTGCATCTCACCTAACATTTCTTCGTGGTCTCCATGCTTTCTGTGGTCCTTGCTGTTAACTATTTAGGTGAACAACTCCAGGGCATTTATACAATGTCACACAACAATCACTTGTGTTTAAAACATTTAGTTCTAAAACATTTCATTATCCCAAAACAGAGCCCAGATCTATTAAGCAATTCATTTCCATCCTCTTCTGTCTAGACCCTGCCAACCACCAGTCTGCATTCTGTTTATATGTATTTACCGGTTCTGAACATTTCATATAAGCAGAATCACATTGTATGAGATCTGTGTCTGGCTGCTCTCACTCGGTAGCAAGTGGTCAGCATTTGTGCCCACTGTTCATTCCTTTATATGGCTCCATACTATTCCTTTGTATGGGAGAACACATGAGCTGTTTCTTCCTTTTGACCATCGCAAATAATGCTGTTATCAACATTCATGGAGAAGCATTTTTTTTGTGAGTTCCCATTCTCAGTTCTGTTTAGTACCTGCCTGGCAGTGGAATTCCTAGGTCAAATGGCAGTTGGCTTTGTGTTTAAGCTTCTTAGGATCTTCTTGTCTGCCCTCAAGGCTTGGCTAGCATGTGTGAATAGGCAAAACTACTAGACTGTAGACGCCATACTGCAGGGAGCACGGATCTCTCTTCCCATCATAACCCTACATTAAACTCTCTAACGGTCTGGTTTACTCCCATCAATAAGCAATTCATTCCCAACGTGTCTGGATTGTTTACACTGGATGCCTTGTCAAACCAACCCAAGGCCTCTTTTATCCTTTGGCCCAGAGGTTGGAAGCCAACCACACAAGTTTTGGAGCATCAATCGGTAATATTCTCTTCCATATCACGTGGAGAAAATCTACAGACAACCACTGCAGACAACCACTCTGACCCTGCATGGAATTCTTCAGATGAGATCACCAGAACACTGTCGGTGAAGTAGCAAAAGTCCTTGGTCCTCAGGGCTTGGAGGTATTTGCTTGGTTTTGCCACCAGCTACTTCTGCCACTAAGTGCTCATTCAGGTCTTCTGGACCCCACATGCCCAAGAGCTGTGATCCATATCAAAGGGCAGAATTAGAGCCACTAATGTAAGAAGAGAGACTCTGAGGAACTGACCGATATCTAAGAACAAGATGAGCTGCCCTGTGCAGCAACAATTCTGATGTATAAAAACGAACTGGCCAAAAAAAATGGGAAAAGATTAGTTCAAGACATTGAACTTAGACCATCTAAACCCACACATTTGGTGCTAGGAATGCTGAGGGTACCTTAAAGGTCACTGTCATCCCCAAGGGGCTGTCCCTTTCATATCTAGCATTTCCACTGATGTTCAGAAACTGCAGAGGGGAGGCACGGAAAGTCAGTGGTGGAACCCACCTGCCACTTAGTTTGGGAATGGGAGACAACTTCCTTCCTTTCCTTCCCTTTCTTGCCTGCACAGCCTTGGCCTACCACACGGTGTATCAGCCTGATGCTTGGGTTGGCCCTTTCTCCTTCACAAGAACTTCAGAATACAAAACTCTGATCCATTTTCATCAAAATCTGTGTAACCCTACAGGCAGGTTGATAAATAAGTTAACTGTTGATCCTGATATTTTGGGCCAGAGAGGAGAGGCCAAGAGAAACAAGATCTCCCAAAACACACACTGGTATGATTAAAGGATTACTTTTTGCTTTGATCCCTAGACCAGTCTTAAGAAGGTAGTGTGTGTGTGTGTGTGTGTGTGTGTGTGTGTGTGTGTGTTTTCATTTAGCATTGTGTTCTTATTGTCAAGGATCTACGTACATTCTAGGACTGCTTTTGCTAGTATGGTATTGGGATTGCATCCAAAGGGTTTTCATAGTGAGTGACACACAGCAGACATCCAATTAAAGTCAAGCTATAAATAAACAAATTCATGGAGAAAAAAAAATGACAATATCTTTTTTATTTTTCTCTTCTTTCCTTCTCCCTTTTCTTATTCTTTTGCCTCCTTTTTCCTTCCTCTTTTTCCCCTCTTTCTCTCTCCTTCCCTTCCTTCCTTCTTTCCTTGGCTTCTTCCTTCCCATGGCATCCATAATTCCTTACTTCTAAATAGTTTTCTTACATTTTCAACTTATGAAGAATGGAGTCTTCTACAGAGAGGAAAATGTGCCCACACCCTCTCAGCAGATCTTTTATTGGACAAGGACCAACACATCATCATCTTTGAGGTTAATGTAAAGAAAAATTCACAGTTTCATTTCAATTTTTTAAGGAAATTTGGACCATTTGGGGGGAATGATCAGCTTCAGGCAGAAAGTCTGGCTTTGTGAAATGCGTTAGTGTCTTGCAGAAGACTGAGCTGAATTCCTGGGACACTGCAAGGTTTAGGACAGATGCTTCCTGAAGCATGAAAGAGGAATCTGCAGCTTTTCCTCTTTATGTTTAAATTACTTTGCTTCTTACTTGACTACTTTTTCTGACCTTTTCGAGTGTCTCTGCCTCTATATTTCTCCTTGAGTCCCTTAACCATTTTTTTAAAAATAGCTCAGATGCATTTTGTATGTATTATTCTTTCCCACCCTCCGCTCGCCATCCTCCTGGCTCATCTCCTCACTTGACCCTTCCATATAAAGTCTGGTAATATTAGGCTGCTCTCTGCCCTGGCCCATCCGTCTTCTCCTGTTGCTCTCAATTCAGTAGGCCATGTGAAGCCGTGCATCTGTGAAGCAATTCTCCTTTTCAAGCAACTAGGAAGTTACAAGTAAGGGCTTCTGTTTTTAAACCATCTCATCCCTCCACCTCGTCCCCACAGAAGGTAGTGGGCAACTTCATCAAATACACTTAACTTCTTTCCTGTATGTGTCATCTTGGGTCCCCCATCCTTCATGCTCCTCTGCACTGACAATCAGGTTAAGACAATAAAAAGGCCTCTAAAAATTCGTCTAGCCCAAGGTCTGAATCAGGTTTTTGCCACCTTAGAGCACTGTAGTCTTGAGAAAACTCTTTAACAAATCTGGTTTTTAGGCTCCCAGGCTATAAAGTTTTGTTGATATAACCAAGCTTGACAAATCATTGAGGAAATTAAACGGAATGAGAACACAAACTTAGATCTGCTGCACAGTGAGGAGCCTATTTAAGATAGAGGTGATGATGATTTAGGCTTTTATTAAGCAAACTTTTATTGATAATTATCAAGCTTATTTGGTAATGATAGTACTGGGGTAGGAGAAGGAATGCAAAGGAGCCCTTGATTTCCTTCTTAATATGTGAATCATGGGCAGGCCACATAGCTCAGTGGATTGAAGTGCCTGCTTAGGCAAACACAGAGACCAGGGTTCAATCCCTGGTGTGCTGTGTCGGCCTCACCCACGGGGCATGCTGGCTGGCAACTGAGCTTGGGCGTGCTGGCGCGTGCCTGCAATCCCAGCATTTGGGAGACTGAAAACAGGAGAATCACGAGTGCAATTTGTGTAGTGAGACCCTGTAGGCCCTATGCTAAATATAAAATTTTAAAAAAAGTCAATCATAATTACTATAGTTTCATATGTTATCTTCAGGATGAATATCACCTTCAGCTCTGGCCAGTGGGATGTCCATTTATCCATCTGACAAATTCGGATTTTATCAGGACTCCTCAGTGTGTCAGCAAAAACAGCAAAGCATGACAACAGAGTCAGCTCCTGCTCTTGAGAAATGCCGTGCTCTAGCCCTGCGATGTTAGCATGAGGAGAATTTGCCCCAAGGGACATCAAGCGGTGTTTGGTGAAATCCTTGCTGTCATGATCCAGGGAGGCAGTGCTACTAACACCATAGGGTACACACCAAGGACTCGGGGCAGACCCCATTGCTAGCAAGTGGCTTGATGTGGAGAAATCCCGCTGGAAGGGAAGGGATAGGAAGCAAGATGAACCATCATTAAGGCAAGGAGTGAGAACAGCTCACACGGAATTCACCAGTGCAGCAGGCTGGCCATGACTCTGTGCTGCACTGATGAGATTAGAGTGCCCTGCCATTGCCAGATGAAGGGAGCCATCCTGAGTGCCCAGGGGAGGAGGAGGAGGAGGAGGCAATCTGTCTGGAGGTGGAAGGGTGGACTGAGCCACCCCTGGAATGGTCAGATCCATGAATCAGTACCCATGGCACCCGGCTACTGCAGGATGGGGTGGGGTACTGGCTGCCTACGCAGTTGCAGCCCTACCTTTGCATTTCACTCTGTTCTTGTGGACTAGGGCAACTGTCCCCAGGGAAACCACTGCACACGAGGAGCTGCAGAAGTGGCACTTCAGTGAAGATAGTAGATAAATAATTCTGAACAAAATCGCATATTTTTAAGTGCTTTACTAATACGGTTGGGTAGAGAGCATGTTAATTCCTGCACTGTGGTAATGAAGACTGCAAGAGGAGGATTATACAGGGCGTTAATTGAGAGAGGGGAGGGAAGGAGAACACCAGGCTGAGGCACACTCCTCCCGCAACACACAGTGGGAACTAACAGAGCTGGGTAGACTTAGGTCATAGGGTGCCTTGTGAGCAGGGCAGGGAGCAGACCTAGGCTATGGGGCAAATTGGAGGGACCTCCTACTATCACACCAGCTGGGGTAAACATCAATGTCTCCAGGGCCAAAGAGACTAGAGACTATAAATAACTAAAGTTGGCTAGGCAGAAAGTTTGAAGGAAAAGAAAGAAGTATGCTTTGCTAGAGGAGATGATGCAATGATGCATTTCAACTTCAACCATTTGTTACCTTAGAGGGATGGGAAGGGTAAGCTAGAAATCCATATATATATCTACTTGCAAGGTATGAAATTTCACTTATTTGGTGAGCCACAAGTCAGTAATCTCGAACTTGGATTTTAAAGGCATAACTTATGCCCAGACTTATTTGCAGAGGAGGGCTGGAGCTCGGGCATGAGCCGAGGCTGCAGCAGTCCTGCTGAGATGCTGGGACTTAGTTCTTCCCTCCTCTTCTCTGCATATTTCCTCTTCTTCTGGACATCAAGTTTGGAAGAGCTGGCTTATGGAGTCCTGAATAGACCGGGTACAATCAAGAAATACAGTATTTAAATTTAAAAAGTGTTTTATAGTAAAAGACACATTTCCATTAATCTTAAAACATACCATCTGGCATTCAACATATATAGCCCAATTTTCTTGGCACTCTCGGAAGGAGTTTGGAAACCCTCTGTTGTGAGTATGGCTATCCTGGCTGACCTGATGACCTGGATCTATCCAAAATGTTTCTCTTTCATGGTCATCTTGACTTTGGGAAGAGCCAGAAGTCACATGGCACCAGATCCAGTAAATAAGGTAGATGAGAACAAGCTTTCATGTTTGCAAGAACCTGCCTTCCCATTGGGTGGCACTCGGCAGCAGTGTTCAGCTTTCGTTATAGTTTAGATTGTGCCTCATAAAGTCCTTGGGGAAAAAAGGATGGAATAAGTGTGATTGAAGCATGCAGGGGTTTTCGAGGGGAATTCATGGCAATGTATCTTTTACAGTGATAAATGCTCTAAATTTGAACATTCACTCTATATTTTCATTGCCCTTTTTATGCTAGGATTAAACAGGCAAGTGCTCAGACTGTTCTGTACCAGATAGAGGCAGTGAATGTTGGCTTTGGTCCCCTAGAAGAAGCCTGTTTGAGGTGCTAAAGTAGATAAGGATAAATCCAGAGTTTTGTTCTCAAGATGCTCACAGAACAGAGTTAGTGTAGGTTGCCTCTTCACCCCTCAAAACATATCCTCACTGCTTTCTACTTGATTCCTTTAACTAATAGCCTGCAGTGAATGTGAATGACTTTCACCATTTTCATATGAGAATGACACCCTGAAATTTGAAGGACTAAACCTTGCTCCAGCTCTAGAGTCACAGGCTCTACTTTATGGGTTGTCTAACATGGGCAGGGCCTCGCCCTCTCGGGTCTCTTGCTCCTAAGCATTGCAGTCACTTCCAGCATGGGGCTGCATGTGAGGAAGGCATCCCTGGAATGCTGGCTTTCACTGCCATGAAGTAGGTGCTTTGTTCTGCCAAACAGACGGTCTCCGTCCACGGTCAGGTGTGAGCATCTTATCGTCACTTGAGGAGAGTATGATGGGGAACAGAAACAAAAACCAAGAAAAGCAGAAACCAGAGAGAGAAAGAGACTATTCTGCACTGTCAGATGCCTTTGCTTCAGTGGCAGCTAATATCAATAATGAGGATGCGACGTTCATGGTATTAAAAGTACCATATAGTCTACATTTGAGTAAAGACAATTCTATTCAGGTTTCTATCACTGGAAACTAAAAAGCCCAGAAGAACAAAGTGTGCACTACAACGCCAGGTTACTTATCTTTCCATGCAGCGCCCAAATCTCATCGTCTCAAGTGACCTGCTGGAGGGTTATATGTGCAACATTCTGCATAGATTCAAGCTTTCTGTTCTACAGTGGCTGTGTGACCCAAGGAAGAGGAGCATGGTGATGAAAATAAGATAAGAGCGCCATCTGGGAACTGCGAATGTGGTACACTGTGCCTTTTGATTTACACGCAACTTCTTATCTAGCCCTCCACCAACTCCATGAGAAGAACAGCGCATACGTTTCACCCCAGTGCCTGACACCAAGCTCACTAAAAGTAGATTCTGTCCTCATTAGAACTCTGTCACCACTGTAAGTAGAGCAACACCCCTGGAAAGAATGCCCTGAGAATCAGCTGAGGGTGCAGGACCCAGGGTGTGGCATAGACCTGAGAGTCTGCATCCCTAACAGTTCCCAAATGATGCTGGTGGGACTCACTTCAGACCACGCCTGCAATGACCTCAACCTTGGACACTCAGAACCGGGAAAGCACTATCGTAAGAATCTTGATTGATTGGTGTTAGAGTATTCATTGCTCTTCTAAAATATATCTTGTTTTATTCTTTCACTTTATTTTAAACAAATACACATTTGCATTTCGAGAAATATCCTCTCCGGACCTATCTCAACATGTCCTCAACCAAAATTCTAAGTGTTTCACTTCCGGTGCCCAGATCTCTTCTCATACTGACTACATCAGACATACTGATGGTGAAACCCAGGTATGCTCATTTTCTCAGCTCAGCTTTTTTGAGCAGGAGTGAAAATTACAGGACTGGAGATGTGGAGGGCAGATCAGAGGTCAAGGGTGACAGCAAGCCTTACTTTTGCATGTGGGTCACATTTGAATGTCCCAAAGACTGCCAGCAAATGGATAGAATGAGTACGCTGACATCAAATCCTCTAAACTGCATCACTAACATTTAGGGGAAACACTTTGCACATTTTTTGCTTGGACTACCACTAGAAGAAGCCATTTTGTAATTTGGATATTAGCTTTCTGGACCTCTTCACATTCAGTTATTCCATTAAATAAATTCCTCAACTCATAGATTTTTCTTAGGATCAGGAGAAATTGGGGTAGAAAATATTATTTGACAACCTAAAGCTTACAAAACTTAGAATAGTGAAGTAAAGAAACAATTTATTCATTACAATAATAATAAAATAAGAATTCATACATACATTTTGTTCACATCTTCAGCATGTACATATTATTGAAGAACGTGTATAAAGCATACAGAATGACTAGTTGTGCCTACCTTGGTGTATGCGCACTTTCAGTTTGCTTTTGTTTCAGGCATGCTAACCAATAAGGCTTGGAAGATACAGATTTTCTTAAAGAAATTATAATTTCTAGAAAAAAAACCCTATGTTTAGGGTCTTTTAACCTAGGTCTTTTGGCTTAAGAAGTGTCCTCATTTCTACCAAAAACAAAGCAAAAGTTTTCTGGAGATCTACTCTCTAACTCTGTTGACTTTGTTTATCTCTTTTTAATATTTCTCATGGTGCCCAACATTGTCTAAACTTGCAGAGAATGGGATTTCCCATGGTTTTGGCTCTGGGGTAAAAGACCCTAAAATAAGCTGTGCTATTTGGCAGCATTAATAGGAAAAACAGCCAACCCGGATGGAGACTTGAGCTGCTGCTCATTTACTGTCTATTTAAGTGCACCTCTGAACCTGCGGTTCTGTTCCAGTCCTCCTACAGGTAAGGCACTTAAGTATAATTGGTTACACTGGTTCATATCAGGACCATGACCTCAAGACCGTATAATAACTCTTAGACCACTCTGGATGACAAGTGTACCTGTCTCAGCTGGCTAACCTTGCTATCCATCCCAGGCCCCGAAGATGCAGGTGACATCTATCCAGAAGCCATCCTGTAGTCGGCCTTACTGGTACAATAGGTGGAGAAATGGAAGACCTTGGATAAACACCTTTTTTGGTAAACAATTGACCTATAAGTGCAAATATGACACTATCACATGTCATAGTGAATATGTCAGAGACCTCCTCATAGCTGTTGCTGGTGCCTGCTTAGTGCTGGTGTCATAATTGCTGGAGAATACACTGTCTAACAGGGATCAGACTCAGCCAGACACAGGATGCCATGCCACACGTGTGGCTGCCCTAGGAGGAAGGAAGGCTCAGAGGTGCTAAGCAACTTGTAAACAACACACCGTTCAAAACCAGCAGAGGGAAGACTTGAACTCAGGCAAGGGAGTGCCAGCGGCACCTGTGCTGGATGCTTCTCTGCCTCCCTGGGGTCCTGTTACCGAGAGAGCTTCAGTGGGCATTAGGTTGTCACTTCCCTGCACTGTCAACTTTTCAAGGGGGACAATTCATTCTGACAGAGCTCTGAGACGCTGCATGCCCTAGCAGTTCCAAAAGAATGAAGGAGAGAAGCCTCCATGCTGAGGAATATATTAATAATTGGGACTGACAGAGAAACTATCTACACAGCCAACGCGAGACTCTGCACACTTGGCCCGATTGCCTGTCAAACACAGTGCTAGGTCTTTAATTGCTGGGCCTCACTGCACACGTGCAAAATAAACAAGCAAAGAGGAAGTGAAGGCCCTTTGTGAAGTACCTGCCCTATGGTGTGGCCCTTTCTGTGGTACTTTCTGACCTCCAGCTGGGCTTTTGAAACCAGGAATTCCTTTACTTTAGCTGAAATATTCACTGCTGCCTTTCACAATATCAGCTGGAAGGAGTGACATGCTGTATTCAAAACTTGGCTTCATGTCTCCAGGAGGAAATTGCAAATGACTGACAGGTTGGCTAATAATGGTAAAAATAAAATGTCGCTTCTCTTCTTTTCTGTAGCAGAAGAAAACCAAGCTTTAGAAACCTCTCCTGCATTGCCTTGTTTTTCTACCCATTTTGTAGTTGGACATGCTGAGATGTCAGTTCTTGTGGATTTATGAAGATAAATCAGGGCCTCCTCTGAGTAGAGAAATCAATGCTTCAGTCCTCAGCATCTTGGTTTACTCTGATCTCAGGTGTGAGTGACTGGACCATTCTGATGGAATAAGAGACTTCAATGAATATCGAGTAACTGCACTGAAATTCTGAAGTACTTTTAAAAAGTATATGGGTGCATGTGAGGTAGAGGACAAATTTTAAAGAAAAGAGTTAGAATGTAGAGTTTTTCTTTTATTACTGTACCACATTGCCACCTGCCTGAGACATGTGAAGCCCTTATTCTGACAATTCCAAACCACTTCTTGAATTCCTACAATGGGCAAGAAATCAGTTGTAATTTATACTTGGCAAAGGGCACAACTAACTCTTATAGAGACATTGACATATAAGCCCTAATTTAAGGCAGAGCTAATAAAATAAAAACCTCACATGGTCTCATGTATCATAGCCTAATTTTGAAGAATAGAACCGACACATATGTGATCATCAGAAGACACACCTGATAGACTGAGTTCTTCTTTGTTCGAACTGGAGAACAAAGGATTGTTTTCCCACCTGTGAAGGTATTCCTTTCTCAGTAGTTTCTGTCATACAAATACATGGAGATTCCCCTAGCATTTACCTGTCCTAGCAGTGTCCTAGGTCAGGAAAGAATGAAAGCAGAATGGGATCTACTAAGTGTGATTAGGGATCAAGGGATCGTAGGGACACAAAGAAGCCCACCCACAATGTTGGTTTTGGGGCCACCCCAGTATAAAAGACCTGAGGTCTGCCTAGTAAATCCATGTAAGGTAGTATCCATGGGGATTTGGGAACAGGTCCAAAGACTTCAACTTGAAAAGTAACTTTACATAATCACTGTTCACACAATGAGTAGGTCAGAAGTACAAATAAGTCTCTTCAGGTAGAAGACTAAATCATGTTCTTTGCATAATGCAAAGGGATGCAGATTCTCCAAGAGACTCATTAGACATTAGGATCATGTCTAATTTGGGCATGTAAGACAGAAATGAGGCACAGTAAGATCTCAGGAATGTGCCATGTTGGTGCTACCACAGTACGCCTTAACCACTTTAGATGGACTGTTTATTATCCAGCACTGTATTTGTTCTTTCTTTGAGCAAAATCTGATTACTAAGCTGACCTGCAAGTAGGGAGAGGTTGCATGAATGACACACCATCTGAAAGTGGATTCACATTCAACATTAGGAGATGCAGGGTGAAGACGAATGGGTGGGACTAGAGGTCCATTCGTTGGCACCACGTTGCACTATCCCTCTCTTAGTTGCATTAGCACATACTCTCAAATAAAGATGGCAAGGAGCCGGGGAGATGGCTCAGTGTAATAAGCGCTTCCCTGGCAAGTGCAAGGGCCTGAGTTCAATCCCTGGTTCCGTGAAAACAAAAACAAACAATCAAATAAAGATGGCAACTTTATCTTTCTTATGTTGGTTGTTGAGAGCAGCAAGAGGGAAGGGATGGGAGATCAATTGCTGCATATGATGGGTTTCTATATTTTTATCATACATAATTGAATTCTCTGAGGTTATACATATAAATGACAAAAATATATGGTAGCTACTATAATTTTAAAATAAAGCTTTATTAGACTAGGTGTGGTGGAATGTGCTTGTAATCACAGTGCTTGAGGGACTGAAAACAGGAGGACCACTATGAGTCCAATCTGGTAGTGAGACCCTTGTAGACCCTGTAGTAAAATATAAAAAAAGGCCTTATTCAGTCAGATAGATCATATTAACCATATTACTTGCACTCAGACTACTGACAATTCTTAAAATAGCAACTAAAACCTAGTGATTTTCTAGTTTTTGATAAAATGGTTTTATCTCTGGTTAGAAAAATCTTGGTTACGAATGTGTTTTTCCTTCTCGTTGTGCCAAAGAGACCATGAGAAATCTTTTGGAGGGAGGTCATGTTTTAGTCTTATGAACACAGGGAAATAATTAAGTTATCCATTTGGTTTTCTAAAATAAATGAAACTGCCACAATAAAACTCTTAAAATTTTCTCTTCCTTGCATTTCCAGGGTGCATTGAAAGTAGGGCTGTAGGTCTAAGGAACCACTCTTGCTTTGAGTTTGACAAAAAGAACATCATCAAGTGTAAGTAACCCTCTACCCTTGTTCTTTCTGGGACACCTAAGCTCCTATTTTCTAGGTATTACAGAGCACCTAGTCTATCATATGTGTTTCCAACTGCACATTGCATGCTTTAACACATGTAACAGTAACTTTCAAGGGAAAGCACGCTTATAAATGAGCATGGTTTTCCCCAAACATCTAACTATTCTCATCAATTACTCTCAACGGTGCAAAGCATTGGCAGCATTTACCCACCGTCCTTTCTGAGTTATTCAGCTCGATCTTGCGGCTCATTAAAAGCATCTCTATTTATTTGCTGTGTGCTACAGTTCTTAACTTTGGCACAACACGCCAAAAGAAAGCCCATTTTACTTTTCCCCGTGGTGTTAATTGGTAGAGCATGCTGCCTGCCTCTTCATTAATTATGTCAATGTGTATGAAACTTCCATGTTCATGGGGGTGAATTAACAAGGCTTCTCCAAGCGGGGCTGACAAAAAGCCAGCCTGACTGCTTGCAATGAGAGGGATAATGAAGACTGCTGGTGGCCAACACCGCGTTCATTTGCAAAGGCTTACTTTGTCTGGCCCCAAGCCCTTCTAACCTCTCCTTTTCTTGTGACTACTAGCATGTAACAGGCAGTTTTGTGAAACCAGCAATATCTGCTGCTCTTGGAACAGCCCATATGCCAGGCTAACCCCTAGAGAAAAAGCTGTGTAGAGCATCCTAAGAGCACAGGGCCGATGAGGGTTGAGAGGTGACTGAAATGCGCAAGCATGCCAAAATGTAGCGATGGCGGCTGATTATTCATACAGGTCTCTCATTGCATGCTTGCAGGGGAAGAGGGAAAGAAAAGGCAAGCCCTGTTGAAAACTCCTTTTTTTTTTCACTGTGAGATGACGTGCCAAATTCTTGCAGCTTGTTAGAAGCCAAAGGAGAATATGTGCATACACATACAGACATACACAGACACACACAGACACAGATACACACACACACACTCACACACACAGTATCAGCCTAAAACCTCAATCAAATCCTATCTACTGGTTAACAAAATCACTCAAAATTGTCCCTACTTTTCTGTTTACTTACCTTGAAGCTTGGTAAGAGAGAGACACCTAGTTACTCTTCACCGTTTCCTTCCACAGACATACTTCTTCCTATGAGAGGCTGCTGGCCAGCATCAAACGCAGATTGCAATCTCTCTCTCTTTCCGACCCCGTCTCCCTCTCCATCTACGTTTGTAGTCCCAGACCCTCATGTGAAAGGAAAGTTTGCACTGATGGCACACTGCTCTGTGTGAGAGCAATTTGTAAATTGCAACCACCATCCACTTTGCTAAGTGGAAAACAATGAGTTGCAGAGGGTTTTGCTGGATTCAGCAAGGAAAATAAAGCTTTAGATTGAAATCAACACCCTGGGGGAAGCATCAGAAGGCTGCAAAGAGTTGGCAGTGTGGATGGTTCATCCTGGCTTCTGAAGATGGAGCTCTGGTCAGACGTGTGCACGCACAGGCATACAACGTGTGTCTGTACATATATGAAGATACACAGAATCACACACAGCATGTATGTACCCAGAGCTCCCACACTTTCACATACAAAACACAAATGCACATATATACATAATTCTATGCACACATATGTAGAGATAGATGTGTACAAGGACATTAAACATACTTGTACACATATATATGTACCTATAGTCAGAGGACATGCTGCTATGGCTTCTTTTCAGACAAGCTACCAGGATCTCAAAACTATGTCTATGAAGAAATTCATTGTGATAACTTCTTTTGAGGTTGAGGTCTTTTCTGCCATGACTGAATTTTTTTTTTTTTCAGAGGAGAGTGGACAACACAACACAACAGGATATCCCCTGGTCGTGAGACCTGTCCATGTTGGCAGTTTACCTTTCAGGCATGTATGGGTTATAGATTCTAGACTACAACATTCTAGTCTGCATAGCAGCTATATCATGACACTTTTTGATGCCACTCTGGTGGACAGTTTGGACAGTGAGTTAGAAGTTAAAGTCAATGCACACAGCTGACTCTTGAAAAGCAGGGGCTATGTTATGCCCAGTGAGCTTCAGCCCAAGATTCTGCCTTTGTTTCCTTTGACAAAGCACCCATGAACACAGGCGTGAGTTCGCTAGCCAGTCCCTGCAGCATGGCAAAATTGGAAAAGATGTACCAATGAGTCGTGCTTTGGAAAAATTAAATAAACACTAATTCCAAAATAACTGCCAGAAACTGCTGCCTTAAGGATTATTTCCCAACAATAAGGGAACCTGAAACAAGACAGTTGTACAAAGTTGTGTTATATTCTAGCTCTCCTGAACTCTCTATTCCCACTATCACATTTAATTTGTACATAGACCCATGAGGTTGATGCTATCAGCATTCCCATTATACGGAAGAGACATGTATGGAATTCCCGCTGATAGCACAGTGGACTCTTACTGACACTCTCAAGAAGTCAGCAGTCCTCAGCGAGGCTCACTAAAGGCAGGAAGTGGAATCTGCTCACATGCCTGCGTACACTGTACAAAAACACGATGCGTCCATCGACAGCATGTTCCCTGGTGACGCATGCCCCGAAGTGGGTGGGCCTTGGAAACATTATATTCAGTAAAAGAAACCAGAAACAATGTATGATTCTGTTTACATGACATATCCAGAATAGGACATTTCATAGAGATAGAAAAGAGATTAGCAGTTGCCTACGTTTGGAGAAATAGTGGAACGGATACTTATCTACCCAAGGATTTGTGTTTGTTTGCTTGCTTGCTTGTTTGGATGATGAAATGCCCCAAAACTTTTTTATTTTACAACACTGTGATTATAAATGAAATTTAGAACATTTGGTTGTAGTGACATTTACATAATTCATCAAATACCCTGAAAAATGATACTGTACAGTGGAAATGGGTGAGTCGTACAGTATATAGATTGAATCTCAGTAAGGTTGTTTAAAAAACAAACTGAAACCCTTCTACCATAAGCCAACCCCCTAGACCATCCTGTTTATACTGTCACACATGCAGTCATAAAATGTGAAGAGGGTTTGTCCTCCTAGCTTTGCAGGGATGTGGCTGAGAAAGGGAAAGAAATAACAGGGGTGGGGATCAGGCTAGAAACAGAAAGGACTGTGCAGCACATGGCAGGCTGTGAGGGGGGTTCTAGACTTTATTTCAGGGCCTGGACAAACCACTGGAGAATTCTAAGCGGCACAGAGATACGATCAGGGTTGCATTAAAAATTAGTGCTCTGGCTTCAAACAACTGAAGAAAAATGGTGCTGACTAAGCAGAAGCCTGCTGTTTCCTGTCTGAGAAACAGATAGGGTTGGGGGCAGAGAGGTGGTGGTGATGCAGGGTGTGAGAGCAGGGTGGGAAATGCTGATTTAGTGGGTGAACAGGAGAAACAGGGAGAGAGAGAGCAAGAGAGAGAGAGCGAGCGAGCGAGAGAGAGAGAGAGAGACAGACAGACAGACAGACAGACAGACAGACAGACAGACAGACAGAGAGGAATTGAACAAGACAGGCGATTAGTGCGAGCAAGCAGGGGTATGAGTAGAAGACATTTGCTGGGTAAGATCACTGTGTCATCGTGAAGATCATCCTCTATCACATGCATAGAAAACTCAACCTCAGCATTCCTCAGAGACAGAAAAAGTAGGAGAAAATAGTAAGAACATCATAGCCTTGAGTAAAGGGAGCGTCTATATCGGCTTCCTTGTGAATAGATCACTGCCTTTTTGAGACAGATGGTCAGGAGCCAAAAAACTAAGGTGGCAGGGGAAAAAAGAAAAGAGAGAGAGAG
>NW_004524597.1:4590619-4597500 GCF_000260255.1 Octodon degus
AGAGAGAGAGAGAGAGAGAGAGAGAGAGAGAGAGAGAGAGAGAGAGAGAGAGATTCCCCACAGAAAGATCAGGGACTGGTTGTAATCATGAGAGAAAGGTCCAATTACAAATCGTTTCCCACCTGCTCTGTCAAGGCAGTACAGATTAATCCTGAGCACTTCAATGCAAACTGGGAATATTTTACTTTTTTAGCAATCCTCACTCCAGAGTTCCTGCATGCCCTCTGGCTGGCAAAGCCCTCTAGCTGTCTTTGAGTTATTTTGCCTTTTTCTGGGCAGCACTTTTTTCAGTCCTCATCCATCAGTGAAATCTATTAACAAGAACTAGGTTTGGCACTAAATAGACCTGATTTGGTTTATGGCTCTATTCCTTATATGTGGTGACACATCGGGCACATTCCCTGGCCTCCTGGAGCCTCAGCTCACTGTGTCTAAAATGAGACAGTATCAAAGCTGTTAGAATAATCAAGTGAGAAGGCTCCCTGAAGAGCCCACTTTAGAGCCTGGGATGATGGGTTCTCAACTAACAGTAGTTTTGATTCCCTTCCTCTTCCAAGGCAAGGATTGCCTAACACTTTGGTTTGTTTGGTGACACGAGAACACACCTTGAGAATTAGGAAAAGCCACATGCCACATTTTCAATAAATGCTTATGCCAGAGAACTTCGCAGAGACCTACAAAACTCTGCTCCATGGTCCACTCTGGCTGCCCATTACCTGAGGAATTAAAAAAAATAATAATGAAGTCCCATCTTCTAAAAGTATCTTTAATTGCCCTTCGGTTGGACTCAGTCAACATTATATTTTAATACCTCTTAGAAGAGCCTACTGTGCAGTCAGGGTGGGGAACCACTGACAAAGCAGGGAAGACTCACCCCTCCCCCTGCCCGGGGAACAGTTCTTCACATCCTACCACTTGCCTGGATCTGCCAGTGTTTGTGGCAGTCAAACCCCGAGGCTCTGCAGTCTGGGTAACCTCTAAGTGATCACTGTCTACTCCTTGGGCAGTCCAGGCATGGCAAGCCATTCAACTCTCACTTACTGGCTCTTACTTATTTCTCCTATTTATAAAGGTAGAGGTGGGCACAATCAGGCTGCTTGGATGGATCACCAAAGCTGAGAAATGCAGGGTTCTGTACCATGGTTCTCAAAGTGAGTACAATGTTTTTAGCTCAGTAATGGGCCACCTTGAATGACCACGGTCTTTATTATCATTAATGCTAGCACTGCCATCTTCTTGACATCTACCATTTCATCTCCCATGATAACTACATACAAATGCTGAAGCTGGTCTTTTGCTATATTATTGGCGTAAGGGGCAGTAATTTCTTTGGTCCAGAGTTCTCAGTCTTCAAGGGGCACAAGACCACTTTGCTTGGAGATAGGTTAGTGCCCAGGTCACACTCCTGTTCCTCTGTTTCCATGAATCAAAGGTGTAGTCTTACTGTTCACATTTTAGGGATTATGGTGACACTGATACACTGTCCTTTTGGGAGTTCTTAGACTTTGGAATTTCGGACATCCTAGGGGTTCTCACATAATGCAACAGGCATTCCTCCATCTTCCACTGAGGCTATCACCAAGTAAGTACTTTACCTGAGAGTGAAGAGCTGCGCCAGCGTTGAGAACGCAACTGAGGAAATACACGAAGCCCACCACAGTGATAGTGAAACTTGGCAGCTGGTGGCTTTTGTTGTTTGGGTTTCTTTCCTTTGACCCTCAGGGTACATGTTACTCAGTCTATCCTGGTGGGCCTGCTGCCTGCTAGGAGTCTAATCACAGAGTCTTTCTTTCCCTGCGTTATTCTTCTTTGCCTGGAAGCATCACTCTATTGACTTGTGTGAAGCTTCTCTGGCCCTGTTTCTCTGGAGACAGTGACTATGTCAGGCAAGTCAGGTTATTTGGGGTAGCTGGATGGGGGTGAAATGGGGTGGGGATAGAGAGGAGGACTGAGAGGGAAAGGCAATTTATGGTGCCCGTGGGTAGCTGACTTCCCCCACTGGCACTTTCTAATTTTATTGTGCTTGCATTTATATCAGGAAATCCTGCGACTACCTTAAGCTGTGGCGGGGGTGAGCCTGAGGAAAATGAGGGGCTTGCCGTGACCCGGAGACAAAGCCTGCAGAGACATGTTAGCTCAGCCTTCTGCCTACCCAACAAGGGAGCTCCAGGGGAAAGGGATCCGCAGCCCTGGCCCAGGGCAGGAGTCGCTATGACTTAGGTTCTTGTGCATTTTATCCTGGGAAGAAAAGGTGTCACTCATCCTACCACATTTGTCTGTAAATTACAATATTCTCTTTCTTTCTCCTTTAAGAGTCAAGGGCTATGTTTTACATGGAAGATTCTCGTGGAGGTTTTACTGTTTTCTGTATTTACCACCAATGGGGTGTCCTAGAGCCCAGAATGTCTTTCATTATGTCAGCCACTAGTTCACTGCGTTATGCTTAGATAGGGAGATCACACAAACCTACTGGTAAAGCATACTTCTCAAAGGACACAGACATAATGTTTTGGCTTACCTATCATGACATACGTATGCATAATGGTGTGATTGCTACAGCCAAGCATATTAACATACACGGCATCTTATATCGCATGTGTCTGTCCTTTTCTTCCTGTATTTTATGATAATCCTACCCCAAAATTTACCCTCTTTCCAAATTATCAGGATAGTATAAAACATTAATTGTAGTTCTAGTGTTGCACACCAGATCTTTACACACACTTTTACATGGAAGACAGAAGATAATGCTGTCTCTTGGCCTGTACTCCGCCAACTCAGTAGTACAGTTTGCAGCCCTGATCACTTTGGGTTGGACATAGTTGCATCCCAGAGAGTGGTTCTGCCACCTCAGCTACCATGAAGAACCCTTTTCTCATTCACCTGTTTATCTCTTCTAGAGTGCTGCTGGGCAGTACTATCCAGACGCGATTGCTGCTCTCATGGGATCTCCATTCAATAAGGGGAGACAGATAATGGATCCTATAGCCAAAAACTGTTCAAAATATCTCACATGGTGCAGGAGAGATAGCTTGGCGGTCTAAGCACCTGCCTGGCAAACACAAGGACCCGAGTTCGATCCCAGGAACCACATGCCATACCAGTCCTGGAACCTGGGCCTTTGCCAGTCACTGAAACTGGATGTGGTGGCACATGCCTATAATCCCAGGACTGAGGAGGCTGAGAAAGGAGGCCCACTATGAGTCCAAGCTGCATGATGAGACTGTCTACCAAACAGACAAACAAACAAATAAAAATATCTTACATGTTTTATGGTACAGTGGCTATAGGTTGTAAAAAGGAACATTTTAGATGTAAAAGTGAGAGATGGTCTCTCTGGGGAGGTGCCATTTGCACTGAGACCAGAAGGGAGGGAAAACCAACTATGTAAGCTGGGAAGAAAGAAGAGCATGTATAATGATTTTGAGATAGGAAAAGAGCTTGTTTTACTCTCGAGTACATACAACTTGTGTTCAAAATGTGTGATACACGCTTCCATTTTTGAAAAGTATCATGGCAAAAGACACAATGCTGTGAATTCTCAAAATGCTCTCCCTTACCCTGAACACATTTACTCCATTTTTCTTGCCACTTTCTAAGTAGTTCTGCAAATCATCTTTCATAAGTGTCTTTACAGAGTGTGATCAAAAATCCAGTGACTCCTGCCAAGTGCCATTTAGCACAAAGGAAGGCAAACTTGTAAAAATGTTGTGATGTCTTCAGACATCCTGCTCACCAGATCTGACACTGTTCAACTTCTGGCTCTGCCCCAAAATAAAATGACCGTGAAAGTCAATGATCTTAATTGGTTCAAGGCCTCAAGGCAACTGGGACAGTACAACTAAAACACACATACACATGTTTGGTGTAACCTACCTAATCTCACTGTAAATTAATTATCTTTTTAAAGGCTGTATCTCCAAACATGGTAGCACAGTGAAATACTGGTGGTTAAAACTTTAGCATAGGAAGGCCGCCAAATAGCTCAGTGAATTAAAGGATCTGCAAGCAGGCACAGGGGTCAGGGCTTCAATCCCTGGGCCTGCCATGCCAACTCCCCTCCCGGAGCATGCTGAGATGGCAATTGAGACTGGACATGGTGGCGTATACCTGTAATCTCAGCTCTTGCAGGCCTACACCCTGTAGGCCCTTCCCTAAAAAATAAAATATAAAAAAATAAAGACTTCAGCATAGGAACTATTGCCCTCAAAATTATTCCATCAGAACAGATAGACAGCTCTTTGACTATAGTTTCATATCTTAGGCCCAGTGAAATGCTGGTCTCCAACAGCCAAACTCCAGAGACAGCTAGACAACAACCTCTAGGTTCACTTATATCCCTGCGGGTCTCTGTGGCTCACTCATTGTGGGGTTGGTTATGCCTGAAGTTCCAATTTATCAGAGATGATGATTTTCACTAAGTTCAGTAGGTAGTGGGTAAAATAAGTTCTACTTAAAAAAGCACAAAATAATGGAGAAGGACCTTTCCCAAGATGAGGACTGGGAGAGAGCAGGGGACAAGCTCTTTGGAGTTGAACTCCCACTGTGACAGTTTGTCTCCTCTCTGACTCTCTGCCCTGAATAAAAGTAAGATATTCTCTGCTGACAGATGGTGGCTGGTTGCCCTCTATCAATACAAATTCTAGCACAAATCTTCTTGAATGATGTCCAACAGGAGAATTAACCCTGTTTGCACTGGAAGCGATTGTCACGTGGAGAACCCCAGGTAGCCATTCAATTGCTGTGCTCTGCTAAAAATAAAATACCACCCTTCCCCACTTCTGTCAATCTTTAGGTTGCACTGAGTGTTCTTAGTTCTGAGCACTGTTCCACTGCATGACTTACAGTGTTTTGCACCTTCTAGTATTACCACAAGACCTCATGAAGTCTGAAGAACAATAGACTGTTTAGCATTTCATTACGTTCTATAGCAAGGCTAGGAATTAACACGATCACTCCACCACTGAAGCTCTGTTCCTTCATAAGACCATCTATTATATACTAGACACAGTGCTCAAGGCCAGTCTGGGATATCTTTAATTTGGTTTTAATAAACTTTCTGTTTTGACTATTTTATGCCTTTTGTTTTCCTCTGTGGCATTTGTGTAAACCCACTAGACAGAGGAATAAAGATTCTTGGAAGGGACATTGGTGAAGTAATGAGAAGCATGTGTCCTCTGGCCAGACACATGCATGGCTGATCAACCTGAAGCTAGCAGAAGCAAGAGCCAGCCAGCGCATGACCAGGGAAAGCACCATGAAGCTCAGTTGATGATGCAATATACATGGAAATGGGCAGCTAGGTAAGACTCAGAGGTAATGAAGATGCTATAAAAGAAAATACAATGTGTACCTCTTGCTGACCAGGTAAGAAATGCCATCAAGATGGATGGGATTACTTGAAGACTCAGCTACCAGCTCTACAAAAGCACCCATGCCTCTCTGTGGCATTTCCATAAAGCCCTTGAAGTTGCCAGGATGAAGCATGAGATTACGAGGAGCTGCAAAAGGCTCTATTGGCTGCAAAAGGCCACGAATCCCTGTGCACTAGAAGTGTTGCTAACATACAGAAGAGGAACAGATTGTAGCAGCAGAAAGAAATAAATGAGCATTTCCAGTAAAGATGAGTACTCTAGCCTCCCTACTTCCTTTTTTGATAAGAAGAGCATTGTTAGATTGTTTATAAACCTTATTCTAAAAATTCAGAGAACTGTCTGTGTTCTAAAATGGATCTGTGCTAAAATGCCCCCTTTCAAATTCTACTACAGCACATTTCTTCTTGGCTAGGGACTGGGAATTCAGTTACAGGAAATCTCATAGTAAATGTTGTGGGCATGTGTTTGTCACTTCGTAAATCCTCACCGTGAGCTTGACAGGAATCCAAGATCACCTTTTAAAGCTAATCTAGCTGAGGGATAAGATGGCATTCTTAGTACTTCAACTTGAGGACGCTATGACTGGCAATAAAATCAGCCTTAGCCATTATGATTGGCAGAGGGCTGCAGTATTGTAAGGAACTTGCTATTGAGAGCTTCTGGGTTTCTTTCTTACAAAAGTACCTGACTATAAATACTTTGCCTGCTCAAAATGCACATGGTATATTCATCTGGAGTCTGTTAGGGCTACTTGGGAAAGTAAAGTCAAACATTTTACACAGCACCTGATTTCAACACAACTACCCACTCTCCATCCTCAGTCAGATCTGCATTGCATGAACATGAAGGACTAGGATTTTACTCTCTCGCAAATCCACTGCATTCACTATGTCACCCAGAAAGACAACTGGTTTATTCTTACTGCCTTACTCAGATGATAAGCATTTCTCTGCAGAGAGAATTAGTTTTCTAAATTATCCCAGAGTTAAGCAGTTACCTAAATCTGCTAAACATTTTTATTGAGTTCCTAATACTGTTCTGGCTAAAACAAGACATGCTGTTCTTGACTGGGGGACATGCCACACCTGGGTCCTAAACAGTTCTGCTGTGAGCTCCACATGCCTTACAGAAAACCACAGGAAAAAGTCACACTGTCCTATGTGTCTTTCCACTCACAGAGAGGAGGGGACAAGTCTGTCTTGCTTTGGGAGTGTGAGCCAGGAAGGGTTTGTCTTCAGTAGTGACTACTTAGAGTCCCTCCAAGCAAGGTCTGAACTCCCCTCCAGGGATCAGACATTAGGGCAACTTCATTTATTTTTTTTTTCCATTTTGAAAGTCAAGGGAAGCCAGGTATGGTGGCCCATGCCTTGTAATCCCAGCACTCTTGGAGGCTGAGGCAGGAGGATTGCAAGCAGTAATTCAGTGTGAAGGTCCTAGAATCAATCCTCAGTACTGGAAAAAAAAAAAAAAAAAACCTGACCTAGAGGGTCCATTTTTCTGTCCACT